>NC_090756.1:19173029-19178029 GCF_036898095.1 Palaemon carinicauda | reverse complement strand
TATATATATATATATATATATATATATATATATATATATATATATATATATATATATATATATATATATATATATATATATATATATATTTGTATGTTGGTACCAGGAACAGCTCAGGGCGTCTAGACTGTTGTAATAAAAAGGCACCAACCGTAACTTGTTCTTAGGAAACTCTCTCTCTCTCTCTCTCTCTCTCTCTCTCTCTCTCTCTCTCTCTCTCTCTCTCTCTCTCATCATTATTATTAGTCTTTTTTTTAGTCAGTGATTTCCGGTAATTTCTGTCATTTGTTGATTTTCATGGCCGGTAAATTCGTGTAGGCTATATTGCTAATGAATATTTCTCAGAGTATTTTTTTTGTTTGTTTTTAATTATATAGTTTCATGTAATGTTTCCTGAAAATTAAATTGTAGGTTGAAATACCTTATTCACAACACACACACACACACACACACACACACACACACACATATATATATATATATATATATATATATATATATATATATATATATATATACCCCTTTCTTAGTGGGGATACCTTAACGTGGTGAAATGGTTTGTGTATCGCCATGATCTGCTAAGCTGTACTATTAGTAGTCAGAGCCATCCATACTAGTTTGGTTTGCCGTGAGCGATCAGACTAAAGTCTCGCACCATCATCAATTCGCAGTGACCATTGTGGTGATGAAAACTGGCCAAACCCCAGACATGAATCAGCACCTGTCGGAGGGTTTTGTTCTACAGTTGACTAGAAATGGCTGTATAATATATATATATATATATATATATATATATATATGTGTGTGTGTGTGTGTGTGTGTGTGTGTGTGTGTGATTCATCTACATTTCTGTGCATTTGATGAGTGAAGAGAAATGACATTAACTAGTGAAAGAATTTGAAAGTATTACCAAGCAGAGAAGCTTGAAAGTAAATTTGAATATGAATAATATCACAAGAATAAGTATAAGAAAGAGACAAGTCCCGTGACAGGAGAAGCGAGAAAGTTTAAATGGATTGTTAAGCCAACTATCCTTTATGGGAGTACGGTGTGGATATTGGTACAAATGGAATAAAATAATTGAAGAACTGATAGGGTGAGAAATGATTGATCAGAATATTTCGAGGTGGTTCAGTCATGTGGTAAGAAAGGGTAGCAATAGGCTAGTGGGTAGATTGTATAAACTAGAAGTGTCTATTGGATAGGTGGAAAGGAAGGCCTGGGCAGTATTGGACTGCATGAATGCTGACTAGATGGGATAATTTAGTGATTGTCGATGTATTAGATGTGCTACGATGAGCCTTTTTTTGGAGGTTTATTGGTAGAGATAGTGCTGCCAGTGCACCATTTGCAATGGACTGTAGGCGTTATTTGAGGGTCTTTGCAGTGTTCCTGTGTCCTCTAGCTGCACCCCACTGTTAGCCTTCTATTTTTCCCTCCATTTCAGATTTCTTTCTTTAATCTTTCAACTATCAATCCATGGTGCAAGAGCGGGGTTTCACCTCAACCATGGTTGCACCACGCTGTGAATACTCCCGTAACTGCTCTTTTTTTAAGGTGCAAACACTTCAGTACACACTGACACACTGCTCCTTTTAAAGGTGCAAACACTTCAGTACACACTGCTCTTGTTAAAGGTGCAAACACTTCAGTACGCACTGCTCATTTTAAAGGTGCAAACACTTCAGTACACACTGCTCATTTTATAGGTGGAAACACTTCAGTACACACTGCTCCTTTTAAAGGTGGAAACACTTCAATACACACTGCTCTTGTTAAAGGTGCAAACACTTCAGTATGCACTGCTCATTTTATAGGTGCAAACACTTCAGTACACACTGCTCTTTAAGTGCAAGCATTCCAGTACACACTGCCCAATTTAAAGGTGCAAACACTTCAGTACACATGCTCTTTTTAAAGGTGCAAACCCTTCAGTACACACTGCTCATTTTATAAGTGCAAACACTTCAGTACACACTGCTCTTTAAGTGCAAGCATTCCAGTACACTGCCCAATTTAAAGGTGCAAACACTTCAGTACACATGCTCTTTTTAAAGGTGCAAACATTTTAGTACACACTACTCTTTTTAAAGGTGCAAACACTTGAGTACACGCTGCGCTTTTAAAGGTGCAAACACTTCAGTACACACTGCTCTTTTTAAAGGTCGAAACATTTCAGTACACACTGCTTTTTTTAAAGGCGCAAACACTTCAGTACACACTGCTTTTTTTAAAGGCGCAAACACTTCATTACACACTGCTTTTTTTTAAAGGCGCAAACACTTCAGTACACACTGCGCTTTTAAAGGTGCAAACACTTCAGTACACACTGCTCTTTTTAAAGGTACAAACACTTGAATAGCCTACACATATTAAAACTCACTCGAGACAATGTTTGCAAATGAGCACATAAATTTGCGGTGGTTTGGCGCTTTTCAACATGACGATTTGTGGTCTCGGCGTGGCGAAGCCATTGCTTGGATAAAACTTGCAAGATCTGGTTAAAAGTAGCAAGGTCATTGGAGGAGAAGATTATGTTAAAAAAGAAAAACAACCGAGATTTAGCGAAGTGTGTTTAAAAAAAAAAAAAACTATATAATGAAAGGAATATGAGAAACGGGGTTTGGGGGAACTAGGCCTATTTGAATAGAAAGAAATAACTTTTGGGGAGGCCCCTAGGCCTATTTCTGAACTCATAGATAGAATTGTGGATTTATTGGTTAAATATAAAGAAAATCAGGAGAATTGCTTGAAAATGGTCTCATCTAGCGAAGGGTTTGATAATACAGTGAAGGGTGATTGGAAAAACTATGTAATGAAAGAAATAGGTTAAACGAGGTTTGGGGAAGTAGGCCTACTTGAACGGAAAAAAATAAGAGTTTTTTTTTGGGGGGGGAGGCGCTTAGGCCTATTTCTTAACCCATTAATAGAATTGTGGATTTATTGATCTAAATATATAGAAAATCAGGAGAATTACTTCAAAATTGACATAAACAAATTTTGAGAAAAGTAGATATATTAATAAACCATCAAAGACAATATTAATGAGATAGGTTTATGTAGCTATAGATAGGAATACATAAATAAGAAAAAAACAATTATTTTTTGCGAATATTCTCTTTTAATAAAGAAGCTAATTAAGTAATTTATAACAGCGTTAATAATAACAGACTTTTGTATTGATGTCATTAGTGACGTCACCATGTTTAAAGACATATGGTTTATTCGTAGTCCAACGGAAGGGGCGACTTTAATGTATAGAAGCGTTTTGAACGAGTTTAATTCCAAAGCTCTGCGGTGAATGGGAGGAAGTTTCATTGAATTCGCCTCTGTAAAGCGAGTATGTTATATGTTAGATGTAGATCTATTTATTTTGTGTTTTTAAATATATAGTAATATTGATATTTTACTTTTCCAAAAAAGAATATTAAGTTTTTAAGTATTTGATAATTTTGTACAGTTTATTTGTAACCTGTGATATAAATCCATTTTGGATTATTAAAAGGTAGCATATAATCCAGGTGGGATTAATATTAGAAAAATAATCCAGGTGGGATTTATAATAGAAAAATCCGGGTGGGATTAATATTAGAAAAAATCCAGGTGTGACTAATGTTAGTAAAAAGCACGGTCGGATTAATAAAAAAAAAAATTGAAAAAAAATCCAGGTGGAATTACTATTAGAAAAAAAATCCAGGTCAGATTAATAAATCAATAAAAGAAATCCAGGGCAAATTAGTAAAACAATAGAAAAAAATTCAATTGGGATTAATATGAGAAAAAAAAATAAGGTCGAATTAATAGAAAATAGAAAAAATCCAGGTGGGATTAATAGAAAAAAAAATCCCGGTGGGATTAATGAAAAGTAGAAAAAAAATCCAGGTAGGATTATGGGTAAAAATACAGTGGGATTAATATTGGTAAAAATCCAGGTGGGATTAATAAAAAAAAATCCAAGTTAAAATCTGTAGAAAACTAATCGGCAACTCGAATAAAATTCCAAATCTATAAAAGCTAATATTTCTCTCTCTCTCTCTCTCTCTCTCTCTCTCTCTCTCTCTCTCTCTCTCTCTCTCTCTCTCTCTCTCAGACCTAGCAATTCCCTTATTATAGATATCAATCTAATTTATTTCAGTCGCATAGGCCTAGATATTCATATAGGCCTACTCAAGATTAGCAGGTAGCCCATAAAGAGACAACCTTTTAAACTTGGTTTTTTATATTTAAGAGAAATTTAGATATAGTTTAAGTAAAAGTGAGAAAAAATTGTGAAAATAAATTCAAATTTTCATTATTTGTTTAATTCATTTATAGGATTCAGTGTATTTAATTTTAATAAAAGAAAAAAAGTGGTCGATTTTATCGAAACATTCCATAAATATTAATTTAAACTTTCGAGTTTTTGGCTAATTTACAATTATTATTATTATTATTATTATTATTATTATTACTTGCTAAGCTACAACCCTAGTTGGATAAGCAGGATGCTATAAGCCCAGGGGCCCCAACAGGGAAAATAGCCCCGTGAGGAAAGGAAACAATGAAAAATAAAATATTTTAAGAAGAGTAACAACATTGAAAAAAATATTTCCTATGTAAACTATAAAAACTTTAACAAACCAAGAGGAAGAGAAATAATATAGAATAGTGTGCCCGAGTGTACCCTCAAGCAAGAGAACTCTAACCCAAGACAGTGGAAGACCATGGTACAAAGGCTATGGCACTTCCCAAGTCTAGAGAACAATGGTTTGATTTTTGGTTTCCTTCTCCTAGAAGAGCTGCTTACCATAGCTGAAGAGTCTCTTTAACCCTTACCAAGAGGAAAGTGGCCACTGTACAATTACAGTGCAGTAGTTAACCCCTTGGGTGAAGAAAAATTGTTTGGTAATCTCAGTGTTGTCAGGTGAATGAGGACAGAGGAGAATCTGTATTGAATAGGCCAGACTATTCGGTGTATGTGTAGGTAAAGGGAAAGAGAACCGTAACCAGAGAGAAGAATC
>NC_090756.1:19163029-19165529 GCF_036898095.1 Palaemon carinicauda | reverse complement strand
ACCGACTCGCAGGGGTGCCCTTTTAGCTCGGAAAAGTTTCCTAACAGCTGATTGGTCGGAAGTATTTTTATCCGACCAATCAGCTATTAGGAAAATTTTCCGAGCTAAAAGGGCACCCCTGCGAGTCGGTGCAATTCTGCCTCACTGAAAAGAATTGACTATAGTGAACTCCTAGTTGGGTACTGTCGTTAGCGCATCTCACGTGGTGTACTGTATGCATTTCTTAAGGGGCTCTGCATCATCTTCGGCCCATAGCTGCACCTACTTTATATCCTTCTACATTATCTCATAGTACAAATCATGGGTTTTTACCATTGATGCATGTGGACATTGTTATTTTTTGAAGTTTATATTATTATTATTATTATTATTAAATGCTAAGCTACAACCCTAGTTGGAAAAGCAGGATGCTATAAGCCCAGGGACCCAACAGGGAAAATAGCCCAGTGAGGAAAGGAAATAAGGAAAAATAAAGTATTTTAAGAATAGTAACAATATTAAAATAAATATTTCCTATTTAAACTATAAAAACTTTAACAAAACAAGAGGAAGAGAAACTAGATTGAAAAGTGTGCCCGAGTGTACCCTCAAGCAAGAGAACTCTAACCCAAAGCAGTGTAAGACCATGGTACAGAGGCTATGGCACTACCCAAAACTAGAGAACAATGGTTTGATTTTGGAATGTCCTTCTCCTAGAAGAGCTGCTTACTATAGCTGAAGAGTCTCTTCTACCCTTACCAAGAGGAAAGTAGCCACTGTACAGTTACAGTACAGTAGTTAACCCCTTGGGTGAAGAAGAATGAGAGATCTATTTTCATGTTATTACTTTTTATAGGATATTTCATTTTGATTGTTCATTGCTTCTCTTGTAGTTTATTTATTTCCTTGTTTCATTTCCTCAATGGGCTATTTTTCCCCTTGTTGGAGCCCTTGGGCTTATAGCATCCTGCTTTTCCAACTAAGGTTGTAGCTTAGCTGTTAATAATAATAATAATAATAGTAGTAATAATGATAATAATAATAATCATAATGATATATTGCCCAAATCAGTGAATCTAAAACCTAGTGAGATATGATTTTTAGAAAATCAATTTTAATAAGGATTTATCTAAATATTTATCTCGCGCTGACAAATTCCTTCAGAACTCTCAATTTTACCTTCAAAATCCTTCAGATCTCCCAAGTTGAGTTTCAAAATCCATCAGAACTAAATTTGAGCTTCAAAATCCTTCTGAATTCTCAGTTTGAGCTATAAAGTTCTTCAGAACTCTCATTTTGAGCTTCAAATTCCTTCAGAATTCTCAGTTTGAGCTTCAAAATCTTTCAGAACATTCAATTTGAGGTTCAAAGTCCTTAAGAACTTCTCATTTTGAGCTTCAAAATCCTCCAGAATCCCAATTTGAGCTTCAAGTCCTTCAGAATTCTCAATTTGAGCTTTAAAATTCCCCCAGAATTCTCAATTTGAGCTTCAAATCGTTCAGAACTCCCAATTTGAGCTTGAAATTTTTCAGAATTCTCAATTTGAACTTCAAAATCCTTCAGAACTCACAATTTGAGCTTCAAAATCCTTCAGAACTCCTAATTTGAGCTTCAAAACCCTTCAGAACTCTCAATTTGAACTTCAAAATCCTTCAGAACTCTCAATTTGAGCTTCAATATCCTTCAGAACTCACAATTGAGCTCCAAAATCCTTAGAACTCTCAACTTCAGCTTCAAGATCCTTCATAACTTACAATTTGAGCTTCAAAATTCTTCAGAATTCTCAATTTGACCTTCAAAATCCTTCAGAACTCTCAATTTGAGCTACAAAATCCTTCAGAACTCTCAATTTGAGCTACAAAATCCTTCAGAACTCCTAATTTAAGCTTCAAAATCCTTCATAACTGAGCTTCAAAATTCTTCAGAACTCTCAATTTGAGTTACAAAATCCTTCAGAACTCCCAAATAATGCTTCAGAATCCTTCAGGACTCAATTTGAGCTTCAAAATCCTTCAAAACTCTCCAGAACTTTCAATATGAGCTTCAGAATCCTTCAAAACTCCCAATTTGAGCTTCAAAATCCTTCTAAACTCTTCAGACTTCTCAATTTAAGCTACAAAATCCTTCAGAACGCACAATTTTAGCTTCAAAATCCTTTAAAACTCTCCAGAACTCAACTTGAGCTTCAATATCCTCTTATGAATCCAGCTCCATCCGGCTAGTAAAATCTTCACAAGGCCACTTATGCGTTTCCTGTCAGATGAAAGGCTGGAAACTTGAAACGAAGAATGGTAAAAAGAACGCGTCTTGTTTATCTAATCGTGTTGCTTATCAGCTGATGGAACGACGGCGCACATCCGGGGAATTTCTGCCCTATTATATTTGGACGCCAGCGTGTCAATCATTGCATCCGGCGTGGATGACCAAGAAAGGAAGATTGTCTCTCTCTCTCTCTCTCTCTCTCTCTCTCTCTCTCTCTCTCTCTCTCTCTCTCTCTCTCTCTCTCTCTGGCCCGCTTTGT
>NC_090756.1:19139825-19155029 GCF_036898095.1 Palaemon carinicauda | reverse complement strand
ACTAGTGTCACTGCCGTCTCTGTGTATTGAGACGGCAGTGCTAGTGTACGCGACCCATAAAAATTACGGCTGATATTTAGATACACACACACACACACACACACACCATGGTATAGCTACTTCCTCTCCCCCTTCCCAAGGATCGGGGAGACCTGAGCATGGTCGGATATATATATATATATATATATATATATATATATATATATATATATATATATATATATATATATATATATATATATATATTCGTTTGCATATATGGCCAGACACTTGCTCTTTATTATATAGGGGAGATGAACGCGTATTTGTCACCTATTTACCTATTTTAACTACTTAACCCAATAATCTCTCTCGTAGTTATAACATAATTAACTCCTTGAGTAATTAAATTCCTAAAGTCCATTATTTAATCCCCATTATCTTTTGCTGCACTCAAGAACATGTGTTTCAACGTGCTGCTAATGAGTCTGAAGTGGGAATCCAGCTATCTATCCTTCCCCGCTCTTATAACATCATCAGTGCATTAGGCAGCGACTGTTTCTTCTAATTTCTCTGGAGCCACCTTCCTCTTGAGGGACCAGGATCTGTGAAGGTTTTCCGATATCAAAGGTTATAGAAAATCAATTGTTTTGTTTAATTAAGGCTGCAGTGTTAAATTGATTAACCTTTGCGGTTGGAGGAAGATAAGTCTCTCTATCTCTCTCTCTCTCTCTCTCTCTCTCTCTCTCTCTCTCTCTCTCTCTCTCACTGATATAAGCAGGAATTTACGTGCACGTGCTTGCGTGTGCGCGAGCGAGCAGTTGCGTTCAAAAGGATGCTTTGTGTAACAAAGGGGCCTTTCTGGGTTGAGAGAGAGAGAGAGAGAGAGAGAGAGAGAGAGAGAGAGAGAGAGAGAGAGAGAGAGAGAGAGAGTATAGTCTGCATATCACCACGATGTCTAGGATATATATGTGTATACTGTATATATATATATATATATATATATATATATATATATATATATATAATATATATATGTATATATATATTTATATATATGTATATGTATATATATATATATATGTACACATATATATCTGCATATATATATATATATATATATATATATATATATATATATATATATATATATATATATATATATATATCCTAAACATCATGGTGATATGCAGGCTATACTCTCTCTCTCTCTCTCTCTCTCTCTCTCTCTCTCTCTCTCTCTCTCTCTCTCTCCCTCCCTCTCTCAATTTTTAGTGTTTTAAACAAAAGCTTTCTCTATATAAGCAAATATTCAAGAGAGAGAGAGAGAGAGAGAGAGAGAGAGAGAGAGAGAGAGAGAGAGAGAGAGAGAGAGACACCTAAGCCCACCTGAAAAGAAATGTCAAGTCATTTCGCCTCAAAAGAATAAGGTCATTAACCCTATTCAACACTGACCCTATTACCTATCAAGCCTTCTCACCTATTTCCTCCCTCCTCCCCCCCCCTCCTGCATGCAAAACCCATTACAGTCACACATCTGCTAGGTCATTTCTCTGCCTTCGATTCTTAGGTCATGTTTGACGCTGCTCCGGTAAGGTCAGGAAAGGTCGGGGTGCCGAAAATAAAGGCTTTTTTATTTTTCATGGGATGAAAGATAGGTTAACATGGGGCTATTTTAGATTTTTTGGGTCCGTTGTTCGTTAGTGTGTGTGTGTTTTTTTTTATATTTGGTTTGTTTGGAAAGGAGGTTTTTTGTTTTTCCTATTTGTGTGTTTATATATGTATGTATGTATATATATATATATATATACATATGTATATATATATATATACATATATATTATATATATACTTTTCTATATATATGCATGTATATATACATATATATTTTGCTATATATGTATATAATATGTATGTATGTATATATATATATATATATATGTAATATTTAAGAATATATACATGCATATATATGGAAAAGTTTAGATATATATGTATATATATACATATACATATATATATATACATATATATATATATATATATATACATATGAATATATATACTGTATATACATGTATAATATAATATATTATATTATATTATATTATATATAAATCATCATCATCATCAAATTCACTTCACCTGGGGAAATAACTCAATTCAATGCAAAGCGAATTAAATGTAAAGATCTTATGTTTGGCCTAATACTTTTGATAATTTAAGAGTCACGTTTGAATATGTGTAGTCGTGTGTGTGTGTGTGTGTGTGCGTGTGTGCGTTGCAGATTGTCTCTAGAAGAACACTGCATTACGGACTTGATGCAGCAGCTGATTTCCCGAACGAAATCTTGTGAAAAAAACTGTTATCTAGCAACTTCTAGTTCATTTGAAGACCTTATTGTAATGGGTCGAAACTTTATGAAAATCGTCTGAAATGTTTTTCACTCAAATCGTGACCTAGTTCAATTATCATCATCGTGACCTAGTTCAATTATCATCGACCTCAGGTCAAGCATTTCTTTCTTTCTTCAGACTCTCTCTCTCTCTCTCTCTCTCTCTCTCTCTCTCTCTCTCTCTCTCTCTCTCTCTCTCTCTCTCTCTCTCAGACAAGACACCAGACTAGTTTTTTAATTAATTCGCAAATATTTTAAAATCTAGTGAAAATTAGTTATTAGTTTGTGTCTGCTTTTGTTTTTCTTGATTGTTGGAGCATTGTTGGAGAATATGCATAATAATCATATCGTAGTTTTAACCTTGGTGTTGGTGACGGCTCGTAAATGTTGGAGGAATGTTGGGGGATACGTCGCACTTCCTAGAAATCCCTTGTTGGCGAATTATCATTTCACTCAACGAGGTTTTAAGCCCTGTTTTCTCTCGAGTGTTGGAGGAATGTTGGAGATGAACATAAGCATCGTCCTAGTGTAAGTGGAATGCTGGTGAATTGTTGGAGAGAGTTGGCCTGATTTTCCCAAATGTAGGTGAATTGTTGGGGGAACAGCCGGCCCTGAATGCTACTATATTTTTGGAGGAATGATGGAGAAATGTTGGAGATGGAACTAAGCAGAATGTTAGATTAGTGTTGGAGGTAAATCATCTCCAACAATCCTAATTCCACATCGAATGATGGAGGGTTGTTGGAGACAGAGCCAGCCGGTTTCTGCCACTAGTGATGGTGGTGAAATTGGTCGAAGGAACGATGGTGGGGGGGGGGGGAGGGGAAGGGGGAAGGAGACGAAGGCAGTTGGGGCCTCTTGGCACAGTGCCCCTGGATTGGCACTCGCTTCAGTGCCCCAAGTTCTTGGCATGTGGACCCAACTCTTTAAGAAGTTTTGTGGATCTAATACTTCGGACTGTCATTTCTCTTTCAGTTTCCCCATCTATTGTTGTTATTCAGTTTCCCCTCTATTTGTGTTATTCAATTTCCATTTTTTTTATTCAATTTCCCCTCTTTTGTTGTTATTCAATGTCCCCTCTATTGCTGTTATTCAATTGTCCCTCTATTTGTGTTATCAAATGTCCCCTCTATTGTTGTTATTCAGTTTCCCCTCTATTTGTGTTATTCAGTTTCCCCTCTATTTGTGTTATTCAGTTTCCCCTCTATTTGTGTTATTCAATTTCCCCTCTATTGTTGTTATTCAGTTTCCCCTCTATTTGTGTTATTCAGTTTCCCCTCTATTTGTGTTATTCAGTTTCCCCTCTATTTGTGTTATTCAATTTCCCCTCTATTGTTGTTATTCAATATCCCCTCTATTTGTGTTATCAAATGTCCCCTCTATTGGTGTTATTCAGTTTCCCCTCTGTGTCATTCAATTTCCCCTTGATTGGTGTTATTCAGTTTCCCCTCTTTGTTATTCAATTTCAACTCTATTGTTGTTACTCAATTTCCCCTCTTGTTGTTATTCAATTTCAACTCTATTTTTGTCATTAAATTTCCTCTCTTGGAGTTCAGTTTCCCCTCTATTGTTGTTATTCAGTTTCCCATTTATTGTTATTATTCAGTTTCCCTTCTATCGCTGTTATTTAATTTCCCCTCTATTCCTATTATTCAGTTTCCCTTATGTTGTTACTATTTACTTTTCCCTCTATTGCTGTTATTCAGTTTCCTTTTTGTTGTTGTTATTCAGTTTTCCATATGTTGTTATTAATCACTTTCCCCTGTATTGTTGTTATTCAGTTTTCCATATGTTGTTATTAATCACTTTCCCCTGTATTGTTGTTATTCAGTTTTCCATATGTTGTTATTAATCACTTTCCCCTGTATTGTTGTTATTCAGTTTTCCATATGTTGTTATTAATCACTTTCCCCTGTATTGTTGTTATTCAGTTTTCCATATGTTGTTATTAATCACTTTCCCCTGTATTGTTGTTATTCAAGTTCCCATTTATTGTTGTTATTCAGCTTCCCTTATGTTGTGATCATTCACTTTCCCTTCTATTGTTGTTATTCAGTTTCCCATTTATTGTTATTATTCAGTTTCCCTTCTATCGCTGTTATTTAATTTCCCCTCTATTCCTATTATTCAGTTTCCCTTATGTTGTTACTATTTACTTTTCCCTCTATTGCTGTTATTCAGTTTCCTTTTTGTTGTTGTTATTCAGTTTTCCATATGTTGTTATTAATCACTTTCCCCTGTATTGTTGTTATTCAGTTTTCCATATGTTGTTATTAATCACTTTCCCCTGTATTGTTGTTATTCAGTTTTCCATATGTTGTTATTAATCACTTTCCCCTGTATTGTTGTTATTCAAGTTCCCATTTATTGTTGTTATTCAGCTTCCCTTATGTTGTGATCATTCACTTTCCCTTCTATTGTTGTTATTCAGTTTCCCATTTATTGTTATTATTCAGTTTCCCTTCTATCGCTGTTATTTAATTTCCCCTCTATTCCTATTATTCAGTTTCCCTTATGTTGTTACTATTTACTTTTCCCTCTATTGCTGTTATTCAGTTTCCTTTTTGTTGTTGTTATTCAGTTTTCCATATGTTGTTATTAATCACTTTCCCCTGTATTGTTGTTATTCAGTTTTCCATATGTTGTTATTAATCACTTTCCCCTGTATTGTTGTTATTCAGTTTTCCATATGTTGTTATTAATCACTTTCCCCTGTATTGTTGTTATTCAGTTTTCCATATGTTGTTATTAATCACTTTCCCCTGTATTGTTGTTATTCAAGTTCCCATTTATTGTTGTTATTCAGCTTCCCTTATGTTGTGATCATTCACTTTCCCTTCTATTGTTGTTATTCAGTTTCCCATTTATTGTTATTATTCAGTTTCCCTTCTATCGCTGTTATTTAATTTCCCCTCTATTCCTATTATTCAGTTTCCCTTATGTTGTTACTATTTACTTTTCCCTCTATTGCTGTTATTCAGTTTCCTTTTTGTTGTTGTTATTCAGTTTTCCATATGTTGTTATTAATCACTTTCCCCTGTATTGTTGTTATTCAGTTTTCCATATGTTGTTATTAATCACTTTCCCCTGTATTGTTGTTATTCAGTTTTCCATATGTTATTAATCACTTTCCCCTGTATTGTTGTTATTCAAGTTCCCATTTATTGTTGTTATTCAGCTTCCCTTATGTTGTGATCATTCACTTTCCCTTCTATTGTTGTTATTCAGTTTCCCATTTATTGTTATTATTCAGTTTCCCTTCTATCGCTGTTATTTAATTTCCCCTCTATTCCTATTATTCAGTTTCCCTTATGTTGTTACTATTTACTTTTCCCTCTATTGCTGTTATTCAGTTTCCTTTTTGTTGTTGTTATTCAGTTTTCCATATGTTGTTATTAATCACTTTCCCCTGTATTGTTGTTATTCAGTTTTCCATATGTTGTTATTAATCACTTTCCCCTGTATTGTTGTTATTCAAGTTCCCATTTATTGTTGTTATTCAGCTTCCCTTATGTTGTGATCATTCACTTTCCCTTCTATTGTTGTTATTCAGTTTCCCATTTATTGTTATTATTCAGTTTCCCTTCTATCGCTGTTATTTAATTTCCCCTCTATTCCTATTATTCAGTTTCCCTTATGTTGTTACTATTTACTTTTCCCTCTATTGCTGTTATTCAGTTTCCTTTTTGTTGTTGTTATTCAGTTTTCCATATGTTGTTATTAATCACTTTCCCCTGTATTGTTGTTATTCAGTTTTCCATATGTTGTTATTAATCACTTTCCCCTGTATTGTTGTTATTCAGTTTTCCATATGTTATTAATCACTTTCCCCTGTATTGTTGTTATTCAAGTTCCCATTTATTGTTGTTATTCAGCTTCCCTTATGTTGTGATCATTCACTTTCCCTTCTATTGTTGTTATTCAGTTTCCCATTTATTGTTATTATTCAGTGTCCCTTCTATTGCATTTATTCTCTTTCCCCTTTATTGTTATTATTCAATTTTCCCGCTGTTGTTGTTATTCAGTTTCCCTTATATGATTATTTTGTTTCCCTCTGTTGTTATTCAGTTTCCCTTCAATTATTATTATTCGGTTTCCCCTCTGTGGTTATTCAGTATCCCCTTAGTGTTGTTATTCAATTTTCTCTGTATTGTTGTTATTCAATTTTCCCTCTATTGTTATTCAGTTTCCCCTTCTATTGTTATTCAGTTTTCTATTGTTATTCAGTTTCCGCTTTATTGTTATTATTCAGTTCCCCTCTCCCCTCTATTGTTTTTATTCAATTTCCCCTATATTGTTGTTATTTAATTTTCCCTCTATTGTTGTTATTCAGTTTTCCATTTATTGTTGTTATTCAGCTTCCCCTATGTTGTTATAATTCACTTTCCCCTGTATTACTGTTATTCAGTTTCCAATTTATTGTTGTTATTCAGTTTCCCGTATGTTGTTGTTATTCACTTTCCCTGTATTATTGTTATTCACTTTCCAATTTATTGTTGTTATTTAGTTTCCCTTATGTTGTTATCATTCACTTCCCCCTCTATTGTTGTTATTCACTTTCCCGTATTGTTATTATTTGGTTTTCCCTCTGTTGTTATTCAGTTTCCTCTCAATTGTTATTATTCAGTTTCCCCTCTGTTGTTATTCAGTATCCCCTTAGTGTTGTTATTCAATTTCCCATCAATTGTTATTATTCGGTTTCCCCCTGTTGTTATTCAGTATCCCCATAGTGTTGTTATTCAATTTCTCATCAATTGTTATTATTCGGTTTCCCTCTGTTGTTATTCAGTATCCCCTTTGTGTTGTTATTCAATTTCCCATCAATTGTTATTATTCGGTTTCCCTCTGTTGTTATTCAGTATCCCCTTTGTGTTGTTATTCAATTTCCCATCAATTGTTATTATTCGGTTTCCCTCTGTTGTTATTCAGTATCCCCCTAGTGTTGTTATTCAGTATCCCCCTAGTGTTGTTATTCAATTTCCCATCAATTGTTATTCGGTTTCCCTCTGTTGTTATTCAGTATCCCCTTTGTGTTGTTATTCAATTTCCTATCAATTGTTATTATTCGGTTTCCCTCTGTTGTTATTCAGTATCCCCCTTAGCGTTGTTATTCAATTTCCCATCAGTTGTTATTATTCAGTTTCACTCTGTTGTTATTCAGTATCCCCCTTAGCGTTGTTATTCAATTTCCCATCAGTTGTTATTGTTCAGTTTCCCTCTTGTTATTCTGTATCCCCCTTAGTGTTGTTATTCAATTTCCCATCAGTTGTTATTATTCAGTTTCCCTGTGTTGTTATTCAGTATCCCCTTAGTGCTGTTATTCAATTTCCCATCAGTTGCTATTATTCAGTTTCCCTCTGTTTTTATTCAGTTTCCCTCTGTTTTTATTCAGTTTCCCTCTGTTTTTATTCAGTATCTCCTTAGTGTTGTTATTCCATTTCCCAGCAATTGTTATTATTCAGTTTCCCTCTGTTGTTAATCAGTATCCCCTTAGTGCTGTTATTCAATTTCCCATCAATTGTTATTATTCAGTTTCCTTCTGTTTTTATTCAGTATCTCCTTAGTGTTGTTATTCAATTTCCTCTCTATTGTTGTTATTCAGTTTCCATTTTATTATTGCTGTTCAATTTACTCTGTTGCTGTTATTCAGTTTCCCCTCTATTGCTGTTATTGTGTATCCTCTTTGTTGATGTTTATTGAATTTCCCCTCAGTTGTTGTTATTCGTTTTACCCTCTATTGTTATTATTTACTTTCCAGCTCAGTCCTCATGGGTATTTTAATTTCCAGTCTTATGGGATGGACAACTTAAACCCATCGTAATAAATTATAATAAATTATAAACATAATAAATTAATGCACATTAGAGAGGTCACTTGGAAAATTGGTTTAATTGCAGTAAGCACGAAGCAATTTTTTTTTCACGGGAGGCCATCGGAAGGGGCAATTTATTTATTTATTTATTTATTTATTTTATTTATTGTTTTTTCTTTTTGCATAATTGGAGTAAGCACGAAGCAAATTTTTTGGATTTAATAGGAGTAAGCACGAGGCATTTTATTTCACGGAGGCCCTCGGGAGGGGCAATTTTTTTTTTTTTTTTTTTTTTTTTTTTTTTTTTTTTTTTTTTTTTTTTTTTTTGCGTAATTGGAGTAAGCATGAAGCAATTTTTTTTTCACGGGAGGCCATCGGGAGGGGCAAATTGTTCTCGGTTTTATTTTTTTTTTTTTTTAGATGAAGGCCAAAGGAGCTAATCTAACCAAGGCCTGTTTTCAAATGCCATCAAGAGGCCGACGGCAGTGGATTTACGATGCGAGTTTGTATTCAAGTGTCAGTAAAATAAAGAAAAATATATAATTCTTGTTGTTGTAACGTCTGTTAATGATTATGTTATTTATCATTGTTTTGATTATTTTTATTATTATTATTATTATTATTATTATTATTATTATTATTTTTATGATTTTTATTATTATTATTATTATTATTATTATTATTATTTATAGAAACTTAAAGACCTTTAAAAATGGGAAATCTGTGTTATAGGATTATTATTATTATTATTATTATTATTGTTATTGATATTATTATAGTTATTATTATTATTATTATTATTATTATTATTATTATAATTATTATTGCTATCATTATTATTACTACTATTATCATTATAGTTATTATTATTATTATTATTATTATTATTATTATTATTATTAGCTTAATACGCATCTCTTATAGTAATCAAATCGTAAATTATTAATTGCAATTCATATCTAAAACTCAATTATCTATTTAATCAAGTTTTACACTTTGAAGAGAATGGAGAAGGGCAAACCCAGTTCGCACCAGTCTGTTGATAGTAGCCATCTTAATGAATTAATTGTGGGAACACAGAGGCTTGGCGTGATTTCCAAATCCAGTAGTCGTGAGAATACACTTAAAGTGACACACTCTCGTGTTCATGATCTCCGTAAAGGTTAAAGGTGTCTGGTTTCCCGTTCCAGTTTCCTCGGAATAGATGCTCACCAGAACGTCAGCCGGGCTTGTCCAACCACAGCAGTGAACTCCTCAGTACAGTAGCTTAAACTCACGGTCCCGGGCGGAGTTCGATCTGCTGCCATGCGAATGCTAGGCGAACATTTTACCAATGTTCAAGCCAGGAGGCTACTTGTTTCGAAGTTCATAGGCCTGAAATTACTTATTTAGTGGCCAAATTAAGTTCAGGTAAATGATAATACCGTAAATAAGTCAAATGCGCCATCTTTGGTGTCGTATAAGGTCAAGCAAGGTCAAGTAGAAGGTGTATTATACTAAAGGTCTGACATTATCTGCTATTTTTCCCTGTTGAAGCCTTTGGGCTTATAACATCCTGTTTTTTTCAACTAGGGTTATAGCCTAGCTAATAATAATAATAATAATAATAATAATAATAATAATAATAATAATGATAATAATAATAATAATAATAATAATAATGATAATAATTAAATACTCTTATCTTTGGTAAGATTTTTTACTTTATAAATACAGCAAGGAATTCTAAAACTTTGGCATGGAAGCACATTATTGTCTCTCTAAAATTTAGCTGTTATTTGAACGTAAATAATTTTCCGAAATATCTTATTGTAATTTTCATAAGAAATTGATATATAATGATAAGATTTACTCACAGATATATATATTGTGACGTAATTGTGCAGATTACGATCTTTAAAGAAAGTATCAATCGGACTCTTCACTTGACACAGTGACTTCGTGTCAATCCAGAGCGACTAATTGACACTCAAAATTCTTTTATATGACTGAACCTGTTAATATTATTAACGGTTCAAAAATACCCGAGGTCAGTTATTTATTTTGGAGCTGCACCTCGTTGGAATAGTTTTAATTCGTGTAGGAACAATTTGGTTTCAACCTTAGTCTAACTCACGGACAAAAGAAACTCTGTTGTAATAATCGAAATACAATAGTTTAATTTAAGTCAAACAAAAAAAAAGAAAATGATCGTAAAACTCTTAAGGAGATAACTTACAATTGACAAATAAAGCAAAATGTGTTTTCGAGTTTATGGAATATGCAAAATGTTCAAATTTACTTCTTGTAGCCGTAGACTCCATTTGAGTAGTCTGCGGTTCTTGTTTTTCATTGCATGCAAGAATGTTAAGGGATTGTGATCTGTAAAGATGTTAGTGGGCAATGAATTAGATTGAAGGTAAATAGAGAAATGTTCTACGGCAAGTACTAAAGCCAATAGCTCCTTTTCTACAGTGGCATAGTTCTTTTCATGCCGGTTAAATTTCTTAGAGAAGTATGCCACAGGGTGTTTCATGTTTTGATCATCTTCCTGCAATAAGACTGCACCAGCCCCATGATCACTGGCATCTACTGCTACTTCAAATTCTCTGTCAAAATCTGGTGCTTTCAGTACCGGTGATAGACTTAGCAACCTCTTAAGGGAGTCAAATGCGTCTTGACAATGGTTAGACCAAACATACTTGTTATTCTTCTTGAGAAGATTAGTGAGAGGCAAAGCAATGGTAGAGTAATTCTCACAGAACTTTCTGTAATAGCCGGTCATTCCCAAGAACCGACGCAATGCTCGGCGGCTTTGCGGGACTGGAAATTGTTGAATGCTCTCAATCTTTGCCTGTACTGGGCGAACAGATCCTCGACCTACTATATGACCCAAGTAGGTGACTGTCGCCTGTCCAAAGTCACACTTGGAGAGGTTGATTGTCAAGTTGGCCTCTGCTAAACTCTGGAAAAGGGCTTTTAGTCTCTTCAGGTGTTCTTTCCAAGAGTCACTGTAGATAACAATGTCATCCATATATGCGACAACACCTTCTATGTCCTGTACCAGACTGTTGATCATCCGCTGGAATGTCGCAGGAGCATTTCTCATCCCAAAGGGCATCACATTATATTCAAATAATCCTTGAGGTGTTACAAAAGCTGAAACCCTTTTGGCTCTCTCAGTGAGCGGAACACACCAATATCCCTTCAACAAATCACACTTGGTGATATATCTAGCATTCCCGATGGTATCCACGCAGTCATCAATACGTGGCAAGGGAAAAGAATCTGGCTTTGTGACGTTGTTCACCTTCCTATAGTCAGTACAGAATCTGACTCCACCATCAGGCTTTTCCACTAACACACACGGTGAACTCCACTGTGAGGAACTCTTCCTAATAATCCCATGCTCGAGCATGTAATCAATTTCTTTCCCAAGCCGTTCTCTCTTCTTTGGTGATACTCTGTACGCGTGTTGACGGACTGGGCGTGCATCTCCCACGTCCACATCATGCTCCATTACATTTGTCCGGCTGGGAACATCAGGAAACAGCACTGCGTACTCTTCCACTAAAGCTTGGACATCCTCTTGCTGCTGGGGAGCTAGGTGAGAGACCTTGGTCTTGAAGTCTCTGAGAACCTCCGAATTCTTAAGTCGGGCTTCGAGTGGCATGCCCTTGAAACTGGTTTTTTCCTCTTCTTCACCAGGAGTATCCTGTTCTTCCTCCTCTTCTTCACCTTGAGGGCTCTGTTCTTCCTCCTCTTCTGTTTGCTGTACCTGTCTCCTTATTACTGATACATGAACAGGCACAGTGACTGGTGATGGGTTTTGGGCAGTGGCATTACCACTGGTATTCCGAACAACATATGGTTTCATCATGTTGACGTGACACACCTGGTGTTCCTTTCTTCGGTCCGGTGTCCCTACCACATAATCCAATTCGCTGAGCTTCTTCACGACCTTATATGGCCCCTGGTACTTGGCCGCTAAGGGACTACCAGGCACAGGTAGAAAGATGAGCACATCATCTCCCACTTGGAATTGTCGTGCTTCTGTCCTGTTTGCTTGGTCATACCAGGCTTTCATTTTTTCTTGAGACTTCTTCATTTCTTCATGAGCCAATTGGCAGACCTCGTGCAAGCGTTGTCGGAACTTCACCACATAGTTTAGCACATTAGTACTTTGTTCCTCATGGGTCCATATCTCCCTCAAAAGTTTGAAAGGTCCACGCACTTGATGTCCAAAGACCAGCTGGAAGGGGGAAAACCCCAGAGATTCTTGCCATGAATCTCGGATAGCAAACAACAAGAACGGCACGCCTGTGTCCCAATCTCGTGTTTTCTGGTCTTCACAGTATGCACGTAATGCATTTTTGAGCGTGCCATGAAACCTTTCCAAAGCACCTTGAGACTGTGGGTGATAAGCAGAGGACATTATGTGCTGCACTCCTAACTCCTTAAGGGTGCCTTCAAAGATTTTCGACATGAAGACACTACCTCTGTCAGTTTGAATAACCTTTGGTAACCCGAATGTGGTCACGAACTGTACCAGAGCCCGCGACACATTGGGACTCGTCGCTGTCCGCAACGGGTACGCTTCAGGGAAGCGCGTCGACGCACACATTAGCGTCAACAAATGGGTGTTTCCCTTCTTTGTCTTTGGCAGAGGTCCGACAATATCCATGATGATCTTGGAGAAGGGTTCTTCCACCACGGGGATGGGTTGCAATGGTGCCTTTCGATGATTTGGATCCTTTTTACCTATCACTTGGCACGAGTGACAACTACGGCAATATTCTGCAACTCCTCTGTTCAAATTTGGCCAATAAAATTCCCGGGAAATTTTCTCACGCGTTTTGCGTACTCCTAAATGTCCTCCCATTGGTTGTTCATGAGCCAACCTTAAAATCTCCTCTCGATACTGTGGTGGCACTACCACCTGATATAGAATGGTCCATTCAGCATCAGCAGGCACTTTCTTAGGCCGCCATTTGTGCATTAGGACATCATCCTTTAAATAGTAACCAGAGGGTTCAGCCTCGAGTTCGCTCAGGGATCCAGCTTCATCCCTTATCCTTGCAAGTTCTGAGTCTTGTTTCTGAGCCTCAATGAGCGACTCCCTCGAGTATTCTGAACATAATAAACCAGGCTGCACCACTCCCCTGAGCATTTGGGGAAAAGTACCCACAAGCGCTCCGGTAGGAACATTATCTCTGTCCTTTTTCTGTTGAGTGGTACTAGCACGGGTAATAGCACATGCTGGATATTCATTTTGTTCAATCTTCACCTCCCCTTCATTCTTGTCAGCATGAATTTGACATGATGCTGTGCAACATCGTTGTCCAGCTATGTCATTTCCTAACAATAACTGTACCCCTTGCATGGGTTCCTCATCCACCAAAGCAACTGGAAATGTACCGGAAATAAAAGAAGAGCTTAAAGTCACTGCATATAAGGGCAATTCCTCTCTTCCCTTAATGTAGCGAACCATGACAGTTTCTCCCAAGGTGGACGATTCATCGAAGGGTAAGACTGCTCTGTGCAAGACAGTCTGCTCAGCTCCAGTATCACGCATAATCCTTATCTGTACAGGCTTGGTACCTTGGTCCTGCAGAGACACAGATCCTGCATGAATGAAGGCTTCCTGTCCTTGCCTTATGGCCATGTCTCTCTTCTTCATCATCCCTTGGCATGATGTCTGTCTTCTCATAACCTCATTAACATTAAGTGCTTGGTCGTCCCTCTTGTGATTTTGATTAGAGAACTTCTTTCCCCCTGGTCCATAATTTCCTTTGAGCCAGCAGCAGCTAACGTCATGTCCGAGTTTGTGACAATAGGAACACTGTCTTACTTGGGGAGCCGAAGGGTAGGCTCCATTGTTCTTACTTCCAGTGTTTTTAGCACTGCCATGTGTAGGGTTTCCGCCTACTCCTTTCTCTGATGGAGGATACGATGGTGCCGGCCCCCTGGGGCTCCAATTACCCCGAAATGGCCTGGAAGGCTGGTTTGGCTGAAATGAAGGAGGGCACCATCTTGTGCCAGAAGAGCCCCTGATCTTTTCCCTCAGTGTATACTCATCTGCCAGTATAGAAGCCTCATCAGGGTCAGTGATATGTCGATCTTCGATATATTGCCGAGTGGCAGGTGGCAACATTAGCAGAAACTGTTCTAATCCCATGAGCTCCATTATCCTGTCGAAAGTCTTGTTATTTCCAAGAGAGGCCTCCACCCACCTGTCACGGCTAATCTTCATTAGTCTCCAATATTCTGCATAGTTTTCTGATCCTTTCCTCAAGTTCCTGAACTTCTGGCGATAAGCCTCAGGCACAAGTTCGAAAGCTTTCAAGATCCATGCCTTTACCCGGCGATAATCGTGCGCAACAGGGTCGGATACCGCATTGTACGCATCCACTGCTTTCCCGGTTAACTTTATGGGCAACAGGCGAGCCCAGGCGTCCTCTGGGATCTGGTGACTTTTCAGTATTCTCTCAAATGACAGGAAGAAGCCTTCAGGATTCTTTTCATCATAGGATGGAAGGAGTCCCGCCATATCTTTTTCTGAAAATCCTCCCGTGGGTTGTGCCCTTGGGGGTCTTGAATCCTGACCTTGTCTCCTCAACTGAGCTCGCAGTGAGTCAATTTCGAGCTCAGCTGCTTTAAATTTCATTCTCGTACTCAACGACTCTTCTGACCTCTGAACTACTTCATGAGATTCAACTTCAGCTGGACTTGAAGTTCGGTAGGCAGTCTGGCTTGATGACATGGCTGATGGTAACATTGGCACTGCTGCTGCTCCTCCCATAACAGAGTGTTCTCGAGTTATGGAGTGATCTTCGTCCCTATCTTCAATTGCTATCTCCAACTCACGCTCTTCCTGACGCCTATTAAATTCTCTCTCTAAGGCCTCTAGAATCTGTTGTTTTCTACCTGCATTTTGGATATAATCTGCACGTGAGCTCACTTCAATTAGCTCTGCTGGGAAGAGTTGCCTTAACAAAAAGTCATTCGGTTCCTCTAGGAACCTAGAAACTCTATCTGA
>NC_090756.1:19132325-19134825 GCF_036898095.1 Palaemon carinicauda | reverse complement strand
TATATATATATATATATATATTTATTCACCCGTTGCTATTACACTGAAGGACAAAGCCCTCATACATGTAATTCCTCTCCTTCGTGTTTATAGTCTTTCTTCTTTACCCATCAATCCATCGTCTTCTCTTCCTTCCCCCTGCTACTTTTGTAATCTCTAGAGACCTATTCTGTTATTCTCATTGTCCATCTATTGTCTGACATTCTCATTATATGTCCTGCCCATGTTCATTAATTTTTTTTTTACATGTTAGAATATCGTCTACTTTAGTTTGCTCTCGTATCCTTGTTGCCCTTTTCCTGTCTCTAAGCGTTATTCCCATCATTATTATTTCCATAGTTCTTTGAGTTGTAACAAGTTTATGCTGTAAGGCCTTAGTAAGGATCGGGATATATATATATATATATATATATATATATATATATATATATATATATATATATGTATATGTATGTATATGATATATATATATATATATATATATATATATATATATACTGTATACAATTATTTTTCACATTTAAATGTGTTTTTGCAGTGACAAGGAGTGAATGTATCCTAACTTATTTAATTGATTTTTACCACTTATACCAAGTTTATGTCCTCGTAAGTTTGCATTTAACATCCACACCACTTCCATAATGGATAGTTGGCTCAACATAACGTCTGAGATTTGGACCCAAGTTATCTTAGTCTCCTGTCGGTCTTCTGTTGACATTCTGATGCTTCTTTCTTTCACCTTTTCTTTGAATTCCTTCTTTTTCCATTTTTATAAATTATTACTCCTTTATTCCTGATTTAAATTCTTTATAACCTTATTTTTTTACTCATATTTGCTCTCAAATTCCTCTTGACAATGCTTTCACATAATCTTACCACTAACTGCAATTTTTCTTCACTATCGCCATTTGGTACTGGATCATCAGCCGTTACATACTCCTTTCACGACCAATTTCTGTCAAATAATCTTATATATTTCCTCGGAGCTCTCTTGTGAACTCTCTTAGATAATCTTACCACTAACTGCAATTTTTCTTCACTATCACCATTCGGTACTGGATCATCAGCCGTTACATACTCCTTTCACGACCAATTTCTACATCTCTACGTTTCTCTTCAGTGTTCTTAGACTCTTGCATTCACTTGCACTGCCAACCAGTCACTCTCATGTCTTCCTGTTCTAACAAACGCTGTTCTACCCCTGCCAATCCACCTGTCTCACTTCCTGTTCCCCTTTTCTAGTACGTACCTTGAGAAGTTGGATAGCTAGGTGGACAGAGATCAAAGCACAGAAAGCAAACCAGCTGGGGTTAGAAGCGACGTTTTTTATAGTGGCACACTGTAGGCAGTACTCATTGTCTAGAGTTATTATCTCATGGAATAAATTATCTCTTCTGTTAACGTGCTATTTTCCAATTTTTTATGAGTAAGCACAGTTACCTTCTTTTTCAAGGACTTTTCTTTGGCTTTGGGGTAGACCGTAGTCCTGCCTGACATCGCTTAGACCCTGGTAGCGTATGTTCATGTGTTGTACCAGTTACCAGCGTCCTTCCTCCCTGCAGCGAGGAGTCCTGACGCAGTTAGGTCGACAGTTCGAGACGTGTGAGATGCCTTTCATGTAATAAATGATCTCTATTTTGAGCATATTAATGAGGTATTGAGATCTCACTTCGGAACTTCGGAACTTTGTCCTTGCTTCCTTATTTCCATGTTACCTATGCCCTTCCTAGATTCAAACGTTGACCTTTTATCACATATTCTTTAGATTTGGAAATCATTCCAATCTTCAATTTGCCTTTGGAAATCTCTCAATGCTTCTGTTTTCAAGGTTCTTATAACATTTCCTGTGAGAGGCAGGGACAATAGGCAGTACATTTGAACTGTATGGACTACTTCGACCTTCATCTACACCCACAGTTAATAATTCTGCTTCACCTCCATTCCCTTCTTTCTTTCTATACGGCCCAAATCTAAACGTCTTTTCCTATTAGCGAAGGCTGAACTAATCTCTTTGGATTGGGAGGTATTTAGGTGGGAGGGCAAGGATCGCGTTGAAGAGGTATCTAGGTGATAGTTCTTCTTCTTTCTCTTTATTTATTTGCATTCATGCACCCGGTGATGTTTGGAGGCTACTGTAACTCTGTGCATCATCTTCCTTAATTTAGTCTGCCCTTGATCCACTCATCTCGTGGGGAGGGGTGGGGGAAGGTGGATGGATCACTTGTGGGGTTGGGGAGTCTGTGTTCCTGGGTGGGTGAAGTTGAGGAGCCGTTGTATAGGACTAATCATTTGTTTTCTCTTCTCTATGTTGTTAGTCTAAAAGTGCAGTTTACTTTTTAACTAAGCTTTCAATCAGTGGTCATATGAATAGAAAGGAAGGAAAAGAGAATGGGGAGAGCTAGGTGGATAAGAATTATATGATTCAGGTAAAGTAAATCTTAATAATGGCAAATTAATACGCTGTCATGCTCAGTCATGCGTTTTTCTGGCATATATTCGC
>NC_090756.1:19042325-19127325 GCF_036898095.1 Palaemon carinicauda | reverse complement strand
GCCATTATGGCTGTCTCCACGAAATGTTCGATGCGTTCATATAAGGAAAAAAATCCACCTTTCCACAATTTGTTTACTGGTACTGTTCGATACTGCCAAATATGGAAGATCCCGTTCAAACGCCAACGCTCCTCTGTCGACACGTTCTAAAACCAGTCTGTGACTGCCAGGCGGACTGTATGACTGGGCCAGTCGGAGAAAGGGCCTTTTTCTTACCCATAGACAAACATTTTATATTGTATATAATTGAAAATTAAATTGGTATTTGTAATTTTTTTTTATCAAAGAGGATAAGATAAGGAATTTTTATGTAGCAGATGGGTCTGCCCTTGGCTCTCCCTTTGACTTTAATTCCCATTCCATGTACGAGGTTTTGCCCTCTCTCTCTCTCTCTCTCTCTCTCTCTCTCTCTCTCTCTAATTTATGAAAAATTTGGCATCTACCTTTCTATTCTTTGGTATATATTTTTAGTTGGTAGTGACAGTAATGGAGTACAATGATAGTAGTAGTAGTAGTAGTAGTAGTAGTAGTAGTAGTAGTAGTAGTAGTAGTAATAGTAACAGCGAGTAGTAGTAGAAATTGGTTTAAACTGCATCTTCGGCGAAGAAGCTTAGAGATTTAGCTCAGGGATTTTTCTGCCATCAGCATGAGTCACGCTTGGCTTACTCCACCACCCCCTCCCTCTTCTCTCCTCTCTCTTTCTCTCTCCTCTCTCTCTCTCTCTCTCTCTCTCTCTCTCTCTCTCTCCAGAAACCTGTATTTAAAGGACACTATTGCAGTATTTATCTATACGAATTTGTAGTGTGTGTATAATATATATATATATATATATATATATATATAAATAAATATAAAACGCACGCACGTGCACGTGCACGCGCACACACCTACTCATCATTAAGGCCTTTCGCAGAAGTGGAGTTTCTGGGTTCAGAGAAATGGCACTGTCACATAACCTCTATTATCCTCATGACTGTTTTACTTCTGACTAACAGGAAACTTTCACTCTATCACTACGTCTAATATATATATATATATATATATATGTATGTATATATACATATAAAGAAGAAAAGACAATGGATTGACGGGCTAAGTTTGCCGGTATAGACTATCATAGAAAGATCATAAACAGAAGGGAGGAGAAGGACGTGTCTGAAGCCTTTGTCTTACTGTGGACTATCAACAGCTGATGATGTTTTATATATATATATATATATATATATAAAACATCTGCTGGTCAAGTGGGGAAAATGGGAGAGGTTGGCTTGACGAAGCTTGATATGTTAGAAAAAAAAGGGGACTTAATACACGAAGAGATATGAAAAGGAAGATGAAATGTCGTGTTCGAGAGAGAGAGAGAGAGAGAGAGAGAGGAGAGAGAGAGAATGAACTAGATGTGAGAGCCGCACAATAGTGACTCACCTACAGCTATTTGTAACTTCGTCACTCCGCCACTTTCATTGATTTCAGAGGGACTATTCTTTTTTTTTTTCTTTTTTTCTTTTTTTTTATTGCATTCTTGCCTGTTTATTGCAAGGTGCAAGACTGCAGGCTGACTGAGGAGGTTTAATTTTATGGTTTCATTTGCATGCAAGTGTGGATATGTGATATTTTAGGTGATACTGTCATTGAATCTGATTATTACCTCCGCCAACGAAGTTGGGGGAGGTTATGTTTTCGCCCCCTGTTTGTGTGTTTGTTTGTGAAGAGCTTCCTGGCCACAGTTTTAATCGTAGAGTAAGGAAACTTGCAGGGCATAACGGTTATGTAAAAAGGTAGAAATGATATAATTTTGGAAGGTCAAGGTCAAGGGTCACGGTCACGGTCAAACAAAATGTCCAATTCATGTAAACAGCCATGAGTTGTCCGTTTGTTTGTTTGTTTATGAACAACTTCCTAACCACAATTTTACTCATAGAGTAGTGAAACTTTCAGGGATTAATTGTTAAGCAGAGACGTGGAAGTGATGTAATTTTGAAAGTCCTAGGTCAAAGGTCAAGGTCATGGTCGAGCAAAAGGTCGACCGAATTAACTGTAACCTTAACCAAAAGTTTGTACATGGTTGTCACACAGACTTCTAATACGCTTACGGTGTAAATTGATTCTGGGAAAGGCAAGCTAGTTTCGAGAATTAAGCGGTCATGGCGGAGATCTGCTCTCACAGAGTGCCTTTCTAGTAATTATTATCATTATTATTATTATTATTGTTGTTGTTGTTGTTGTTGTTGTATTTGGTTGGGACTTTCCAAGTTATTATTATTGTTATTATTATTATTATTATTATTATTATTATTATTATTATTGTATTTTGTTGGGACTTATAAGTTATTGTCAATAATCGTTGTTTTATTATTATTATTATTATTATTATTATTATTATTATTATTATTATTATTATTATTATTATTTGTGTTTATTGTTTTTTTTTGCCAATTACATCCCTATTCGTAACGTATAGTTAATTGCAATAATAAAATTATATAAATAATACTGTTTATAACACAAGTTATATATCAATATAATAATATTGATATCACAAAGCTTATTTTAATGCATCATATATTTCCTTGACACTTTGACCTAATCTTTATTTATAACATATCATGAATATTTTTTTAATTGTATTCGACATTCAGAATTCATTCCATACGTAAAGAACACCTTTGCACGTGCTGTTAACGAGAACATTTGGTGGCCTGGCGTGACGTCACGAGCCTTAAGGTTTTGGCCCACGCCCCTTTTCTCCACTGACTCAAATCCACCCCACACATTATTAGTTTAGTCAGTGTTGGCGAAGATGTGTCGTTGCAATGTCCTCCGCTCCTTAGCGAGTCGGCTGGATTCGTGTGTGACGTGTTTCAACAATTCGTACCTTATCGGATTGTTTGTTTAAAAGTGCTGCTTTATAGATATACGACTGGAAATTATATATAATATTCGTGTTTGTTTATATGTTGTGAAAAAGCTCAGTGTTGTCGTTAAGTGACTCAATACGTATAGGATATTTTTAAGTTTTCCGAGGCTACTCTCTGACGTCCCAGATTTTGAAGGTATGGTCACACGAGTTCGTGGGTGTTTATTGCCCTAGAGATTGGAAGTTAGAAATTTAAGGTCACAAGTTCTCTAAACTTGTTATTGTGTTCATGTAGTTGTGACACGTCTTATTAGGAGAGTTTAGTTCATACCCAAGGGCTATGGGTGGACAGATGCGTGACTGTGTTTAATTGAGTTTATTCATTTCTTTGGATGTTTTGATTATATGTTTATGTATATGAATTTGTTTTATGATTATTATTTTGAAATGTAATTGGATTGATATTAATTTTATCTGTAAATGATTATCTTTCTGCATTGACTTACGTAAACTCTCTCTCTCTCTCTCCTCTCTCTCTCTCTCTCTCTCTCACAAATGATGATAATAACAATCCGTTAATATATATGCCAAATAGTAAAGTAATTGTGACAATTTCGTATAACAAATTAAATCAAGTAATCAAATATTATTCTCTCTCTCTCTCTCTCTCTCTCTCTCTCTCTCTCTTTCTCTCTCTCTCTCTCTCTCAGATAACGATAATAACAATCCGTTAATTAGAACAATGTTGATAGCTCCGTAATAGAATAACATTTTGTAGTCCTCTCTCTCTCTCTCTCTCCTCTCTCTCTCTCTCTCTACTATGAAGTCTTTATACCGACATGACATCATCATTCAACGTACGTACCCATGACGAATGTGTTATGACGTCATCTCTAGGGGGGGGCGGAGGGTATTTTAAACGGCTCGGCCCAATGCTTATCTCCTGGGACAGTCAGCTGATGAACTTGCTCGAGTTGTCGATTAGTAATTTTTCATCTTTTATTTGCAGAATTCTTTCATTTCTTCACAATTTCTCTTATCATTTGATAGATATATTGACGTTAAATAATCTATTTTTTTTTGTTGATAAGGGAAGATTAACTTAATATCTGTCTGATGATTTATTACGTATTATATTATATAATATTTATAGCAGATGATAACATTATCTTTCGTGGTAGTAGATTTAACTGACACATTACGGTTGACATTTGAACAGTGTTTATTCATATTTTTTTATTCATATTTTCTGAGAATTTGACTCTTTGATATTTAAAGAAACCAGATGTTTTCCTATTGATTGACTCACCTTATTTTCTTCAACCACCGAGCTCTGGATACTTCCCCATTTTGTTGTTCCTTTCTCCCCAAAAACATGATAGACGAAAAATTTAAAGCCGTTATCTAATCCGGGCTAAAACAAGCACATCCAGTTGCCACTCCCGTCGGCGTTCTGGTTACCGTTATGGTAACTAAGTGTTGAACGCCTGACTGGGGTTCGAGCCCCAATCAAACTCGTTAGTTTCTTAGGTCGCTGTAAACCTCACCATCCTTGTGAGCTAAGGATATGGGGTTATAGGGGAGCCTATAGGCCAATGCTGAGTCATCAGCAGCCATTGCCTGGCCCTCCTTGGTCCTAGCTTGGGGTGGAGAGGGGGGTTGGGCGCTGACTAGGAGGATTAATCCTCCAAGGGCGCTGATCATATGTATATATGATCAGTCTCCAGGGCATTGTCCTGCTCGATAGGACAATGTCACTGTCCCTTGCCCCTGCCATTCATGAGCGGCCTTTAAACCTTGCAATTGCAAGTTTTTGATGCAGAGACTTTTGAATTGCTATGTCTGCTACATCATCATGCAAGATGGAGACTGGACGGATAACTAACCCCCCCCCCCCTTCTCCCTTCCCCCTTCTCCCTTCCTCTGTGCTGAATAGTAAGTGACCTAGTTGGGAGAAATTAGCCTCTCTCTCTCTCTCTCTCTCTCTCTCTCTCTCTCCAGACTCGTGCTTTTGCTATATGGCAACAGTATTTCACTTTGATTGTTGCCATATAGCACTATTTCATTGTTTATGTTTTTTTATTGCTGTTCTTATGCTGTATATTTGGTCTATTTCATCTTGTAAATTATTATCATTAACTGTGATGATAATTGATATTATTTATTTGTTTAATTTGTTTCTTTTTATTGTATTAGTAATGCAACAACTGCAATAAATACAAGCAAAAAATTGTTTTAGAAATTTATTCTTGTGACCTTCAATGTCGTATAGAGAAAGGATTCATATGATGTTTATTTTATTTGTTTTTATTCCCATGAGAGATGGAAGAGTGCTCTCTCTCTCTCTCTCTCTCTCTCTCTCTCTCTCTCTCTCTCATAATTTGAACATGCACACTTCACTTCCATAAAGGTTAGTTGGTTCAACCTGTGGCTTCTCACCTCGTATCTCACCATCTGTTTTATTTACTGACAGATAATTAAGAAAAACAATCACTTCTATCATTTATTCTAATATCAATTATTCCATTTACTCTCATTATCTTTCTCTTGTTGGTATTTGCCTTCAACTTTCTCTTTGTGCAGACACTTTCTTTTACTAGTTTCTTCAGTTTTCTCTTCACTGTCACTTGCTCCACAATCTCACTCAAAATCATACCTTATATCGTCCCTTGTTTACTGTTTATGGTTGCACTTGTATCAGCCTTACATTTGCCCTTATTTCCTTTTATTTTATTCAACAGAATTTATTCTTCTCACCTATTCCCTTGGGGACCTTTCCCTCTGCCTATCATACCTTACAAACCCTGGTCATTTAGTTAAACTATCCCCCACTATACTGCAGCATTTCGCTTGTAATTCCAAATCCTGGTTTTCTTCCTCTCAACGGCCTTTCTTTATATCTCCAATAGTCAAATATAAAAAGCGTTTTGAGCCTTACACTAACCCTTTGAAGGCTTACATGTTTCAGCCTTTATTTAAAATACTCACTTCGTCATCTGAAGTCTGCGTTTATTTGCAACAGCATCTCTCCACTTGCATCTTTTACTTTTGACATTCATTTCTGTATTAACATTCATTAAAAATTGCTTTTTATTCCTTTTATGTATCTAGTCACCTTCTCCATTATCTTTGTTACTTGCTATCTGTTTGATTATCACTTTATTCTGAAGCTACCCTATCCGTTCTTCTTTATGCCTATACATATTCTTCACTTCTATGAAGCACCTGAACCTTAAATAATCTTTTTTTAAAGTAGGCTATTTATGTCTTCATCCCATCTTTTATTATCTAGATTTTCCCTTCCTTCACATCTGGTTCTTTCTCCTGTGTCTTCATTCCAGCCAACAAATCATCCATTTTCCTCTTTATATGCTCTTTGGATGTTATTCTCTTTCAACTCACTTGCCTCAATTACATTTACAGCCACTATTCTGCACATTCTTATGCAACTATTTACCTGAACCTTTTTTCAGCTAAATAATGATCAGGTATCCATTCAACCGCTCCTCTTCTGACCTAGCCCCCTAACTAGAGATTTCTAGAAATTGGCTGTGGCACTGACACCTCTCATGTTTATGGCGTGAATTGGATGCCGTTGATACATACCTCCAGTCCAGAAACACACAATACCTAACCAATAACTCTTTTATCTTTTTGTGTAATTTTTGCATTCAGATCTCTTAGCACAATCATCCTTTCATTTTCTCCAAATCCAGCCATGTACTTCATCAGACCTTTTTCCAAGAGATTCTGTTTTGCTTCTATTCTATTCCATTCCTGGACCTCGCATACTATTGAAAATGTTAACTATATCTCTTTTTGCATCATTTTTGCATTCAGATCTCTCAGCACAACCACCCTTTCATTTTCTCCAAGTCCAGTCAAGAATTATATCAGACTTTTTCCAAGAGATTCTGTTTTGCTCCTGTTCTATTCCATTCCTGGACCTCACATAGTATTGAAAATGTTACTAATGCTATACCCAGTCTAACCTAGACACATTCACCTGATACCTCCCTAGTCTTACACCTAGACACAATCACTCAATGTTTTCCCAATTCCTGCACGCACTGCTATTTCACCTTTTTACATTGAATGTCAAGGCATACAGCTTTCTTATTCTAAACAAATCAGCCGTCTCTTCCTCTATTTTCCCGTAACCTTAATACCCCTCTTCAAGTTATGACACGAGTCTGTCATTTTCTTTTAGTATAGAATTCACATTTTACATTTTAACATTAATCTTTATATCCTTCATGCTTCATTTATTCCTGGATATAGAGATGGATCTTTATTTCCCCAATTGCCTCTAATATAAAGAAAAACAGAACAAAATTCAGCGATGGAATTGGGCGACCAAAGACCGTGGAAATTATACACCTTCGTGGAAGAGTTTCTCCCAGTGGGGTTGAATGAAAGTTACTCGGAGAAAAGAGATTCTTCCGAAGTTAAAGTAGAAACCTCTCGTGTAAACCTTCTTGGGGTACCATTATTTTCAATTTTGTACTTGCAAGTGTTTCGCTTAAGACGATATTTCTTCGTTTGGTCTTTTGGAATTGCTTCTAATGGATATTAGTTAGTTGGTTGCAAACATATGGAAGTATTTTTAATAGATTTTAAAGGTAATTAATTTGTTTTTTCACCTATTGCCTTTTTTCGTATTTGTTGTTTCAAAGACACATTTAAATGCCACTCATGAATGGCAGAGGCAGGAGACAGTGACATTCCCATATCAAACAGGACAGTGCCCTAAAGACTGACCATATGTCATATGATCAGCGCCCAAGCCCCCTCTATATCCAAGCTAGGACCAGGGAGGGCCAGGCAATGGCTGCTGATGACTTAGCAGGTAGACCTATAGGCTTCAACAAACCCCCCATCCTTAGCTCACAAAGACAGTGAGGTTGCAGCTACCAAAAGAACTAATTAGTTTGAGCGGGACTCTAACCCCAGTCTGGCAATCACCAGGGATGTTACCACATCGGCCACCACAACCGGGTGGAGTAAATTATGTACCTGGTAGCTTATCAACTGTGGTAAGTTGCTGCCCAAGGGAGAATGTTCATAGAGTTAGTAACCTCCTCACAACTTAAACCACTCCATAAACCCGAGTTCAGTGTCCACTCAGGTTGATAGAATCCACTGAAAAACAGCTCAACCTCTCCAGTGAAATGGGGGATGAGAGCATGGACTACATGGACAAGTGGTTTAGAAGTAACGAATCTATTGGACTGCGTTCGATGCCAAGTGTAAAATGGTACCATCAAGTGCTGGTGTCAAGAAGAATGACTTTAGTCTTGCAACCTTGTTCCTAAAGAATTCCTGAAATACTGGAATATCAATTAATAGCGGCAGTCATATCTATAAATGGGGGTTTGTTGGGAGAGAATGATTTGATAGAAGGCATTGGAGAGGACGCATCAGGCAACCGACCCCTTAACGTAGGGGATAACGAAGATATCTGTAAATGCTATACGTTTAATAACTTTATATCTTAAAATTTTGGTTTGAAACAATAGCTTGCAATAGATGAAAATATTTAAATAGATTAAATTTTAATGCTCTTCATACTCCCCAAGAGAGATTAGTTCACCAAACTTTCATCTGGTTTCCACAAGGCACTAGAAGAGTTGGAAGACCCAGGCCTACATGGTTGAGGTCTATGAATCGTGAAGTGGGAGGTGATGAACCGAGAAGTATTGATTCAAAAGCTCAAGTCAGAGACGACTGGCGAAATCTAACCGAGGCCCTTTGTGTTAATAGGCGTAGGAGGAGATGATGATGATGAATATCTAATGAAAATAAAAAAATCTTAACACAGCTACAGGCTAAAGAAACATTTACGCTTCCTTCAACATTGCAATTATTGCAAACGATGATCTCTGTTGCAAGGAAACCTCTTATTTTTAGTCTGCAATGCCAGGTCTCTTTCTCTCTTCGTCTCAACTCCACGAGGCTCAAGTCTTGCTTTTGGCTCGTGGCTGTTTTCCTCTTGAGAAATGCTTTGTCATTTCTTTGCTAAGATATTGACAATATCTTTTATAAGTTTATTTTTTATAGGTGTTTTGAAAAGGAAAGGAAATTCTTTTCTTTCTTTGCCAAGAATATCTTTTATAAGTTTTTTGATAATTTGGAAATGATAAGAAATGCTTTTATTTCTTTGCCAAGAATATCTTTTATAAGTTTTTTTTTTAATTTGGAAATGAAAAGAAATGCTTTTATTTCTTTGCCAAGAATATCTTTTATAAGTTTTTTTTTTTTTTTAATAATTTGGAAATGAAAAGAAATGCTTTTCTTTCTTTGCTAAGAATATCTTATATAAGTTTTTTTGATAATTTTGAAATGAAAAGAAATGCTTTTATTTCTTTGCCAAGAATATCTTATATAAGTTTTTTGATAATTTGGGAATGAAAAGAAATGCTTTTATTTCTTTGCCAAGAATATCTTATATAAGTTTTTTTTTTAATAATTTGGAAATGAAAAGAAATGCTTTTCTTTCTTTGCCAAGAATATCTTTTAAAGTTTTTTTTTTTTTTTTTATAATTTGGACATGACAAGAAATGCTCTTATTTGTTTGCCAACAATAACTTTTATAAAATATTTTAAATGTTTTGAAAATAGAAAAAGAAATTATTTTCTTTCTTTACCAACAATATCTTATATAACCATTTTTTTTTAGATTATTTTAGAATGAAAAGAAATGGTTTTCTTTCTTTGCCAACAATAACCTATATAAAATATTCTTAAATGTTTTGAAAATTAAAAGAAATGCTTTTCTTTCTCTGCCAAGAATATCTTTTATAAGTTTTATAGGTGTTTTGAAAACGAGAACAAATGCTTTTCTTTCTTTGCCAACATTTTTTTTTAAATATTTTAAATGTTTTTAAAATGAAATAATTTTCTTTCTTTGCCAACAACATCTTTTATAAGATATTTTTTTATATTTTAAAATAAAAAGAAATTATTTTCTTTGACAAAAAAAACACAAGAAAAATATTTTATAAGATTTTAATTAAGTTGGTTTTAAAGAAGAATATCTGTATTTCATGAAAACTTTAGTTGGTGCAAAGTTTATTTACTTATAACAACAGATTGAGAAATGATTTTAAAGAATATTTTAGGCCTTGAAAGATATTTTACAATCGAAGGACTCAACCATATTTTTCATTTTTACAAAATGGGAAATATATTCTTTAAAGTCTATTACTAAAGTGCGAATTTTAAATGCTTTTTATTGTAAAAAAATATAATTAATTCTATCTACCTATTAAGAAGAAACAACTTTTTGAAATATATTAATAGTTATATTAAAGACTCCACCCCCCCAAAGAAAAAAAAAATTTGAAAAGCTTCTTGACACTTACATAAAACTTGCTTACAATCGTCTCCCTCCATTGGGTCTCAGGCCTCACTGTAGCCCGTGTCCACTCGAACCAAAACAACATTTACTATACTCAATCTCTTTTAATGAGACGCAATTGTACTACCTTGCAGGGGTACCCTTTTATCTCGGAAAAGTCTCCTACTAGCTGATTGGTTGGACAAAATAATTCTAACCAATGAGCTAGCAAGAAACCTTTCCGAGCTAAAAGGGCACCCCTGCGAGTCAGTGCAAGTGATACCGAAAACTTGGATATTAGAATGAAAAATACTTATTGGTTTTAATAGATCATTCAGCTTTATTTTGGATTTTCTAAGTATATTTGCATAATTCTATCCATGACGAATTCTTCCACCTAGGATATTAGAGTCATCTATCCTTAAGATAGGATAGCCAAGAGGACAAGGCTACCAATGTCCATTTTCCTCTCGTCAAAGCGTTGGGTATAATATGACAGTGGAACTTCAAAAGTTCAAACTTGCAGCGAATGTTTTTATGTTGAACAGGCAGACATAGGTCTTTTTTTATAGTTTATTTATGAAAGGTCTGTTTTAATGTTGTTACTGTTCTTAGAATTTTATTCTAATTCTTCATTATTTCTATTATAGTATATTTATTGCCTTTTTCCTTTCCTCACTGGACTATTTTTCCCTGTTGGAGCCCTTGAGCTTATAGCATCCTGCTTTTTCCAATTAAGGTTGTAGCTTAGCTAGTAATGATAATAATGATAATAATAATAATAATAATATAAATGAAATTTTTTTTGTAAAAGAAATTCCAATTAAAATCAATGGCTGTATTCATGGATACATACAAAATGACGAGAGAGAGAGAGAGAGAGAGAGAGAGAGAGAGAGGGTTGACTTCACAAAAGAGTCGTTCATATCTTGCAATCTATTTATATGTTTACAAACGCCTTGCTTGTGCTGTGTTAAGGAAAGCGTTCATGATCTCAGTATTTTTAGCAGCAAGAGAACCTCGTGATATATATATATTATTTTCATGTTCATTATTGGTTTGACCTTAGAAAGCTGTATTTATAATATATATATATATATATATATGTATATATATATATATATATATATATATATATATATATATATATATATATATATATATAAAACTGTTAATTATTTGGTACGCTCATTGTATATATATAGTATATATATATATATATGTGTGTGTGTGTGTGTGGAAATACCTGAACGTAGTGAAAGGGTTTGAGTATCGCCATGATCATCAAAGCTGTACTAGTCTTGGCTAACCATACTCGGTTGGTTTGCTGTGAGCGATCTGACGAAAATATCCCACCATCAGCATACCCCAGTAGCCAGCGTGGTGATGAAAACTGGCCAAACCCCTGAAATGAATTGACATCACTGGGGCCTTTGTCCTGCATTGGACTAAAAATGGATACATTTGTTGTTATTGTGTAAATTTGTATACCTTCCCAAGTTTATTACGTTAAAATGTGTTTAATATTGTCTCATAAAACATTTATTTAATAATAATTTAGAATATTTTTTTATTAAACAAAAATTTACAACTGATGATTCGTGAAGCCAGAAATAAGTAGTTAAAGATATGAGAGAGAGAGAGAGAGAGAGAGAGAGAGAGAGAGAGAGAGTACCGCACCATTGTGTTAATTACCTCGGCCAACGAAGTTGGAAGGAGGTTATGTTTTACCCTCTGTGTGTTTATGTGTGTTTGTTTGTGAACAGCTTCCTGGCCACAATTTTAATCGTAGAATAATAAAACTTAAAAGGATTAACTATTATGTAAAAAGCTGGAAATAATAAAATTTTGGAGGGTCAAGGTTAAAGGTCAAGGTCACGGTCAAGCAGAATGTCCAATTCATGTAATCAGCCATAAGTGTCACAGAGACTTACAACTTTGTTCATATTTGAGTGTACGGAAATCCACGCCAATTAATACATGTAAAGGTCAAGGTCAAGGTCGACCAAAAGGTCGAGAAATAAACTGCTCCGGCGGAGGTCTGCGTTCTGCTAAGTTTTTTTCTTTGATTACCATGGTATTTAATGACCTCAGGTGTAAATAGTTATAGGTGTCATCAGCAACCTTGGTTATATATCAACCGATAATGGATATCTTCTATATTTATATATTCATGTGTTAGCATTTCAATTATTCTTAATTAATCTAAAAAAAAAATCCGTTAAATGTAATTTTTTTTTTTATTATTCAAGTTCTATCACCCTTCAAGTAATTTTATCTAGTGCAATAATTAGTCTGGTGAACTGCAGTTGCGTGTTAGATAAGATATGATTGTAAACACACACACACATTATATATATATATATATATATATAATGTGTGTGTGTGTATAAACACATATGTGTTTAATAGATATATATTAATTCATGTATATATATATATATATATATACATACATGGTATGATAGTTTGTATTTTATGATAGTTAAATGTATAATAATTTAAACATACATTCAACCCCAATATATATATACTGTATATATATATATATATATATATACGCACACAGTATATACAGACACACACTTGCTATCCCTAACCATACAAAAGTTACATGAAATCAATTCCCATCAATATAGCTTTCTCATGCCCCTGTTCTTCATCATCTTCTTTTTCTTCTTCCTCAGCCCGTCAAGATGGTTGTCTCGGAGGGCGCCATCAACAACATTATGGGCGGGATGGAGAACACGGCGGGCGTGCGCCTACACTCCCATAGGCATAAGCTCAAACAAAGGTCAGTGTTGTTTGTTTGTTTGTTTGTTGTTGTTGTTTGTGTAATTTTAGTTTTTTAAGAGTTTAAGTAATGATTTTGTTGGGGTGATTTCCATGTATTTTTTATATATTGTATAAATTTTAGGAATGTTTTTTAAGGCATTTAGTTAATTGGGTGGAAATTATTATATTGTAGTATTTGTTGTTTTTTATAGTGTTATGATGAGGATAATAGTAATAATAATAGTTTTTATTACATTGTATACATTGCGACCTCAAACTAGCAAAAAAAAAAGTAAAAAAAAAATAGCAACTATAAATAAAAAAGTTTAAAAACACATCTACGTCATTTTCTTCATATTTCTAACGAGATAGTAGTAGTAGTAGTAGTAGTAGTAGTAGTAGTAGTAGTAGTAGTTCTTCCTGATCGAGTAGTTGAATCGATAGAACTTCAAAAGTTCATACTTGAAGCAAATGTTTTGATGTTGAACAGGCTGACATAATTATTTTCATAGTTTATATATGAAATATCTGTTTTGATGTTACTGTTTTTAAAATATTTTATTCTAATTGTTCATTTTTTATCAGATCGTTTATTTGTTTCTTTATTTCCTTTCCTCACTGGGCTATTTTCCCTGTTGTAGCCCTAGGGCTTATAGAATCTTGCTTTTCCAACTAGGGTTGTAGCTTAGCTAGTAATAATAATAATAATAATAATAATAATAATAATAGTTTATGATAGACTCTTGCCTTTGAAATGAAAGAATCTTATTAAATATATTAATGTTTGTAAAATCTTATTTTTATACGGGAAGGCCGCTGGGAGGGGCAACCTGTTGCCATTATCTAGCTCAAGAATTATAAGAATGTCTCAAAAAATCATAAGTTGTCCATTCCCTTTGAAAGTAACTATTTAAGTGACTCAAGTTATCATTACTATTACTTTAAACAAAGGTAATTTGAACAGAGCCTATCTGGCTTTTGTAACTTATAAAGTAATTTGTAAAGTAACAAACTTTAAAGGTCATAAAGTATTGTAAAACTTTATAAGTAAATCAGATAGAAAAGAAACATCAATACAATAATTAAATGTTCTTGACATCGTATTCCTATCTCTCTCTCTCTCTCTCTCTCTCTCTCTCTCTCTCTCAGAATGTGAATTGATTGCGGTAGAATTTGAATTTGAAAAACTAATGAATATTGTAGTTTACAGACCCCCAAACACTAAGGAGTTTGACATAATAATAGAAAAAATAGATGATATATGTAGAAACCATAAAGACTGGAATATACTCCTATCCGGAGATTTTAACTTTCCTTTCATGGATTGGAAAGAACGGATAGAAGAAAGTGGTTGTATGTATACATATAAAAAAGATAGTAATAGTAGCGCAGAAGATAAGAGGCAATTTGAAAAGCTTCAAGATATGCTATTAGAACATAATATGCAACAAATAAACCACATTCCAACAAGAAAGGAAAATGTCCTAGATCTAGTATTTGTGAATGAGGTGAATTATGTTAAAGAAATAATAGTGTATAACACGGGAATTTCAGACCACAATGTCATAGAATTGATAGTTCATTCCAAAGCAAGTGATCACAGAATTAATAAAAGCACAAAACTTTGGGAAGGATATGGAAAATATAACTTTTACAGCAAGAATATAAAATGGTCAGAAATAAATGAAGAACTGAATAAAGAATGGAAAAATGTATTTATAAGTGATAATATACAGGTAAATACGGATATACTGTACAAAATACTGGAGAAAATTGTTGAAAAATATGTACCGAAAAAAAACAATAAACAAAAGACGTACATACCAAGAGACAGAAGGATCTTATTTCAGAAAATTAAAAAGTGGAAGAAAAATCTTGCAAAAGAAAAAAATGTGTGGAAAATGAGGGAAATAAAATGTAAGATAGAAAATGCAGAACAAAAGATTATACAGTCGAAAGAAAATGAAAAAAGGGACTTAGAAGAAAGGACACTTCAAAATATAAAAAGAAACCCCAAAGTACTTTACTCCTATGCAAAAAAGATGAATAAAAGGAGAATAGAAATAGGCCCTCTAAGAATTGAAGGACGGCTAACGAATGAAAAAAAGGAAATATGCAACATATTAGCAGAAAAATATAAGAGTGAGTTCACGCCAAGAATTGCGAATGAGAATAATGAAACAGAAATGAGAGAAGAAAATGTTGAATATCTAACGGATATAGATATTAATGAAGCAGATATTGTTACGGCTATAAACGAAATTAAAAATGGATCGGCAGCCGGACCAGATGGAGTTCCAGCGATTTTGTTAAAAAAAACTGCAAACACTATCGCGAAGCCACTTGCAATACTGCTAAGACAGAGTATAGATATGAGCGAGATATATGTTAAACATAAATTAGCTTATATAACCCCTATCTTCAAAAGTGGATCAAGACTAGAGGCAAGCAATTATAGACCTGTTAGTCTAACATCACATATTATGAAAGTGTATGAGAGGGTAATAAAAAAGAAAATAATGAACCATTTGGTCAAAAATAATTTGTTTAATATGGGTCAACACGGTTTCGTACCTGGAAAAAGTACACAGACCCAACTGATAGCTCACTATGAAAACATATACAATAATATGATAAATGAAAAAGACACAGATGTGATCTATCTAGATTTTGCAAAAGCCTTTGACAAGGTAGACCATAACATATTGGAGAAAAAACTGAGAAAGCATAATATTGTGGGAAAGATAGGAAAATGGGTAAAAGAATTCCTGCAAAACAGAAAACAGATAGTGGTTGCAAATGACGAGAAATCAGATGAAGCCCAGGTAATATCTGGTGTGCCCCAAGGTACGGTATTAGCTGCACTGCTATTTGTTATTATGATCTCAGACATAGACTGTGATGTTGAAAACTCCGTAGTGAGAAGTTTCGCCGATGACACAAGAATAAGTAGAGAAATTACTTGTGATGAAGATAGGAACTCACTACAAAGAGATCTAAACAAAATATATGAATGGGCGGAGATAAATAGGATGGTATTTAACTCCGATAAATTCGAATCAATAAATTATGGAAACAGAGAAGGAATGGTGTATGCATACAAGGGACCTAATAATGAGACAATCACAAACAAGGAAGCAATTAAAGACCTTGGTGTAATTTTAAATAGGAATATGTTATGCAACGACCAAATAGCAACACTGTTGGCTAAATGTAAAGCAAAAATGGGAATGTTATTCAGACACTTTAAAACAAGAAAAGCTGAACACATGATTATGCTTTACAAAACTTATGTGCGTAGTACACTCGAGTACTGCAATATGATATGGTACTCACACTACCAAAAGGATATTGCGCAAATAGAGAGTGTACAAAGGTCCTATACTGCTAGAATAGAAGAAGTTAAGGACCTTGATTACTGGGAAAGACTGCAATTTTTAAAACTATACAGTCTAGAAAGGAGAAGAGAACGCTACATGATAATACAAGCATGGAAGCAAATAGAAGGAATTGCTGAAAACATCATGGAGCTTAAAGTATCAGAAAGAGCAAGCAGAGGTAGATTAATAGTGCCAAAAAGCATTCCAGGTAAACTGAGAAAGGCGCACAGGACATTAATCCACTACGCACCAGCATCGATAATGCAGCGACTATTTAATGTGCTGCCAGCTCATCTAAGAAACATATCAGGAGTGAGCGTAGATGCGTTTAAAAATCAGCTCGATAAATACCTAAGATGCATCCCAGACCATCCAAGACTGGAAGATGCAAAATACACCGGAAGATGTATTAGCAACTCTCTGGTGGATATACGAGGTGCCTCACACTGAGGGACCTGGGGGAACCCAAACAAAAAATAAGGCAATAAGGTAAGGTAAGGCTCTCTCTCTCTCATAATTATATGAATTCAAATGTTGAGGAAATAGACGCCAACACTGAGAGAGAAAAAGAGAGAGAGAGAGAGAGAGAGAGAGAGAGAGAGAGAGAGAGAGAGGGGGGGGGGGCAATTTTTATATACATATATTTTTCCCTAGATCGTAATGTTTCTATAAAACTTCTGTCAAGGAAAATGAAACGTAGAAATAGAAGTACGTATTGATTTATTTTTATTAATTTGTATAATATAAATAGATAGGCAGATAGACAGCATCTTGCGAATACTATACAAAAACACCAGAGTATGCTGACTTGGGGATTATACCGTGTGTGTGTCTGTGTGTGTGTGTGTGTGTGTGTGTGTATTTGGGAGGGGCCAAAGCCACTCCAACACCTAAACATAAAAGACACCTCACACGTCTCGAACTGTCGAGCTAACCGCGCCAGGACTCTTCACTGCTGGGAGGAAGGACGCTAGTGACTGGTACAACTCATGAACATACTGTATACCATTGGGGTCTAAGCGATGTCAGGCAGGGCAGGCGATCAGGCCTACGTTCTACCCTAAAGCCAAAGCGAGGTCCTTCAAAAAGAAGGCAACTGTGCTTACCCCATACAAAATGGAAAAAATTTTAATAGAAGAAGTGTTAATAGAAGAATAGGGAGTCTATTAAAGATATCTTCAGTAACCAAAACATCGTTATTTAGGGGACTTTATTACCGAGTTGCTGATGATGATGATGATGTGTCCAACTCGACACCTTCTGTATTCGCGAATTACAACGAGGTAATTCGAGATCAAGCACTTAAATGCCACCCACTGTTGTTGATTAGCTACCAGGTACATAAGTATTTAGGTCAACATAAGCACAGTAGATCCTCTGGAAATGGTACCCTAATCCCTAACCAATCTCCAGGTCTATCCCGAAGACAGTGGGACCACATGAAGCTTCTGTGGATTGGATAAGCCAAACAGATAACTCTCTCTCTCTCTCTCTCTCTCTCTCTCTCTCTCGAACTAGTGGAGAATAGCCCAACCAGATGACGGTGTGGACTGTTGACAGAGATCTGTCTTAATCTGTATTTTGTCTCCAGAAGACAGATAGAAAAGCAGGATGCTGTAAGCTCTGGAGCCAACAGGGAAAAATAGCCATTGATTAAAGAAATAAACTATATGAAAAGATCAGAAACTTTAGAATATAAACTATGAATAGAGACTTAATTTAACCTGTTTAACATAAATAACATTACAAGGATATACTGTTTATTAAAGTGCACAGAATATTAGTAATAGTTCTGAATTTGGTTTGAACAAAACGAAGAAATTTAATTACTTTGAATATAGAATGCATAGCCCAAGAACACGAATATGTATTATTATCATTATTATTATTATTTTAATCTCTGTGAAATTACATAACTTTTATAGTCATACGTTAAATAAAGGATTTTAATGGATCTAATAAACTCTACTGTTTATGAACACAATATTTCATCATAAAACATTAATGTGTTATGTACTTGTAATTCTCAGTTAGAATATTACAGGACTTGAAGTGATATCTGGGGTGGGAGTGTCGTTTAATCTTTATAAAGCCTTACAAAGGCTGACTCTCTCTCTCTCTCTCTCTCTCTCTCTCTCTCTCTCTCTCTCTCTCTCTCTCTCTCTCTCTCTGTTTTTAGTAGCAATTGCATATTATTACTATCTAAGCTACAACCATAGATGGAAAAGCAGGATGCTATAAGCCCAAGGTCTCCAATAGGGAGAAAATAGTCCAGTGAGGAAAGGAAATAAGGAAGTAAATAAACAACAAGAGGAGTAATGAACAATTGAAATAATATTTCAAGAACAGTAACAACATTTAAATAGATATTTCATACATAAACTTATAGTTATGAATAATTATTCATAAAATTTGTATGTTATCTGTACATCCCTTTAATACATCCCATCTTTCTTTATAACAGATTCGACATCATCCGAAAACTGGGCCAAGGAACGTATGGCAAGGTCCAGCTGGCTGTCAACAAGGAGACGGGACAGGAGGTAAGGTTGGCACCACTGCGAAGCGAGATTTCGCGTGAGGTTGGCTACACTGATTGGGGGGGATATACTGTTTGCCATTCGAATCCTTGGGGAAGTCGTGTGAGAGCGTTAGGATAGAATATATAAGTATTTCCTTGGATTTTGGGGATTGGTGGGTCCTTGGGGAATGCTTATGAGGTTGGGGTATGGCAGACTGATGTGTATTGGTGCCCTTTAGAATGCTTGAGAGGTTGTATAAGGGTGATGTTATAGCATGTTTATTTCTTTCGTTTAGGTGATCATGTGATTGGCAACTTTCTCTTTAAGATATTTTGGTTTTGAGTCCTTGTAAATTCATGGAAGTAATTATAGTTATTTGTTTTTGGAATTGTACGCGTTCTAAAATTTATCTTAGATCTTTGGAAATAAATAATTTGCGAGAGATTGCTTTTTGTGTGTAATATTTTACAGACCTGAAGAACTCGTACAATGATTTAGAAAATGTCACTTGAAATTATTATCAGTTTCACAGCGGATACAGTTGCTACCCTCAAATGTGATAGAAAGAATATTTCAAGTCAAGAATTTATAGTAGTAAGACTGGCTTTGTATAACGTTACATACTACTGGTAGCCTAGTGGGTAGGCTATAACATCTCTGACTCACAGTTCCCATTTCGAAAGTTCGAACTCTGCTTGTAGCTTGAAAATTAGTTTACTCTTCACAACCTAACCTTCCTTGTGAGCTAGGGTTTGAGGGCGACTATAGTTCAACCTAAGTCATAAGCAGCCATTGCCTGGTCCTTACTGGTCTTTATTGTGTGGAGAGGAGTCTTGAGCTAGGGATCATGGGTTTGTGAGGGTGACTTTAGTTCAACCTAAGTCATAAGCAGCCATTGTCTGGTCCTCCCTGGTCTTTATTGGGTGCAGAGGAGTCTTGACCAGACTCTTTACTAAATTTAAGGGCTGTTTTTCTGGTCCTATACAGCAGGGGAACCCCACTCTCTACAGGAACAATAATGATGAATGGGAGTAATGCCTTGAAGGTTATTCATTATAATGATGATATATGCAGAATACATTTACTATTTGCTATTATGACTTGTTATACAATCGTTCTCCTCTCACCGACTTATTCAATTTTCCAGGTTGCAATCAAGACCATCAAGAAAGCCAAAATTGAAACAGAGCAAGATCTCATCCGCATCAGAAGAGAGATCCAAATTATGTCGTCCGTTCAGCATCCTCAGATCATCCATATATACGAAGGTGAGTGTCTCTCTCTCTCTCTCTCTCTCTCTCTCTCTCTCTCTCTCTCTCTCTCTCTCTCTCTCTCTCTCTCCCTACTCTAAGTTGGACAAGATCATAAGAACTCTAATGTTTTAAACTAATTCGCTCTACCCAAGAGCAAATGGAGTCTGCGGATAGACTATAAAAAGTCTTTGAGACATCCAAAATCCATGTAATTTCTCTCTCTCTCTCTCTCTCTCTCTCTCTCTCTCTCTCTCTCTCTCTCTCTCTCTCTCTCTCTCTCTCTCGCATGAAATAGTAAACAACAACTATAGAAATTCAATTATCTAAGCCATACCCCCATAAGCCACAAGACGCCCCCTTGAGAATGTGCTTTTCTTACAGTCTTTGAGAACCGAGAGAAGATGGTGTTGGTCATGGAGTACGCCGCTGGCGGAGAACTCTACGATTACCTGAGTGAGAGGAAGGTTCTCTCTGAGGAGGAAGCTCGCAGGGTGTTCCGGCATGTCGCGTCTGCTACTTACTACTGCCACAAGGTAGAGGACGATGTTGATTTCCTTTGTGCTTATTATTATGCTTTCATATGGAAAGGAGCAAATGTTATTTTGATTATGGAACCTAGCCTGAACTCAATGTTATCATTGTTATGGTTTTTTTTTTTTATTATGCAGAACAAGTCATTACTTCATGGTGGCTAAAAGGATAATAGAATACTGTTGTCAATAACATGTACACTAGAAATGAATATAATAGATTCAGGTAAAAAAAAAAAAAGTGTCTTGCCAAAATTTCCCATTAAGAAGACGGCTTGGTCGTTAATATTTTAGTTTCCCCCCGTGATATACTGTATGACTTATCGGCTATTTATTTACGGGCTTCCAACGCAAGAGCCCGTGTCTTACGTAAGGTAGGGCAATCTAAAACGAACATACGAATATCCGCTATTGTCAGAAATTTTATCAGCATATTTCAGATTTCAATTTTACTTACATAATTGAAGAATTGATGGTATTTTACCTTGACTATTATTGTACTGTATTACAGGGTAATGTAACCTAGGGAAAAAATTACTCTTTTCTATAGAAAAAAGGTCCGCTCTTAGAAAATGACACTCGTTCCTGTCGCAAATGAATAGTTTCTAATTGACAGGGGCCAAACCCTTTGATTTTAATTCCATCCCTGTTTCTTTTATTCCATCTTGCAATCCAGCCTCTCACTTGTTAGTTTTTACTGCATCTATGAGGATTTCCTCCAGTTTCACCTTAAAAATCTTTGTACATTGTCCCTTTTACTTTCCGAAGCTCTATCTGGCTGCCCCGACCCTTTTAACCTCTCACTTCAGTGTCCTGAGGGGGACCTGAATAACCCAGAGCTTCTTGTGTCAGGTCGTAAGACAAAACTTAAAAAAGTCAAGCTAGGTCAGTCCTACAAGCTGACATGGTTTGAAGTTGTTCTAATCAAATACAGTTGTTGTTGAATCCGTGGAACTGCAGAAGTTCAAACATGGTGAAATTACTTTTTTATTGAACAGGTTGACATATGTTTGATTTCATAACTTATATTATTTATGTTTAACATTGTTATTTATCCTATATTTACTTTTCCTATTTAACAATTCATTCGTTACTTTAACATTTTGTTTTATACTGGGCTGCTTTCCCAGTTTGGGCCCTTGCATTTCCAACTAGGATTACACTTATAGTAAAAATGATAAATATAATAATAACAAAGTTTCAGAATGAGAACAAAAGTTGAAAATATTAAGGTAAATGTATTCCATAAACATATTATGTATTAAAAGCAGCCTTATGTCATCAGCAAAACATACATCACAAAAGGTACATTCATTAGCCAAATTTGTCCCCCGTAAATGTCAAGTTCAGGTCACGATCGAGGTGACTAATATGGTTGGTCATTTGAACTTTTGGAAGTGCTTTTCTCTTTTGCTGTTTCATGTTTCGTGGCTATTTACGGACGTGTTTTTACCGACGTGTGCGCTTCGTCAAAGCATACCTTCTTTGTGTTTATTTCGGGCCGTAAAAATGTTATTAAATAAGTAAAAATAAAGTTGGAAATAAAATAACAGTTTACTTTGGTGATGGCATTATATTCAAGGACTTAGATCTGGGATTAAACCTCTGACATTTGTCATGGATATTGAGATCAAAGGTGCTTTCATTATATATATATATATATATTATATATATATATATATATATATATATATATATATATATATACTGTATATATATATATATATATATATATATATATATATATATATATATATATATATATATATACATATATATATATATATATATATATATGTGTGTTTGTGTGTATCATACTAATTCACAAAAAGGAGACACAAAAGACCTGGAAAATTACTGCGCAATAAGTTTTCTTTCCATAATGTATAAAATATTTACAAAGATCATATTAGGCTGAATAGAAAGACAGCTAGACTTTAATCAACCAAGAGAGCAGGCAGGCTTTAGAAGTTGGTATTCAACAGTTGACCATATCCATGTAATTAATCATGTAATGGAAAAATCAAAAGAGCACGACAAACGACTATGTATGGCATTAATAGACTATGAGAAAGCTTTCGATTTTGTCAAAACATCAGCAGTAATGAAAGCTCTTCAAAAACAAGGAAATGAAGTATATTATGTTAGAGCATTTGAAGATATCTGCACAGGAAGTACAGGAATCCTAAAACTACTTAAAGAGCATTTGAAGATATCTGCACAGGAAGTACAGGAATCCTAAAACTACTTAAAGATAGTGAAAACATTCCGATTTAGAAAGGAGTTAGACAGGGAGACACCTTCTCTCCTAAATTATTCACGGCATGCCTAAAGGAAGTTTTTAAGAATTTAGATTAGGATAATGCAGGAATTAATATTAACCCTTTTACCCCCAATGGACGTACTGGTACGTTTCACAAAACTTATCCTTTTACCCCCATGGACGTACCGGTACGTCCTTGCAAAAAGCTACTATTTAAAATTTTTTTTTGCATATTTTTGATAATTCTATGAGAAACTTCAGGCATTTTCCAAAAGAATGAGACCACCCTGACCTCTCTATGACAATAACTAAGGCTGTAGAGCAATTTAAAAAAATATATATATACTGCAAAATGTGCTTGAGAAAAAAAATGCCTGGGGGTTAAGGGTTGGAAAGTTCCAAATAGCTTGGGGGTAAAAGGGTTAATGGGGAATACCTGAACAACTCAAGATTTGCAGATGACATAGTTATGTTTAGTTAATTATGGGAGTTATGGACGAGCCTCTAGAGATTGTTAATGAATATATGTACTTAGGACAGGCAGTAAATGTTTCCCCAAGAAATGAGACCGAAATTAAAAGAAGGATAAGCATGGGATGGAGAACATTTAGTAAATTTAATGAGATTATGAAAAGTAAAATGCCACTTTCTCTAAAATGAAAAGTATTTAATGAGATGGTCCGGCCAGTATTAACTTTTGCATCAGAAACTTGGAGCCTTACTCAAGCCTTTGAACATAAGCTAGTTACAACTCAAAGCGCTATGGAAAGAATAATGATGGGAATAACACTAAGATACAGAAAAAGACCAACATGGATAAGAGAGCAAACTAAAGTAGAGGACATTCTAACATGTAAGAAAAATAAATGGACATGGGGAGAATATATAATGAGAATGACAGACAACAGATAGACATTACGAATAACAGAATGGGTCCCTTAAGTTTGTAAAAGAAGAAGGGGAAGGAAGAGAAGAAAATGGATTGACGAACTAAGAAAGTTTGCAGATGTGGACTAGCACAGAAAGACCATAAACAGACACAAGTGGAAAGACACGTCTAAGGCCTTTGTTCTGCAGTGGACTAGTAATGGCAGATGATGATGATGATATATTATTGATGATAATGGGGAGCTACCTCCTTTAAGGTAAATGTTGAAAAGAAAATATTCCTCTCTTCTGGGACAAATTCAGAGACACCCTACTACTCACAGTTAAAAGGAAAAAAAAGCCTTCTATTAACTAATGCCTCAAGAATTTTTTTACAGATGTTTCAATATGTTGAAAAAATCTACATTTTTTTATACTTATATTGTGAATAGAAGGTTTTGTAAGGAAACTTTATAAAATGCAGGCGGGTATCAGACAATGTTTCATTTGCCAGGTATCGTAAAGGAATTTTATGTTGTCGATACATATTGATACTGTTATGTGTAATTACAGTTTACGTTACATCTTTCCCATAAGGAAAAGCCAGTCATATGGGGTAGGGGAGTTGTATAAGGGAGTCTTTGAAGATAAGCAGAATACAGTAGTGTATACAGTACTGTACTGATAGATGAGAAGGAGCTAACCCCATTGCTCATGTTGATAACCTCTTTGCTTATCTTGATAACCTCGTAAGGGTCTTTGTAGGTTTATGAAATCACAAGAGTGAATTTTACAGTATTTTATTATTTTATCCATAAAAGCTGAGTTTTATAATATAATTCTTCTACATAAACACGTGTTTCAAAGTTATTAGGAGGATAGCAATGAGTGCTTACATTTAACTCATTGGAAAAGATACAGTAAGTCCAGAATGTTTATACTTATTCATGTATTTTTTTTTTTTTACTTCCAGCACAAAATTTGTCACAGAGATCTGAAGCTAGAGAACATTTTATTGGATTTAGAAGGAAATGCAAAAGTAAGTAAAGTATGATGCAGTACTGTGTATTTCTTGTAATACTGTATAGTAAGGTTTCTGGTATATATTTGATTGTGGCTTTTACTTCTATCTACAATAATTTAATCAGTAACTTTTTAAATTTTGTATCCATTGTGATATTTTGAAAATTTTCTGATAATTAGCAATATATTTTGTATTTTGTCAGTTAGTGGTAGAATTAATTTTTTGTTCGCTCATTTTTGTCGAAGAGCGTGTGCAGCATTGTGCTTACTTATTCTTTACTCTAATTCATAACATTGAGTATAAAATGCCTTGGTTCTTCCCACTATTGCACTGTTTATTATTCCCATGACAGTTTTTTGTCTGTTTTGAACTTCAATTTTTTTATTGTAATTTTTTGATATCCGTACAATATCGCACACATGAAAGGTGTACATCCTTTTTGTGTTAATTTGTCAACAGCATCATTCTTGAGGTGCAGATAACTTCCGCTTCCATTTTCAGATTGCTGACTTTGGTCTTTCTAATGTTTTTGACGACAAACATCGGCTAGATACCTTCTGCGGATCTCCCCTCTACGCATCTCCGGAAATCGTGAAAGGCGTTCCATACACTGGCCCAGAAGTAAGTATTTTGTTGGCCTGTTTATTAAAAGTTGAGACAGTGGCAGTTGTCATTGTTGGTCATTATTCTTTTATTCAAGTATTGTTAAGAATTTTAGTTACACTCTAAACGTACTGTTAATAAATATTAGATATTTTAAAGTGATGCATTGAACATAGTGAAAACTTTGTGTTAGAAATAAATTGATGTGGGATCAAATTCCTTTCTTTTATAATTATTATTACTGTATTCACATTGGCACACCTATATGAAAAGATGAAACAAATCCTTGAAAGTACAACTTACAAAATCGTACCAGTTCGTGTGGATGTGATGTGAATTCTTGAATTGAAAGAAATCACAAAAAGTCCATATGAAAAAACTAATATGTTCACATCTTTAGAATTAGATAGAATTATTTTTAAACAAAATTATAGTCGTGTGTGTCTTGTTCATCCTGAAAATAATTACCAGAACTTACCAACTTTATTCACCGTACAAAGAAAAGCGTTTGGCATCTTTTTAAGTCCAGTATCTTGACAGCTTTCTTATCTGGAAACCAGTACCATGAAATTAATTAGTAATAATCATTAAAGCAATAAAACTATAATCATAGATAGTAAGTACATTATAGACATGATTAAAGTACCTCATGGAATTAGTAACACTTATTATTGCAGGTCGATTGCTGGTCCCTCGGGGTACTGCTTTACACGCTTGTTTACGGCGCCATGCCTTTCGATGGCTCCAATTTCAAGCGTTTAGTAAAGCAGATCACACAGGGGGACTACTACGAGCCCAAAAAGCCATCCAGTAAGTTTTACAGAATTATTATTTCCAGATTATTTTGCCAGTAGTGTTTCAGAGTTTGTCATTTTATTTTAGGATTAATTTCTAAATTTTGTAGAGTACCTCTGTGATCTACCTAAATTTAACTCTTGACTTCTGAGTTCCTGAATTCTAGTCCACTATTCTACTCACGTCGAAGTAGGTTGGTCATATGCTAGAGCTCTTAGGTTGAGTATGTTTGTGGACACATTTAGGGATAGACTTAGTATCTAATTAGGTTAGGTAAGGTATATGCGAGATTAGGAGGCACTCTGGGTGATGAGCATAGCAAATGCAGATATTCAATTAGCTAGGTATGCGTTGTAGGATCCTTCAATGTGATCTTATATTATTAGAGTATTTTAAAAGAGAAACGACTTACATATTTATTATCTTTCTCACTTATATTTGTGGTTTTTATCAAACTGTCATACTACTCAGTCTTGTCTTATCTTTCATTTCTTCGCTTTAAGATCAGGTATTTTTGTACATATTTAAGAATAGTTCTTTCAGATCAACCAAATAAGTGTTAGAAATTTAACTTTATAATTTGATTAAACTACTTAGTACATAATATCTTTGCTGGATTTTTCTACTTTGCAAATAGCTAATCTGCTAGGCCCTTTTGTTCCGTGCTTCTCTAGTTCAACATAACCTGACGGGATAGAATAGAACCTTGTTGATTAGTTGAGTGAGGGTGGGTGGATGTTAGTTTGCAAGAGATAGAAAAAAAAATAAAGTACCATGCCTATTTACTGCTGATTTTTGTGGTGCCTTATCAGGTCACAGAACACTTGACTATTATCTATTTGTCAGCTCTGCCTTTTGTCGTTCATTAATAAAATTTATCTCTACTTTTCACACTTATGTAGATACTAACCTTTTTCTAGTTTAGTCTTTTATGATTGTATACTGTATGTAAACATTGGGCAGGTTTCCAATTAATTGTAAGATTCATTTATCTTAACATTATCTTTATCCTTGTCTTTCACGCCCAGTTTTGAAATCTCTGTAATTCCCACTGACGAGCTTCTTCGTTTTGCAGGTGCGTCAGATTTGATTCGTCAAATGCTGACAGTCTCTGCTTCCAAAAGAGCCACCATAGAAGACATATGTAGTCATTGGTGGGTCAACGAGGGTTATTTAGAATCATGTCTAGATGTCGCTGAGGCCTTAGCCAACCAGACACCGGTACGCCTTGACTTACTGCTGTCACTGGCCCCGAAACACATCAATTCTGAACATATGCTTATTCAGCCTGAGGAAGATGAAAGCATGAGAGTAAGTAGCTCTTGCGGCCGTAGGCATTTCGTAACACAAGATGCAGTATGGTACGATTATAGCTCTAGAAGGAAAGGATTTTGAGGCTCTGAGTCGATTGTTATTTTACAGTTTGCCGAACCTCCTTTGCTGATATTTAGATATGATGATGAACATTTAGAAAACTAAAATTTATAAATTGTACACAAATATTTATTTTTAAATGCAATACTCGACTAAATTTCCCTATTTACTCATACTAGTTTGCCAGGCTCAGTTTCTCAGATTCCTTTGTAGAGTTGGCTGATAAATGAATTTTATTAATTCAAACCTTATGATTTCTAACATTATGATTTTGTCTACATTTTAGGTTATTAATTTTTTGTTCCTAACGTGGATAACATTTAAACAGTTAATTCAGTAGTGATTACTGTTTTGCCTTACAGTCGCCACCTACCTCAGAGGCGACGCGCCCTCCTCCTCAACTTCACTTGCCGCCACCTCCTCCAGAAACCTTGCCCGTCATTCCCACACGCTCAGCTTCTCTTGGTGCTATTTCGTCTGTTAATCGTAATGAAATTGATGCGTTACTAACAAAGAAACTGAAAGAGAAAAAGAAAGAAGAGGATAAAAAGAGAAAAGCTGATCAGTCTGGGGTCATAGAAAAGAAAAAGAAGAGGGAATCGACTGTCGAGGGCACCCCAAAGGTTAGTCGTAAAGAACGTAAGCCCGAGAGCAGTTCGCAGGATGGAGATGCGTCCGTTAGTAGAAGGCCACCGGCTGCCCCTGATGGGGAGTCGGCAGAAAGAAAGAAGAGTAGCGTTAGTACGAAAAAGAAAGATCAGTTAACCGAAGGTGATTCTTCAGAACGCAAGAAGAGTGTGAAAAAGTCTGAACCTACAGCTGACGGTGATATTAGTGATGTAAGTGAGAAGTCGGAACGAAAGAAAAGCATAAAGAAGCGAGAATCGTCTCTTGACAAGGACAGCAGTGAAAACGATAAAGTAGAAAGAAAGAAGAGTGTGAAAAAGAGAGACTCGTCACTGACTAGGCAAACTGATGACAAAGAAAGAAGAAAAAATTCAATCAAAAAGAAGGAAACTGTAAAAGATGATGGTAGTGTTAGTGCAAAAAGTAAATCTGTTACTGAAACTGTGATAAATGGGGCAGAGTCAAACGAGCTAGAGATGGGCAAGCCTAAGGTTCCTGCTCCCATTAGTACATCAGAGGACCAATTACCAGGTCTAAGTTTGAAGCCCCCACTTCCTAAGGACCAAGTTTTAGGCCGGTCTTCATCTAGTGACACCAAAATGCGCAAAAGTAGTAGTGGTAAGACTGAAGTCGGTAATTTACCTCAGAGCGAACAGCCAGAACCTATGGATACGGAACAACTCGCTCCTCTTTCTTCGCCTTCCCCTGCTAAACTTTCGTCAAGTACCAAATCAATTGAATCCTCAGCATCAAATGAAGGAACTCTCAAAGCTTCAGACTCTTCACTATCAAGAGAGTCTGTGAGTCCAATGAAGCTTGGGACAAGCCCAGTTCCTCAAGCACAAAGTGTCAAGACCAAATCTCCGTCACCCAGCCAAGTGAAAAAAGTAAAGTCTAAGTCATTAGTAAAGACTTCGTCTAAGAATAAGGTAGAGGACAAGTCTTCAGAAGTGCCTGTCATGAATGGGGAAGCTAGTAGTCCAGTTTCTCCATCTGTTGTTAAAGTAGATGAGACAGAGAAGATTTTGCAAGAGACTGCCGACAAAATTAAACATGCTGAGGAATTAAACATTCCTGTGGTGAAGATGGACGATATTAAGGGTGAAGAAATTTTGAAGAAGGAGGGAGACATGGCTGGTGAACAGAGGCGCAAGGAAGCAGATTCCACACCAGATTCCAGTAAAGATGCCAGTCAGTCCTCGTCTCTGCTTTCGACGCCAGCTCGTAGTCGGGCTGGCTCAGAGTCTTCCAACGAAGCAAGGCCTGCTCGTGCTGATTCCATGAAACGTCAGTCTAAGATTTTCAAAGCTGCTGCCATGTGGGAAAATCAAAATGCACTGCAACCTCCAACTGGAGGAGATAAGGTCAAGAAACCTATAAGACCAGGAGGAAACGCCATGTCTGATCTTACCAAGAAATTTGAAGATAAACCATCAGCTGACAGGAAACCCAAATTGGTTCCTTCACTAAAGGTAAAGCCCTTCTTAAATAAAACTGTGCTGGATTGCTTCTTAATCTTTAGTTATTTAGATTTTGTGTCTTTAGAATGCATGTGGTCATTTAATCATACTTTTTATAGTAATTGTTTTTTGGTTTTAGTGGTGCTACTAATTTAACCTTTATTATTATATGAACAAGATTTATTAGTAATTTATCATTAGAATTATTATAGAAGTGAACTTCATCATTTTAATCGGTCTCTGTAAGTGTACATCAGCTTTATGTACAGTACTTTACATCATTTAAAATGACTTTCTTATTAATAATTTACGTAATCAACCAGTTGTCTCGACTGAGGTTCAAAACAAGTATTCTGGTATGAATACTATTTGATAGTCGCTCTAGTTATTTAATTAAAATCTGAAAAGTTGAAAGTTGCTGTATCGTATGATACCTATTGTTACAAATCATTCTTATTAACAGCAATGTTTTTTAAAGAAGACATAATTCTCACATTTCCTAGTGTGTAGACAGATGACATTGAAAGAACAATGCACACAATTTTTTTATAATTTTATTTTTACAATTGTAGTCCAATAGGTTTCACTTGAGCACATAGCATAGTAACCATTCTTCTTAATGCTGGGTGTATTCAACTTCAGCAGTTATTAGCCTTGGAGGATTTTATCTTAAGACGCAATTAAGATATTCTTGCATTGAAAAATTTGATCATAAGATGTGGGAAAATCCTTTATTGTACTTCATTATCAATTGATCTATAAAGGCAATTTAAGGTGAACGCTGGCTGTTGGACAAGGAAGGTGAACCTTCCTGTTGAAGAAATCTTGTCTGATTTATTGACTTAGATAGCCCCTTTTTGTTATTTTTATGCAATTCTCGTCTCAACTTTCTTTACGCGTTGTTATCTCAAAGTTTGTACGTATTTTGTATTTGGTTCTTTCCTCAATTTGACCATCATGGTTACTGTCGGTCGATTGAGAACGGGAATTTTAATTGTTGGCAATGAAAATGAGTTGATGAGGGACTGCATGTTGTTATAACCAAATTTGATTTGTCCTGAAATCATGTATTGAAGGAAAAAAGGATATGCAAAACTGTATGCTGTATTTTTGTATGTATGCCATTTTTTTGTGAATGCATATTAATAAGTGTATGTGCGTAATGTCAGTTTTAAGTTTTATTGGTTATGCTGTTTTGTTTTTCTCTGTAGTGTCATCTAGTCTTAATCTTTTACACTTGATATAATCATTTAACACACATTGTTGAGGTCCCTACAATTCACACTGCATTTACATGAATAATTGAAGAATTGTATTTTCAACTCATCAATCTCTTGAAGCAAGAAGCATGATTTTGTTATTAGTGTTAGTATTATTACGAGCCAACCTACGACTCTGTTTGGAGAAGTAGGATGTTGCAAGCCCAAGGATTCAAACAGGGAATGCAGCCCAAAAGTATATTGAGAAATAATATATGCATGGGAAATTAAACTATTAGATATATTACAATCAGTAACATAGTTAGAATAGATCAGTCATATATAAACTATGTATATAATGAGACCTATGTCATCCTACTCAACATTAAAGTATTTACAGTATGTTTGAAGATCTGAAGTTCCAGGGTATTTAACAACCACAAGACAATCATTCCAAAGTCTGGTCACAGCTGAAATCAAACTTTTAGAATACTTTATAGCCTTGAGCCTTATGATTGAGAAATCAAGACTATTAGGATTAATAGCATACCTAGTACTACCTAGAGGGTGATATAATATGGGGATCTGAATGCAGATTATAGTCAGAATTATGTAAAATCTCATTCAATGAGCGGGAAGAGTTTAATAAACGATGTAGCTAGAGATAAATATCCAGATCAGAGATGAGGAAGTTAATAAACCAATAGTTTTTGTCCAACAAATTAAGACGAGATTCAGCAGCTGAAGACCAAACTGAACAATACTCAAAACTGGTCAAATTAGAGAATTAAAAAATTTCCTCAGAAGAGACTCATCATCAGAAATAAAATACTTTCTCCAAATAGCAACTTTTTCTGCATTTGAAGGAGAAAAAAAATAATTTGTGTTTATTAAAAGTAAATTTGGATTCCAGAATCACACCTACAATTTTAAATGAGTTGGACATTAAATAGTTAAAGAGGCATGTCAGTACAAAGTCCTAGATGTTGAGGAATCATTTTCCTTAAGATACTATACATACAATTAAACTTTATTGTTTTGTTAGGGTTCAACTTCATGCCTCATAATTTGCACCATGCACTTATTTTAGCTAGATCTCTATAAGTGGATTCAGCAACCCCAGGTCCACATTCAGGAGATACAATTGATATAAAGAGAGAAGCAACCTCTGCATATGCAACAAGATAGTTGTTCCGCCACCAAATACAAACCCTTTCGCTCTTTATTAGGGAATATACTTTCGGCGAAGATGGAAGACTAGCCATAAGACTTATAGCGAGGTGTAACTACCCCACCACTATTTAGTGAGGGGTAGGGGGTAGTACCAGCTACCCTGCTCACATACACACGCCTGTGTTGTCTCGTCACTTTTGCTTTTGGCTTGTTTGAGAGTGGCCGCTGTCTCTCTCCACCCTCATACTAACTGGCCATTGTAGACTTTTCTTTGGTTTTTGTTTTCAGGTTGCGAGTGTTTCTTTTTCCAGGTCGTCATGCGGACTTGTCCTGGGCTTGAAGGTCACAAGTGGAGTACCTTCATGTCTCCGCTCCAGATGAATCCCCACTTTCTGTGCTCGGCCTGCCTAGGATGATCTTGTAACCAGGATGATAGCTGTCAGGAGTGTAGGGAGTGGTCATCCTCGTAGTGGGAGAGGTTTAGCAGAAGGTACAAGAAGAAGAGTACCCTTCATCAGTACGGGGAAGGTCAAGAGAAGGATCACCATGAACACGATCTCAGCGTGGATTCGCAAGTTCATAAACCAGGCCTTGAATCTTGATCCTTCTCCGCAACCAAGGAGACTTAGAGTTCACGACATTAGGGGCATTGGTAGATCCATAGTATTTAAAAAAAACTGCTGTACTCTGTGACGCAGGTCTTTTAAGCAGGTGTGAGGAAGCGTCCAACGACCTTTACTGCCCACTACCTGCAAGATGTGACCTACAGGATCACAGAGATGTTCTCTTACCTAGAATAGTAACATTGCTAGGATCACACAATCACACAGATTGCTCAGGCCGCTAAAGCGTGCTAGTGCACAGAGTTTTAGTGAGGCGTCAGGGTGTTCGCCCGTATGCGTGCGTAGCACGGTGGGAAACCCTTGGTCAAAAACCAGCCAGTTGGTTAGGACTTTCACTCTCCTTAGAGGTTAGTCTTCTCTAATAAAGAGCGAAAGGGTTTGTATTTAGTGAAGGAACAAATGACAAATTTAAAGTAATTTGTATTTTCCTAGCGATACAAATTTTAACCTCTTTACACATATTTGGCCTGCCATCACCTGTCCCACTGCAAGTCCTGCCTGCAATCAAAAGTGACGAGACAACACAGGTGAGTGTGTGTGTGAGCGGGGTAGCCAGTACAACCCCCTATCTGTCCCCCCACTACCTAGCGGTGGGGTTGTTACACCTCGCTAAAAGTCTTATGGCTAGTCTTCCAGTTTTGCTGAAAGCACATTCCCTAATAAAGAGCTCAAGGTTTGTATCGTTAAGAAAAATACAAATTACTTTAGATTTGTCATTTTTCTTTGCCAAATCACATCTTGTGTATATACTGTAGTCTGAAAAGTAATGGACAAATAACACTACCATGAGGAACACTAGCTATTATATTCCTATTGTGTCACAGAGTTGCCCATCAACAACAACTCTGCAATCTATCACTTAAAATTCAATAATGAAATAGAAAAAATAGTTAGAACACGAAGCCACAACAGAATCTAGATCCGTAAATTCCTTGATGTACTTTCTTCATTTTATTGCCTAACAAATGTATACTGTATGTACTATCCCTAGTCTTCATCTTTTCTTGAAGCTATTGTCCCTCCTCTTTTCAACTGTTAATTCTAATAGCCTGGCCTTCTCCATCATGAGGCTCAATACTACTCAGTATTGTAGAAGTTTTATTCCAGCTGTTACCAAGTTGTGGAATGATTTTCCTAATCGGGTAGTTGAATCAGTAAAACTTCAAAAGTTCAAAGTTGGAGCAAATGTTTTTATGTTGACCAGGCTGACATGAGTCTTTTTATTGTTTATATATGACATATCTGTTTTTGACGTTGTTAATAGTTTATATAGGACATATCTGTTTTGATGCTGTTACTGTTTTTAGAATGATATAATGTTAATTTATTCTCATCATTTATTTATTTCCTTATTTCCTTTCCTCACTGGGCTATTTTTCCCTGTTGGAGCCCTTGGGCTTATAGCATCTTGCTTTTCCAACTAGGGTTGTAGCTTGTCTAGTAATAATAATAATAATTTAGTATTCATGTAAGATGATAGATTCTATTTTTGAGATGAAAACTAACAATGGATACAATGAAACATAGGGAGAGGATCGTAAGACGGGTGCTTTTGTGGTGTAGGGATTAATATACAGTATGCTATTGTATGAGTACTATATGAATACGAATTTACTTACGTACTAATAATAATGAAAATCTAGGAGCTTTTTTAATCTAATAAAGGCCACATGGACATTTGATCTATATATAAAAATACTCATACTATATAACCTGTACTGTACATAGGCCTATACTAGTACTTCTTTACATATGTTTGTGTAAAAGACTCCCACGGACAAAATATAGTTTAAAAGGTCTACCACTTGATTGGATTTTATTTCGGTTGAATACGGCTTAGAAAATTTGTCTAAATCCTTATCAAGTAGATCCAAAGTCAAATCATTATGCTTTTTTGATAAAAGTTATTTATCCTCGAAGGAAACTCAGTGCTCAAACGTACGACCAGACGGTGTTGAGGAATTCTCTGAATAAAATATTGCAGCATTGCACAATACCTCAACGTGCATAATGATTTTTTATTTCATATTTTCATTTGATTTCCAAATTATCTTGTACTGTACAATAGAAAGAAAATGGTTACTCTTTTCAATGCTTTTAGTGAAGTCACACAGTTTGACATTTGTTCTGTATTGTATGTAGATTACAGTAATTGTTCTCTTACATTCTTTTGAACTTTAGTTCTTTTGTGTTGGTGTTTCTTGAAATTTTGTTTTGATTTGATTACATAAACATAAATATTTTCTTCTATTTATTTTTTCTCAACTGTGGTGTACAACAGATAATTCTTCATTGTGAATACCCAGTCATTTCAAGTTTGAATTTTGTTTTGAAAATGTCTTTCTCTGGTTTATTAGTTTTATATTCACAGATTGTTTATAAAAACATTACATTAATTATTCATGTATTTTCTCACAATTGTCTGCATCAGCATTACACCAGTTTCCTATCTCACACTCATGAACTTTAGCTCTTCTGTACTTAAAGAAACTGTATTTGTACAAAACATTAATTATTCTCATAAATTCTGTTGTCACAGAGTTCATTTTAATATAAAGTAGTTTTGATGATAATCTCCTTGATTTGACTAAAAAATGTTTCCATTTAATAGGTATCTGATGCCAAAAGAACCTTTGAGGGGAAATCGACTGATAAGCCATCGGTCATCTACAGAAAGAAGTCTCTGTCAGATTCTCTTCCTCCGTCTCCCACAACTAAAGAAAGCCCACAGTTGCCCACAACACAGTCTGGACCAACAATTCTTCAGGATATCTTAAGAGAATCTACTCCAGTCACAACCACCACCTCCCCAAAAGAAAGTTCTCCTTGTAAAGACAAATCCCCCTCTAAAGATTCCGTTAGAGAGAAATCCCCCAAGAAAGTCAAGGAGCCTGTTAGCACAGAAGTAACTAAATCTAAGTCGCCTAAAGTGGCAGTTTCGGAAACCAAACCTAAAAAGATTGAAAGCCCCGTGAAGACTCCATCGCCCAAGAAGACTGAAGGTAAACCCGATGACGCCAAGAAAGCGCCAATAAGCGAGAAGCGTCCGGCTGGGGTAGACGAGAAACTGGTTATGCCAAAGACTCCAACTCATACTGTTGAGGTCAACCCACGAGAAACGGTGACAAGCTCTGAGGAAGAGGAAGCAGTTGTGGTTGGGGGACTCAATTTGAAGCTTGGAGGTGTAGGAAAAATATCTGAAGTTGGTACTAAACAAGAAGTGTGCAAAGCAGAGTCTTCGGACTCTTCTGATTCAGAGTCTGAAGCAGAAAAGATGCTCAAGCTCTTGTCAGAGAAGAGAGAGAAGGTTGAGGCTGCAAGGAGAGAAAAACTACGCAAAGTATCCGAAGCGAAGGACAGAGAGGCTAAGAAAGACATGCCCGCAATTAGAGAGGAAATCCCATCAAAATCGCCCACCAAATCTCATCCAACATCACCTGAGAAGGTAGACAAACAAGCAGTAGCATCAGCAGCAGCTGCAACGGCAGAAAGTTCTCCGGAGCAGAAGTTCGCCACATTACCTCGAGGATTTAAAACTAAACAAGCACCAGGCACTATTCCATCTCCTCCCTTAGGCCCCCCACTAATGGCAGATAAAGTTAAGAAGAACAACATTAATCAGGAAATTGAGGGAATGATGTCAGCCATAAAAGCTGTTGATCGGGCCATCACGAAGGTGAGACTTTATTTTGTTTCTTTTTACTGTATATCCCATTCTCAAGTAGATAAAGTAGTGGACATCCTTAACACTGCTTACTTCATCCTAAGTTTATTTGGTAGATTTAATAATGAAGCTTTTGAAGTACATCATAATGCGACCTATCCAATTATAGGATAAGGATGAGTATATTCAAGTTTTGTTCCCTTTAACTGTATGATGTATAAGTTGCATACATTTACATGAAGTGATCACAAGTATGGATGGAAAGAGGTATTGAAGTATGACAGAATTATAGGAGGAGTATTTTGCATTTGTGTATTTTCTAGCAATTTCTGGTGGCAGTATGTTATACTGGGATTCTGTCTGTATAGGTTATAGCATTAAAACAAGGGAAATTTTTTTTAATTAGGACTAAAAGCAGTAAAACGGAAGACATTTACCAAAAGCACCAAGAGTAGAAACTCACTGGCTTTCCTTATGATAGAAAGGACTCTATAATAATGGATGATTGATATTCAAAGTTTCCGTTAAATAAGAGCAAAGGTGAGAAAAATAACAAAAAGAAAAATTTTTATTTCATTTTGATTTTGATCGGAGAATAAATATTTATTCGCACCAAAGAGGGACTGTATAGCCTTAGAACTTTGGTGTGACTACTAATTTCAAGGAACAGATAGCCTCTCTCAATGACCAGTTGGAAGCTCAATGGGAGTACAAATAGGAAAGTACACAGTTTATGAATTAGTTACCATACTTTAATTTACTTCTATTGAATTGAGTTGTAACTGGAAATTCTTATTGTTGCTGCAAATGGTGCATTAAGTCAAACATGTACGGAATTGGGAGAATTTAGATATTTTTTTTTTTTTAGATTGGGGAAGATGAAGAATGTACTGTTTCGCTCAGTGATTATACTGTAATGTGTAATCTTTTGTGAATTATTCGTTTTTATTGAAAAGTAAATCGGTAATTTCAAGTGGCAAAACTGATGCTCGAATAATTTTCCATTCTTAATGTGGTTAGTTTTTCTTTGCAAATCCTGTTAATATAACAATTTTGGATGCTTACATTATTCAGTTAATCTCTGCTTTTTAAAGACTGTTGCATCAATTTGTGTAGAATCTTTCAGAATATGGATAATCATTGCAATTGTGGACGAGGCAATAATTTTTAGTTTTCTTTGAAATATCAACTATTCTGTAGCCACTACCTAATAACACTAGTGCCAGATAAGCAACTTTACTCTTGATAATGATGGCTAGATTCATGAGAATTCCTAAGAATTAGTTTTTTCTATGTAGTAGACAAAAATACAGTATTAAAGACACTGTATTTCTGAGATGTGTTGAGATTTGTCACACAAATAATAAAAGTAAAAGAGGATTTCAAATTCAACACTTTATTGTAGGTAATTTTTCTTCAGTGCACTTTTTACGAGCGCTATTGTTGGTTCCCTGATCTTAGAAACTGCTGGTGTGGATGACTCAAAAATTCAGGATACTGTAATTGTATTTTTTATCCTACCAAATGTCAAGTATAAATACTATTCTGAATAGTTTTACTGTACATTATACTACATACTTTATAGGAATTAGTATATTATTTTACATGTATATTGTAAATATTAAGTAGTATTATACCTACCCTTTGGTTTACTGATGAGTTATATCTTTTCCTGAATCACCCTATTTCGGTAAAGATGTCTTTTTGAAATATTTTCACAATGATTTTTCTTTTTAATTTTTCTATCAATTTTGCTTTGCCTATTCTTAATGATATAAAGCTTTTTCTATAAGCAGTTTATTTCGTCAGGGTTGCTATAGTAGTAACTTTTACTTAATCCCTTGCATAATCTGTTGATTATAAAGTACTTAGTGAATATAAGAAAGTTCTCTTCCTATGGAAGCCAGAAGAATGAATGAAATGATAGTTATTGAATAATTTTCATCATTCGCACAGAATTCTGAAGAACTTGTGAATTCATTAATAAACTACTGTATGTTATTAATTTGTTCCTAGGCATATACAAACCGTTTGTTTTTTAGAACAGGGATATGTCTTAAGTGGCAATGGAACCCTCATGAATCGTCAATAAAGTAGTTGGTTAACAATAGGTGGCGCGAGGGGAAGCCCAACCCACCCTCCTGTCACAGAATAGCCACTTTTGCCTTTGGCTGTAACATTTACAGTCATACTGTCACACTCCTCTCACGATTGTTGGATTGTTTCTTACATTAGTTTATTAGAAGTGTTTGTTTCTTATTTTTGTGAGTGCTCTCACTTGAAGGATACAATCTCCTTAAACCCCCTATGTTGTATACTTTCATGAAAGGGTGATTGTAAGTAGCCCAGCCCCCTCCCCCCTTCTTTAAGAGCAATGTTCTTGCTCTTCCGAGCAGGAAAAGGATAAAGTTAGACCTTAACTCCTCTTGCTTCATGGTAGCTGCCTCAGGAGAGTTACCCGATTTGGACTGAGACCTGTCTATACCTGTATGCCTGATAATGAAAATTATTTGTCTGGTGGCCTCACCTGGTACCAACATTGTCCCATGGATAGTGATCATGGTTTTGCAGTGTTCTGAGTGACAAAACCCCATGTAGTGGTTTGTGTTGCGGCAGAGGAAGGTTTTGCAGCTTACTCCTCAGTTGTTATCTGTCACCCAGACCTTGGCTCCTCTTTCAAAGCAAGGTAGAATGCTTAGCAAAGGGAAGTAGTAGAGTTCACCCTCTTTCTTCCTCCTCTATCAATATATCAATCTCCTCTCCCTCCTCCATTCCCTTTATCTGAAATTTCTTCCTTGAGAAGAAGACGATGAAGACAATAGTCGGGTGAGAAGGACTTTGCTAAATGTTCCTTGGGAATTAAAGTAATGTCTTCCTTCAGGTGGGAATGCTAGTACTCGCCTGCTAACTGGTACCTTCTGGGTCAATTAAGCAAGAGGGAACCGTTGTTATGTTACCTCTTTTGTAATAAGAGCAGTTTGTACTTGGACTAAACATCAGCATCATACGCCAGGGGAGGGTGAGAATGTATGATCCCACCTTTTTTTTGCTGGATTGAATACAAACTCCTGGGCAAATAAGGGTATAGATACTGTGTTGTGTGAAGCTTTCTTCCTACTCCTCTTTGCCATCTGATACTGACCATTCTTCTCAGAAATTGAAGGAGTCGAGGAATGTCGATGACAACATGTCCCCCAGGACTTTAAGCGATCTTTTCTCTCGTTTAGAGAAGGCAGTTCCCATCTGGTTCCCAATCCTGTACGGATCCGAACACTGTTACCTGGATCCAGCACAGGTATCTATGCAGTCACATCACCTGTGCCTACTGCCAATCACCCACGGCCACATCCAATTGGTCCTGTGTGGTGCTGATTTTGGCATATGCCAAGTGATCAAAGAGAGTAATCGCCCTCCTTCGTCATTTACCTGGATGATTAACAACTTCTTCTGTCTCTTTTCTTCCACGAAGTACGTCTGTACTTGCAAAATGAGATACCACTGCTTTTACCAGTCCTGTGGTTTGTGGGACCGTTCCATGCCGGTTACTGACTGGTCCCTGCTCTGGCCTTCTTAGTACAAAGTTGTGCGGACCACACCCGTTTACCAGAGGGAGGGTACACTGTACTGCTCTTGTTCTCTGGCACCAGGGATTGATTCCCAAACATGGAACAGACCGATCACAGCCTGATTCATAATTTGCCGCCAGATTATATGTTTCCGTAGCCATTTGAGTTCTAGTGTTTGTATTCTAAGGGGAGGAAACAAACCCAGAATGGGTTGACAAACACATACCTCTAGCCTTGAAGTACCAGCGACTGATTAATGCTTGGTTACGCTAGCATCCTTTGGGTACAGGTACAGTTGCTCTAATAATCTGATAGGTGCTGAACCCCTCGTTATCTCGAGAGGGTGATGTTGAGGAAGTTTAGGAAAAGGATCTGCTGTATCACTATTTAATTCATTGTACAGTATCCCTTAAGGGCTCCGGGCTTTCAAGGGAGACCATGTTCAAGCCTTCAGAGGTGGCCATGCCATTTGGCTCGGGTTTAAGGAAAGTCCTTGCCTTCTCCAAATCCCAGTAATAACTACCAGCAGCTTCTTTATCCCGAAGGGGGTTGGACGCTGCTTCACCCATTCCTGTCTTCTCCCAGATTCAATTCTGGATGGGTGTCAGGAGTAAGAAGAAGTGGGGAGAGTGATGCATGTTAGTTTTGCAGCCTTTTCATTAGCCCCATCAGGAACAAGAAGAAAGTATCAAACACTGTTCCTTCTGGTTTGGTGATGCTGTTTGCTTGCAGATGCAACTTTAGTCATTGCATAGCTGTGCCATCTCAAGTATGATTTCTCAAGCCTAACCCACTCAGTAGCCTTCCAGTTTACCTGTCGGTGAACATGGAGCTGAAGGTGTCTGACCACCTTTGCCTCTCTGTACCTACCTTACAGACATTACCTGACCCTTGTGCCCCTTTTCCTTTAGGTCCTGAGATGACTGCTTAGTAGTTGTGTAGCATACTCAGCTCATCATGTGCCTTAATACACATCCCGTCAAAGGTAAAGCATGAGTTTTAAGGAGAGGTAGAATCTCTTTTTTTTTTTTCTACCCTCTGGATGGCTGCAACCATTACATGCTGGTTGGACATTTAATGCTGGTGAGTTACATGAAGGAGCACATTTCATGCAGATGCAACTCCTCCAACCTCCTGGCAAGACGATTGATGGGTCTGTGTCCTACCAAGCAAATTTTTTTGCTGTGCCTGGTTGGACACTGACAATGTCATCTCCCTGTTAGAGAGCCATGTCATAGTGCTAGCTTCTTTTTAAGCCAGCACTGGCCGAGGCCTTAACAGCTACATCCCTATGATTAGCTATTAGGAGGTTATTGGAGTCGCTTTCCTTGCTCCTGTACGGGACCAGGAAAGATGTGTCCAAGGAAAGGAACATCCCAATTTAGCTCTAGGGACTTTGTCACTCATGAGTGAGTCTCCCATTTTAAAAGACAAAAGCTTTGTATACGCATAGGAACAAATAACAGAATTTGGAAGTAATTTGTTATTTACTTACGTATACAAACCTGAGTCACTCAAGATAAATTACTACCATAAGAACACCTCTTAATCCTACCCTTAAGGTAGTAGCTATTCTGTGATAAGCAGGTGAGCAAGACTTCCCCGTCACCACGTGTCATTAACCAACCACCTTATTAACGTTTAAATGACCATTCTAGCGCCCCTAAAGACATATCCCTTTTTTTAAGGACTAAGATTTGTATAGCAAGAAAACATACATATTACTTTTTAAAATTACTAAATCTTTAAAAAATTTAGATTTTTAACAAGATCAAGAGGCCATGTTGAAGTTTACTTGTCAATTCAATTGTCTGGATTTAGGAATTTGGCGAATTTAATGTTATGGGTTTAAGGTTCTTAGGGCAACACCATAGGCATGGGATCTAAGAAAACTATTTAGCTGTGGTTGACTTCCTTGTTATAATCACTGTACTATTAAGGATTAGAAATTTACCCTATTAAAATTTTGTGGATCCAGTAATTTTTTCATGTATTGTAGGAATGAAAACGAAGCTTCGTAATGTATTATAAGACTGAATGAGAGATAAAAATCTAGTATATGAATGAAAGTATTATATTGAAAAATTGCCTTATGATTCCTCACAAAGAATGTGATTAAAATGTGTACAAGGTAATACCTATCCTGGAAATTTATTGGTGGTACAGTATAAAACTGGGAATGCTGATTCTGAGAAAGGAGTATGTTACTGATTTTGTAAATGTTAGGTCTTATTTTGGGATAGGTGTCAGGTACGGTACTGTATGGTGAGTATGCGAGTGCCCAACCTGAGCTAGAGCCCAGTATAATAACTGAAATTTGCAAGAGGTAGTGCTCTTTAGTTTTACTGATGTTTCTGAGGCAAGTGTCAATGTTACAGGAAGAACAAGAGATTAAAGTTTTACGTGATTCTCTGGCTCGTAATCTGCCCGAAAATAGAAAGGAAGATAAGAGTAAACCTCAAGATAGTGTCGCAACACCACGTCCCGAGCGCCGTCCCGTAGTCAAAGAAGTACAAGCCATCCCACCTGAACAGGTTCTTGCACCCTCCATTAGAGACAGGCCTGTTACCACTAGAGCCTCAGAAAGTAGAGAACGCCAGGTTAGAATAGTTTTGGGGTATTTGAAAAAAAAAAAAGTGAGATATGTGGATCCCGGGAGACCTGTTATGGAAGGACCAGTTCAGTCATCCCCTGCATCAAAATAGTGTCCCGTACTCACAGTATGGAGCTTATCCTTTGCACAACGTTCCCGAGCGCAGACCTTGGCCTCCGTTAATTCCTTGAGTATTGCTAAGCAATCTTATTTGTAGCCTGGCATGATGGAGTCTTTGGATAACTGTATACCATATAATCAATTACCATATAGCATTTAGCAGAGCTTAGCCTCATTTAAATGTGCATCCCAAAAATTACATTAATATGGAAGAAAAATCTATTTTTTTTTCAGGTGTTTTGAGGCATTTTGTTTTAGAATAGCAAATGTTTCGTACATTTTTGTACATTTTTTTAAAATTTTTATTTTGTCTTGCTAACAACATTGTCCTTACCCAAATTAAACTTTTTGGTATTACATAATCCTTTTGTAGTGAATGGCTTCCTTATTGCCTCCAGCTTTGCTTGCAAAACGCAGTAATAGGGGATGAAATGAAGCTTTCTAACACAGTGAGAACTTGGCACAGATTTACTTCTGTGCACACAAAAGACCACATTTCACATCGTTGCATAGGAAATGCAACTAATTATACACGTAGTTTGTAATTAATCGTCGTACTTTGATTTTGGTTGGTAGTTTTCTTTAATAGTTGAGGTGAATGTATATCTTCAATATCTACTATCCTATTTTAATTCAGTAATACAAATAGAAATAAATTTTCAGAGTGAACCTGTAATTACAGTCATACAATATTTAAAAGAAGTCGCTTGGCTGTAGTTTACTCCATAATTCAAGATTAATTGTTGCCCAGTCATATGACTCGGTCATCTTCCGTATAACAGTATTTAGTCTGGAGTGAGGTGGAGTTCTGAGAGTAATGGGCAAAACAATAGATGCATTTTGCTTCTGAATTAGAAACATTTTAATTTACATTAGAATGGCGAATGTTTTTTAAATAAACAACTGGAATATATATAAAGGTCACTTTTTATTATAAACAAAGTAGTAGGGACACTTGAAACTGCTTTCAGTAAGCGATCTACTTATATGTGTACTATACATCAAATATTTGCTAATTCTTCTCAAGAGTTATATTAATGTGTGCCTAAATCAATATATTCTGTGTATGAAGCATGTATTTATGCACTCCTGTCTTCATCAGATATAAAGGTATTTTTTCATGGATAGATTATTTTTATTCAAGAATATGACACACTGTAGATAGTGACTCTTATGCATTTATGATTGACATTTTTGTGTTTAATTTGTAGGGTCCAGCTGATTCTCAGAGTACCCTAGAAACAGATCGCAAGAAATCGCAGGCTGAAATCACCCTGAACAATAGAAAACCCTCTGGAAGAGAGCCTGAGTCGGCAAACAGACGTTCTTCCTATGCTGAAATTCAGCTGGCCTCTCCTCCTGCCAAGGAACCATTGAGACCTCAAGAGTTCAAATCAGAAGTAAGTTTATTTGCTTTATAAACTCCTAGATCCTTCTCCACCCGAGGTTGGACCAGGGTGCACCTGATATCAGGTCTGAATGACTGAAAGTAAACATATAGATTTCTGGAACTCATCATCCTTAACTTTCAAGGACAATAAAATTGTGTTCAATAGCTAACTCTATCAAGCTAACAAACTTTGAAGCTTTCCAAGGTACTGTACATGAACTTTAAAAATACTTTTGTGTTATGGTCTATATATTACAGAGAACAACGCTTACCTTATGACCTTATGATAAGGCTAATACAGTACATAATTATCTTTGATATTCAATAGATTTGGATAGTCTAACCTAATCACCTAGTCATATTTCCAGTCTCATAGAGTTCACATGACGGATTAGTTCTTTAATTAGAAGTTAATTTTGGAGTAGCTAAAATTCATAAGGTAAAAAGCAGTGCTGGTTGGGCACCTTAAGGATTCTAAAGAACCTTTAGTATCTACATTGTGCTGTAGAAGGCCAACTGGAAGTAGTTTCCAGCTAATGGAACTATAATTTCTTTATTTTCTCCAGGTCCAGCATAGTGTAGAACCACCAAGAAGTCTAGGGGATGCGCAACTTCAGAGGGCAAAGAGAGAACGAATCATTCCCATCATGTTAGAAGACGAGGAGGACGACGAAGACCGCACCACTAGCGAAGGTCTTTCTCGCTCCGATAGGTAAGTTTGTTTTCTTGAAAGGAGCTTAAATGATTTTCACTGTCATAATTCAATCCCCCCAATTTTTATTCCTGTTATGACCTTTGATCAGATGATAATTTCTGTGTTGTGGTATCTGTTCTAAACATCTTTGCAGAAATTGTACAAATTTGGTGTGAGAATTCTAAGTTGATTTCTAGACAGGACATTGTTTTCTCATTTTGGAAGATTTTTCAATTTTGTCACTACTTACCGGTGCAGCAATATGAATTTAGACTTGTCAAGGAGAATATTCCATAGCCTACATGTGGCACATACTAAAATCTCTACTACTGTATTTTCAGTTCTTGTAAAAGATTACACATGGATTAGGAATATTTCAATAGAGCACCTGTCTAATTTTTATACAGTGTAGTATATTTCAGTCATTTCGTTATACATAACGTACAGTATTATAATTGTAGAAATATTATTCCATGACATAATAAGTTTTGTTTTAAGTGTTTTGTTAAAAATATTGTCAATTTTTTCTTATTTGATAAGTATTCTTAGTGAAGGTCTGAGATAAATTCATTATTTTTTTGGAAAAGATGTTTTTACTCCTGAATGTTTTTTCAGTGATTACATGGAATTTTGGATTCTATTTTTTTATTTTATTTTTACCATACCAGATTTTTGTATACCATTTTTTTAGTCCCTTAAAAATATTTTTGCCTGTTTTTTAACCTAACTTTTTATCTTTTTGAGTTTGCATAGCATTTACAGTTTTTTTTGCTAATTGTCTTCCAAAGTAATATCAGTACAGAAAGTCCTCAACTTAGAAACTCAATAGGTCCCAAGAAGCTGTTTGCAAGTCAAATTTTTGTTAAATTTAGGCCTACAGTCCATTTCTTTTAGCGAGGCAGATTTGCACCGACTCGCAGCGGTGCCCTTTTAGCTCGGAAAAGTTTCCTGATCGCTAATTGGTTAGAATTATCTCGTCCAACCAATCAGCGATCAGGAAACTTTTCCGAGCTAAAAGGGCACTGCTGCGAGTCGGTGCAATTCTGCATCGCTAAAAGAAATAGACTATAGGTTAGGCTTCACCTAACTCACGTGCCTATGATTTTCAGCGGCAAAAGACAACCAATAGTCTCGTTTCATATTGCAAATGCCGTCTTGCTTACTGCATTGAGTTATTTAATATTGTTTTTATCATAGTATTTCATTGTGAACTTTTCTTACAATATCTGATATTTATGATTTCAGTTGGATTTGTGTTTGTATCTCCTAGTGTTTGTAAGTCGAGGACCTGTATTCTATTATAAACTTTCCTGTATAGTGAATGTGATGTAGAACTGGTGAAACCGTTCCATTTCCCCACAGGCCCAATACCACCATTACCACCTCGTCATCCCTGGGATCTCGTGTCCTACCACAACCTTCTCAGACTCTGCACAGCCGAGCCTCTGAACCGAGATCTCCCATATACAGAGCTACACCTGAAACGATAATGTTAGTTTGTTGGGAGTTTAATGAGAACACTTTTTCTTTAGATAACAGTGAACACGTATAACGCTTCACCACATTGTTGCTGTCTCGACTAATATCATCTCTTGTACATCTCACAATGAAACGCTTAATCCTTATACTGCCGTCTTCACGAATCTGTTCTAATAACATGATTATTATTTTCATATTGTAAAATGTCACAGGATATGCAGTTTTTTTTTTTTTAACTACAGTAATACAGTCATTTGAGGTTTTATCATGATTAGATGTATGTAGTGGTGTTAAAGGTACTGTATTCACAGTTTGTAGAGTTCCACAAATGATAACCATTGAGTGTTTAATGCTTTTATTATTTTGTGGCTTTTTCTTTTGTTCCTTTATTCTGTATCATTGTTTCGTTATCAGAATTTTAATGAAAATCAGATGATATATGTGCTAACGTAAACCACATTTTTTTTATCATTTGAAGGGAGTCTTGAGGCTGAATTCTATTCTCTTGAGCACTGTATCAATTTATATCTTTAATGTTGCTAATTATGAAAAGCTAGAACCAATTTAGCAATCCTGAAAAAAAAGATAGAAATAGATCTTTCAGGTATAGGTTGATAAACATTCCATAAAATATGATGAAAAACAATAATATTGTCTTCCCGTTAATTGCGTTTTTTAAATTCGCAGAAAGTGAAAACTAGAGAAACTCCTTCGATCAGCTATGAATTGAATTTATAGCTAGCAGGTCATCTTGTCCATTATGGTTCAACTCACTTTTGTTAGACTATTTAGTTTGAATAGAGATGAAAATTGCTTGCTATACTATCATGCAATTTTAATTTACATAATTTGAAAGTGAGGTTGACATGTTTGATTATATCAGATAAGAAAGTATCTTGACTAAAAATATCACTTTTCAATTCAGGATAATGTATCCACAGCAAAGATAGCATGATCCTTGCATTTCCTTTAACCCTTTGGTACTCAAAGCCATGACAAAATTGCTGTCAGGCTCGTGAGCAATGTGTGTCAACCTGCTTATATTGACATTACATAATGTAGCTAACAAAAAAATGATAGAAAGTAACTGAAAAATGCATTAAAAAGCTGAAAACATTTTCTATTTAGTATTTATGTTTACATGAACGGACGACACTAAAGTGTGTCATCGGATCTTTAGTGTTAAAACATAAGTTTCCTTTTCTTTTCGGCAAATCTTTCAAATTCTCCTCATGTATTTAAGTGTTGTGTTTCCCTTATCATAAAACTGAAGCAGTAAGGACATAACTGAAAAACCGTTGTATGTTAACACTTGTTGTATTTCTAAATACTGTACCCTCTTTGTGATACAAACTAAAAGATATTGGAAGGAATCCACTAAATATAAATGACCTTTGTGATGTTTTCTATTATATATACACTGGGTTCAATCCTTCTGTAAAATTCTCTGTTAACTTGCTATTTTCAAATTTTTTAATCATTAGGTTATAAAAAAGAATTACATGTATTTAGGATAGTGCAAATAAAGTTGTATAGTACTGTACTCCAATAAAGTGGCAGCCTGAGATGTAAGGGTCACTTTGAAGGCATTAATGTATATGAGGGTGAATGCAAATAAAAGTCGAGTGATATAGGGTTATAAAACTTGCATAGCTTACGTCTTGATTACCAAATTTCAACTACTGTACAGTGCTTTGTAAGAGTGACTCGATATAGACAGTGTAATTATACACATATCATGAGAATGGAGGTAGGAATATTATAGAGGTTAACTTATTAAGAAAATAGGTAAAGAAATTTTTAGTTTTTAATGTGCTAGTCATGATTTTTTCACAGATTTTACAATACATATACTGTACTCACTAAAAGAAGAGATGCTTTAACACTTGAAAATCCATACATATAATATTATTTTACTTTGTAAAGATGCACAAAATATAGTAGCAAGAATAGGATAAACCATGCAGCTATGATATGTAATATAGTGCATAGTAATCTTGTAATTCATTCAAAACATTACTGCACAGGAAATCTCGTCGGGAGCGGATAATTCCTATTGCGGTGGAGGGTGAGGGAATTGTGACACCACCACCCCATGTGGAAGAAGCAGCGGAACTAGGCGCAGCGAGGGCACACCAGGCATTTACACGTACTCTCTCAGCCCGACCTAGTCCTCTCAAGTATGTTATTGCCAGCCGAAGTTTATTGTTTTAATGCATGAATATTTTTCCATTTGAACTTTTTACCTATACAGTAGTTTTTTATATTTATATGAACGATTTTTATTTTTAAAATCTTAGAAATAGCGATTTTTACTTAAGCATTTTATATGAATAGCTTATTTTTCTTAGTGATGTTGCTTAGTATTTAAATTATAATTTTTTTAAAAAGTTTTATTTCAAGGAAACTAAACTGCAAGACTAAAGTTTTTGTCTTTAATAACTGTCTTAACAGTTGCATATCATTCAACAGTACAACGAAGTCTGTCTCATTGTGAGGTATACAATTTGAAATTAGCCAGTTCTAAGGGGGTAATGAGGTACATAGTATTTATGAAGTAAATTTGAAATCATTTGACGGCACATAGGCTTTGACAATTCTTCTCCTTTGAACCTGCATTATTTAACCCTTTTACCCCCAGGCTATTTGGAACTTTCCAACCCTTAACCCCCAGGGGTTATTTTTTTTCAAGCACATTTTGCAGTATATTTTTTTTAAATTGCTCCAACAGCCTTAATTTTCGTCATTGAGAGGTCAGGTTGGTCTCATTCTCTTGGAAAATGCTTGAAGTTTCTCAAAAAGATTATCAAAAATATGCAAAAAAAAATGTAAATAGCAGTTTTTTGCAAGGACGTACCGGTATGTCCATGGGGGTAAAGGGATGAGTTTTGTGAAACGTACCAGTACGTCCTTTGGGGGTAAAAGGGTTAATAGAAATAGCATGCAAACATCATTAATTTATACTATATTGGACCAGAAACTTGTTTAAGGCTGTAGAAATGGAGGGTCGGGCCACTCTTATTTTTTATTAAGTAACTCTCACTTCAGTGTGAATCTTAGGGGATGAATAGGGAAAAAAATAACACCTTATCAAATAGCATTAATCGAGTGTCCTTGGAATACTTATCATCGTTCTTCGTCACATACATGAATAGTTATCTAAATGCAATTGGGATTATCAGTTACAGAAGTGCACGCATGCAATAGTAACTAGAGTAGGAAAATGAGGAGGTGGAAAATATGTATACCATATCTATGCTTTATATATACAGCTGATCTGATGGGTGATATCAGAAGTTTAAGCCTAAAGTGAGTGTGTAAGATAAACAAGAGTACAAAATTTATTGTGGTTTTGTTATCTTGTGTCTTACAAAAAGGAGTATTTATACAATTGAATGAAATTAGTCTCTTAAATAACATCTCTTCTCCGGTTTTGTTGTATAATTTTTTTTAATAAAGAGAGATGACTTAACGCTGTCAAAACTTGGCTTGGGAAATTTCCTTTTAACATTTATTTTATTTTTGCTGCAAAACAAGCCGTAAGGTATTATCAATGCAAAATCTGTATCGGTATAGGAGCATAGGAAATGGTTCTCATGAACTAATCTCAAGAGAGACCATTCATGACATTGTAATCTATGCTAGATTTCGTAAAGAATAGTGCGACCGGGGATTGTATAAATGTATCCACTAATCCTTGCCAATAAGATTGCTTTTATGATTTAAAGCAATACCAAATGCTTTGTATAATATCAGAGACATCTCTTAGTTCTCTAATGCTTATGGTGCTCTGTAAATATTGGATGCATAAACTTCTTAAACCTTCTAAATATGCATAAAACTTCTTAAACCTTCCTTTAATACTAATTCTTCATGATTGGCTAAAGGTAAAAAACATCTAGAGATTTTAGTACTTGGGTTAATATGCAAATTCATAGGTAAGCTTGTTGCAGTTTATAAAAAATGACAGGTATTCATACTAACATATGCTGTATAAAGTTTAGGTTTATTTACACAAAGTGATTTACATAATTTTCTTGACTCTTTTAGAAAATAAATTGTATTCAAGTAATATAGAAACATGATAGTTTGAAATAATACATAAAATTTTGATAAGAGACTAGATACTTATAACTTTTCTTTTCAGTTGAAAAAAAAAAAATTCTAAATATCTTTTGTAGAATACAAACACAACATCGGTTGAAAAATGAGATTTACTACCTTATTCTTAAATGCTTAGAAGGGTAGACCAGCTAAGAGTAGTGCAAAAATAATCATTAATAGCAGATTAGCTAGATATGTTGACATTTCAAGATTGAATCATAAGCTGAATGGGGTAGAGTAGTTTACCTTCCTACATAAATGTCATGGTCAATCTGTCCTTCAGATAATAGAAGACCTATAGTAAGATAATATTTTACATCTTCCCACAAATACTGGTACTTAGGAAACAAAATCTGAATATTAGTATGACCCAGCGTAAAATATTTAGCTGTCCTGTTCAATTCATTCTACCATATTTGGAATCAATTAGTTATTTCCAGAGTTGAGATGCGATGCAGTATATACTTCTGCTGTATAAGTGGAATAAATTTTGTAGTTTGAATTGTCTTGGGTAATGTCAGGATTTACATTTTCCCTTCGAAAGTTTCATAATTAAGTCTTTTTGCATTTGTAGCATTGTGATCTTGCAGAGAGTATTGGCTTGTATAACTTATAGTATTATAGCTAAAATTTCCATCAATCGGGATGTTTAATTTTACAATGTTCTTGAACGAAATAGGTACATAACCATTTACTAGTTCTTTGAATTAAATCAGTACAATGTTTAATTACAGGAGAATATGTATTCTATGTTATGCACCAAAGAATGGCATCTTTTATCATATTGTTATGTTAAAATAACCTTCTTAGTTACAATAGTTATAGTTATTAGATTATAAAAATGCTCAAGACTTGAAGTTACACACAAATATAAAGAATAGAATATTTTTAATCTTCATATACAATACATACTTAATAAAATACTGTACATATTTTTATGGGTTTTATTATGAATTTGGTATCAGACAGCTCATATACATTTAATCTACATCTGTATGCCTTTCTTGTTTTTTATCGGTGTAAATATCCTAATGGTTTTTGTATAATGTACTACAGAAAGTGATCAAGCATGTATACTGCTTAGTCTTTCCAACTTTTCCCTAATGTTTATTAATGTTCACCATTGTTCAATACCTCTTTATTTAGGGAGTGGGTTGCTATGTGGTCCCAAGGACTTTCCTTTAAAGGCTAGAACAGGGAATCCAATATGACGTAGCATAACAAAGATATATTGTCCTCTACCTTTGGGCCAGTGTATTAATGTGGAAGGCACGGACTCAAGTGTACAAGGGAGACCTAATGAGTTAGGCTCTATTGAACCCGTCACAGCCCCTCCAATTCTCAATTTGTCTGCTAACTGAAAACATGTCACCCACGGAGAACTATTACTAATAGTGAAGACAGTGCTTACCCAGGTGTTTGTTTCTTGCCTTGCAACCATATTTTCACTAATGTTTCTAAAGTGCAGATGTATTATTTCGCGGCTTGCGCTCTTGAATTCTTGACGATGGACATCAACTTCTAAATCAAGTACAGTCAATTAGGTTCAGAAATTATTATTTACCTAATTTCTAGTGCACGACACTCTGCAATGATGGGATTTGGTGATGGGTTCATGGTAAACTAGGTCACCGAAATAAGAAGATTTTGAGCGGGGGGATGACCTAGACCTTGAAGAGGAGGCAGTCTTACTCCAAGGGGCTTCAGTAAGGCAACTCTTGGGTATTACCCTGAGATGTGGCCCACTTTTAGTAAGGCTCTAGCTCCGGTTACCTGTGGCCAAACTACCGTTCCTCCAGAGTTTGGCTAGCTTCCATCCTCTTGGGACATGTTAATTATCCCCAAGATAGTCAAGGTATCGGTTCAATCCCTCTATTGTTGTTCTTTCCATGGACCTGCCATTCCTGGGAGTTCCTGCATTCCTCCTGCTCCGTCCACATTCTAACCTTTGGATCTTGCAGTGCCTAAGCCCTTGGGCCTTCATGCTCAAGGAAAATCTCCAGTTGGGGTTGCCTTGTCAGACTTAATTCCTCTAAGTTTGGTAACAGGGGAGGAGTCTATGAGGATGGGTTCTGCTTTGGATGTAGATGTAGAAAAAGGGGGACTCGGTAGGTATCGCCTAATAACCTGGCACAAACTATGCTTTCTGGCTTTGCACATACGTGTTTCATTGTAAAGGTATAGGGGATTCTTTCAAAGGAGGAAGCAGACTAGGGAAGGGCAGGTTTTTAGTAGTTTTGCAAAGAAAGGACCTCGTCGATCAATCCCTTAAGATCGGGGGTTGCCTCCAATGTTTTCAAGAATGATGGACCTTTTCTTGGTTAGAACAGAGCATATTCTCAAATGAACTGGGTTGGTCGTAGAATTCCCAAGCTCCTCCATGGCAAAAATTATATTCAAGCCAAAACCCTGGAACTCTACTCTTTTGTCAGAAAAATGCTTTAAAAGAGAGCCAGTGAGAAATGCAGATTTCTAAAATTCCAAAGCAGATTCTTCAGTGTACCAAAGAATGACTTGTCTGAGAAAATGGCAATCGCCGACCTCTCTAGTCTCATCTCAAACAGATACATCAGATGCATTGCGTTCAAGATTATGACCATTACGCAAGAATACCAATTACTATACCAAGGGATCTAGACCTGTACTATAAATCTCAAAGGCCCCTATTGCTCCTCTTGGTGTTTGGCTTGGGGATTCATACAGGTTCAAAGTAATGCCATTTGGCACCAATATAGCCAGAAGGTGGTGATCAAAACACTGTGGTTGGAAGTTCAGGTCATTGCCTATTTAGAAGACTGGCTAGTCTGGGCAGAAAAGAGAATTATACCTCACATTCACATATATCCCTCTAGTTCTTCTGGATCTAGGATTTCTGCTCAACTTTACAAAATCAAGAATAGTTCCAGAGAGGATATTCAGGTTGTTAAGAATTTTCTTGAACATATCAAAATCCACCCTTTTTCCTAGATTACTTCTAGCTTGCTTCAGTAGTAAGATGTCTTCTTCTACTGAACAGTACCAGTTCATGTGAAAGTCTTGGATGCCTTCTGTAGGGATAGGAATCTGTGTCAGATAACCCCAGACTTCTTACCTTCCTTTCTGGTCCACCTCTTTTAAGATAGGAAGTTTAAGCCATAAATAATTATTTCTATAGCTTCTCGTGGTTTTGTTAGCAATTACTGCAATGAATGTGCATAGGAATTGTTTCTGGGAGATCATGATCCCCAATTCCCCTTGTATATTGTGTTTGGGGGGGGGGGGGGCAATACTGTGATTTAAATAATCATTATGAAGAGTGGGTTTTACTCACAGACTCACAGTATCACTCTTGGAAAGAATGTTTCAGTTGTTGCCGAACAGGTTACCAGTTAAAAATGCAAATGGAAAGTTAATGTTAGCTCAGGGAAAAAAGGCCTGGGAAGACTAGGCTAGTTGACTATAACAGGATGACGAAGATAATGACACGCCTCCACCTTTGGACAATATGCAAGTTCAACCATCTTTCGATAGTGATGAACTTCGTAAGTTCTTGAACAGTTTTCTGATAAAGCTCTGTCTTGACAGAACTTCTTGAGAAGGCTTTTAACATGGATTTAGATTTGGACATGTTTTGCAAAATCAATGTCCCTTGTCTTGCACAATTCCATCAGGGTCCAGGTTGCTGGATAGAGCTTTATCTTTTATTAAAATCAGATAATTTCCTTATTACTCTAAAAGGGCTACATCAGAAGGCCTTAGCCTCGGAAGCAAGAGTCAGTGAACTTGCAGCATTCCGTAGAGAACAAGCCTTACTTCTGACTGTCTACTAATTTTGGCGAAATAGGGAAAGTCCCTACAGAGGTGGGACCCCCTATATCCGCAGCTTTGGCTTAATTATGGTAACCTATGTCTGATGTCTATCCTTCAATCGTATCTGCTGAGATCTACATCATCAGAAGGTAGTCTGTTTTAAAATACCCAGACCAAGTCCCTTTCTACATGACCTCCCTCATCAAAAAGAGGCTGGTAACTTCTCCATCCCTAAAAAACCACAATATGAGAAATATTGCATCCCCTTGGCATTTTTTGCCAATATGTAACTTCAGGACATCCAGATCTTTGCGAGGTGGTCTAAGCAGTCGGTGTTCATAAGACACTCCTCCCAATGGTTAACATGCATGTGTGGTGCTCAGCTTGATTGTGGCACCTATAGGAGAAATCTGGTAGAAGAGAGGGATCTTCACCCAGGTCCCTCAGCAGAGGCATCATGATTTTCATCTATCTCTGTCCCCAGGGATTTCCTCTCTTAAGGCAAGTGGTTAACTTGTCAATCATTTCCTTTTGCATATTTAAGCCTGAATTGGGCATTCACATGGGCATGGGTGACATAACACTTGTGGTACAAAAGTTTACCTGTTTTTATACTCATTATTCCTTGGGCTGTCCACATAGCTCACTAATCCCCACAGAAGGGATTTTATAAATGAAAAGCCTTTTTTTTTAAAGGAGCTGTGTGGTCACCAAGTCTCTCCTGCCTCCCTGACTCATGAAGGGAAGTGGGACATAACCAAGACATTCTCCTCTATAGAAAAGATGGTTGCCAAGGAAGAAGCAAATGTCCAGTAAGCACTGTCTTCAGTATCACTAATTGTTCTCACTGGGTGATTTGTTGTCAGTTAGCAGGCTAATTCAGCATTGGAGATGCTGTAGCAAGTTCAATAGAGTCTGACCCCAGGGATTTCTCTCAGACACATTGAGTCTGTGCCTCGCATGTTGATACACTGGCCTTAGGGCAGGGAAGACAATATTTCTTTGTTTATATCATGTCGCCCTGAATCCCGTTCTACCATTTATAGGAAAGTCCTTGTGGACCACACAGTGCCACCCCAAAAATAGATTTTTCCTTCATCAAAACACCTTTTAGCATAGTCTCATGCTTGTAGACCCTTAAATGACCCAAAGGTTAATGAAGCAACTTGAAAGTTGCATCTGTTTATGCCTTTGCTCATGTTTGCTAGTTATTAAATGTGTATGTCTGAGGCACTAAAGCTTTTTGCTTGCTTGTGATATGTCTAGTGCTGGGATGATGGACGGTGATGGGGAGTGTGGACCGTTATCCCCCACGGGGTCACTGTCGGGGGCTCCATTAGCCCGCAGAGTTCACACAGACCTAGGGCCAACTCCTTTGTGGCAAAGGCGGCTCTCTCACACTAACAGGTAAAGATGCTTATTGCTTCAACTAGCAGCTGTTGTGGTGGGCCACAATGCCTACATAGAGGAAAAGAAACAGTAACATTAGATTTGAGTTTAAAAAACTATCACTAATGGTGCTTTGAAATAGACTGGGTACAGTTTCTCCTTTTGGCTTTTAATTAAATGTTTTTTTTTGGGTAGTTTCAACCTAGCATGCACAGTTTAGAAATTGATATCTCTAATTTGCTTTACTTTGATATATCAGGGAAGTCTTCAAGTAATCAGGTTAAGGTTCTTCCCTCATTTTGCTTCCTGTAAGGAGTTGTAAATTATTAATTATTATTTCTATATGCAAAGATTAAGGCAGTGTTAACCTCAATTATTTCTCCAATATTCTCATTATTTGCAGTGATGAAGAAATATCTTGCCACCATTCAGTCTTACTGTATATCTTTCATTTTCCAATCTATCTCGTTGTAAGTTCCCATAATTTTATTCTTATCTAAAGAACATTGCACAGTAATTGCTCCTTTTTCCAATAATTCCCAGGAGCTGCATAGACATCAGAAAATAATTAGCGGTGAATAATGTCAGCTGGGATATAAATTATAATTTTGTTTGCTGTAATGGCTTGGGGATATCTCGATAAACTCCTAGGAGTGCTTAATCATTTGATAAACAATAGAGGGAACCAAACTTTTGGCATCACATTTCTTCAATCTTTTAAGAAAAAAATATTCATAAATTGCTTTCTCCTCTTGAATAGGCCCCATGATGAGGAGAGTACTTGTCTGATTGTTCATTTTAGATTAGAAGTCATCAATTTTAGAATTATTGTATTCTACAGTAATTATAATTTATTTCTCTCATTTTACTTTACTTCCTTAGTGCGAAATATAATTTCTTCTCTTCATTGTACATTTATTTTATAGCAATGTGTAATTTATTTGTCTTATTTTACTTTCCTTCCTTGGTAAGAAATATAATTTTTTATGTCTTCATTGTAGGCTACATCTATTTTATAGCAATATGAAATTAATTTCTCTTAATTTACTTTACTTCTTTAGTACGGAATATAATATTTTATGTTTTCTTAGTACATCTATTTTATAACAAATATTTTGCATAAATTATGTTTTTTCAGGATTCTTTACTATCTATACCAGACATTTCTTTATACTGTACTGTAATTCCAAGAAAAATATGGTGTTTTGTGAGTAGCATTCTATGAAAATTTCCTCAGTTATTAAGATTAATAATTCCTTCTTGGTATATTTTTTTCTAAATACTGTATCTACATAAATTATTTCTTAGTGTATCAATTTCAATATCTAGAGGAAGCTATTCATTGTTTACAGTTTTATTTTAGTATAAATAACTATAATGTCTTTATTCTACTACTGTTGAGGAAGCTAAATACTTTCAATATCTTATATTTTTGAATTTTATTTAGTAATTTTAAATTCTAACGTTTTTAATGTTTGGTTATTTAGCCGAGGACGAGGATTCCACTTGGACCATAGCGAGAGTTTCAGTTCAGCAGGTGAAGAAGAGGAGGAAGATGAAGACGACGGCTTCCAAATACTCACGGCCGAGTCCTTATTCTCCACTTTGCTCAATCGTGTCCGCTCGCTGACGCGTAAAATGAATGCCGATGAAATGAGGACCGACCGAAGTCGAGCACCATCACACCATCAAACACCAGAACCAAACGCTGCTCCTGGTAGTGCTGGTATTGGTGCAGCTCATTCTTCATCCTCAGGATTTTGGTCTTCGCTGTATAATTCACCAAGGGATTCACCTGCCAGGTCTAGTATACTCTTCTTGTATTTGATTTTGGGTATCATGAGTGCTTCTACACTTTTCCTTTCAAGGGACAATTAACTATAGCATAGGGATATGTGTTGCTGATGCTAAAGCATATGGAAAATTTTTTCAAGATTTTTCACAAATTCTTATTATTGCTTTTTACTTTAGACAATTTACCAAGTCCGTTGTCAGAACGGTAATATATTAACTATTCAAAAGGTTCCCTAGGGCCTATAGCATTCCGCTGTTCCAACTAGGATTGCAGTTTGGATCGATAATAATGGGGTGCTTAGCTGGTGATTATGTTCGTGAACCAACCAGGAAGATCTTTTATTTATCAATGTACTTTATAAGAAACAGGTTAGCGAGTGAGGAGGAAGGGAAAAATTTTGAAGCCAAAGGATGTTGGTTTATATTTAGCTATAAAAAAGTACAAACCATTTCTTTTAACAAACTATAAATTTTGAAGATAATCAAGGAAACTGAGAAAAGGCCTATTTAATGGTCCTTTTTTATTGAATAGGATCTGCATGGTAAATTTTTAACTTAAATTTATTAAAAGCCTTGAATTAACTAACGCTGTTAGGCTGGGAAGTACTTGAGAAATCGGATATGATTAATGGCCAATATCAACAGCCACTTTGCTTTGTCACTGGGTGTTTTGCTTATCCTGAAAAGCTCAAAAAAAGCAAATGCAGATTTGGTTAAATGAATAAGCTGGCATTAGTATCAGATATAAATCCCTGATTAAAGAGAAGATGAATACAATAGATCATTACTTTCAAGTGATTACCAATAAGACTTGCTCTACTAAGGGAATGTTTGAAGAGCTTAACATAGTTAATTTCTTTAAAAAATTAATTTGAAGCAATCAGAAATATACTCTTCACTGCATAAAAGATTTGCTCACACGGCAGCAACGTCGGCTCCATATTAGGCACTAAGCATCTTGAGATCTGTGCTATTTACTATTAGTGGGATGTGTCAGATTTAGGTATCTTCTCTGAAATTGCCTAATGGTGAAAGGTTGCCTATAGGATAAATAGTCAATATATGGTCTAAGGATTAACCAAAAGGGATGAGGCCTATGATATTCTGGAATTTGTTGAGCATCTTTCATAGTAACAGCAAGATCTCATTCCAAATGTATACAGGCAAATGCACATACACTTGGTCCTTCTTATCCATGAGTATTACATTGGGAAGGCACCCCTCGTTAATGCTACATGGTTGGCACTTTCTTGGTTCTGCCTATGCTAAGGAAGAGTCATTGACACTCAGACATGAGGTGTTGGGTGTTCTTCAGATATCACTGCAGAGCACCTATGGGGCACAAAAGCCTCTTCTCTCCGTGTCAGTCTAAGTTTCACATAGAGATTGGATGGAGAAGGGTTTGAACCTGGGGTCGGGCCCAGGTTGGGTCTGATTTTGGTCATGTGCCCTGGCATTAGACCATAGAGCTCCTACACCTCTTAGAGTGGGAGACTACTGCAGAGACCATGTCATTTGCCTAACCTCTTCACCGATATAAGGCAGCAGAGACTGTCCTGGGAGTCAGAACCTTAACTGAGGTCTTCTGAAGGACTCAGACAAGGTATCGATAACAGCAAGACTGTTAGACGTCACTCCCAAGTACAGTATAGGCAACTCCCATGAGGAGGAGAGGTCTATCACCTTCCATCGAAAGGCCATGCTGAAGTCTGAGCAATAGCCTTGACGACCAACTTGAAAAGAATCCCTCCTATATCAATCATAGAGGATGGTTCGCTTTAACTGGGAGAGTGAGATCTAAGGGAGATACCTTAGGATCTCGACAAGGCAAAGCAGGAAACCATTTAGCATGAGGCCCTCTGGGAGCCACCTGAATTAACCCAGAGTCCCAGCATAGTCCCACCCAGTAAATTAGCAAACAGACAAGGATTGAACAGAAAAAATGGCGTAACCATCCATGTGATCCTATGGGTGTTGGAAGGCGACTTCGAACACAGACCATGGATCTGGATCAGGGTACAAAACCTAGAGCACATCCTGTTTAGTTGTATAGCAAACAGGTCAATCCTTGAAGAACCTCTCAAACAAGAAGCCTCTCTGTTACGTCATGATGTAGGAACCACTCTGACCTTACAGCCTTCCCTCGGCGATGAAATATGTATGCTATTCTATTCAATTTGCTCAAAATGTGATTGGCTGATAACTCTCCGGTATGGAATGCCGTCCAGAAATGTATCCGCCTTGTAAGCTCGCAGCACTTGACGTAGCCAATATGGTGGTGTTGTTGCAACAATCCACCGAATGTCTCCTAAACATTCTTAGAAAGCTTTCAATGCTATAAAGGCTGCTAGTCCTAGGACATCGAAGAGTAGATGCTTCTTCTGAGCACACTGCTGAGACAGCCCTGATTACAAGAGGTGAAAAATCAAGTGAGACTCTCCAGTGTGGGTTCCTAGTTAGCCAACAGGTAAGATCGACCCAAGCCTCACTTCCCATTCGCAAGAAGAGGAGTACTGTATGATCCCCGGAGACTAACCAGTGATTCTTCTAAAAAGATCTCTGGTGAAGGACTTGAAGAACAAGCTTCTGTGTGGAAAGGGCTGAGAAGATTCTGCCAGTACCATGGTAGTTTTGTTTGACATAACAGATGTGCTCCTTCCATAGGCTTGGTGATGTTTATCTAACTGACCAAATCTTGCTGTTACCAGTATTCCCAAGTGGTTCAACCTCTGCTTAGGTAAGAGATTTGACTTTACCACGATTATCACAATCCTCAGATCATGACAGATCATGACAAAAGCAGAAAGTTGAACTCAATCATGTAGCTACTGCACACAAAGGAGACCAGGATCATCCACAGCTGTATCCCTTGTTAGTGGCCCCAAGTTACTACCAACATGAACACTGAATGAACATCTGAGGAGTAGTACCCAGTTCAGAGCCCAGAGACCTGAACTGGTACATCAGACCGTAGAGAGAGAAGGGAGGTACTAATATTGGACCGATGCACAGGTACTAGAAGTACACATTTTTCAGATCAAGAACTAGCAAAAAGTCATACTTGGATGGAATTCTTCAAGCATATTCTACTCCAACATCACTCCTACCCCTGTCCACAAGGCCAGGGTTTTCAGAGTTGTTGGCCGAACTTATGAGTACTCTACCTGCAGAAGAAAAAGCAGGTGGGTGAAGGGCTGAAGAGCATAGTAAGTAACCATCCTAAAGGACTTGTGCTACTCAAGACTTGGCCCCTTGCCTCTGCTAGTTTGCCCAAAGGCATGAGAAGCAATCCCCTACTCTTGGATGTAATAAATAGGGGGTGAATGCTGGCAAAGTGTAACCCTCCTCTTCTACCACCCTATTGCCTGAAAGGAACAGAATGGGTAGTTTGAAAAAGCTGCGGGTGGTCCTGGCAAGGTCTAGGAAAGGCCCGGAGGTGTTCCTTGCTAAACCCCAAATCAAAGAGTTCTGTAGGGACAAGGCTACCTCTAAGGTACCTCATCTGGGATTCAATTTACCCAGGCAGCCCTAAGCATGTCCCAGATCCTTGAGGGATACCAAAGTACTGCTCAATGACCGAGGCCCCTTCTGAGAACGGATCCAAGATAGCACAGGTCCAAGGTCCGGTGCTTCAGGTAGGAGCAGAAGAATTTTGAGTACAGTACCCTCTTACCCAGCCAGTGAAGACTGTACAAGTGGTTGCTTCGACAAATCATCTCTCCCCCCAAAAAAGAATAAGTTTGTTCTGGCCTTGGCTGCATAATCTGGGACTAAAGGCAGTCAAGGAAGGCTGGGCCAGCAAGTGGGGAAAAGATCTCTGTTTCTAAACACAGCAGATGTTGAAGGAATACTCATATTCTTCCTTCTTTTGGATGGGGCGTAGTACTCATATTCTTCCTTCTGTTGAATGAGGAGGAAAGACTAACTACGGCCCCCTCCACTCCGACTCTTGGTCTAATAGTGCGCTCAAGTGTGTAATGAAGGTTTCAAAAGGTGCCATCCTCTCAATTTGCTCTGCCAAAGTATCACAAGTTGTAAGAAAAGTAGTAATCCAATGTCATGGCAAAAAGGGTAATGAAAAATGTCAAAGTTTCTACATCAACCAGTAGACAAAAGTCATCTGGTGTTGTAATTAAAACTGCCCTGGTCATTAAATAGCCAGAGAATCCAATTCACAACGCGAGGGGTCTGCGGTAGGGGACACTACACAGGCTTACACCCCAGATTGGTGCATTGGTACCAGGGACCAACACACTGAGTCATGCCAATTACCATCAACATACTAAGGTAACCAGGGTGGTGACCCCGGCCATGGGAAGGGCTGTGACACTGAATCATGGCCTTGATTGACCCTGTGCATCAGGCCGAAACATGGAGCCGACACCAGGTACCCGAGCCGTGGCTGTGGTGCCTGAGGCTTGCGTCTCTGACATTGGAAGTGTGCAGCGTAACAGGGTCCAAACACATTGTTCTGGCCAGATACCAAGATAGATGGGAGCCCTTGGGCCCCGCCACCATGCATTGGGCTGGGGAGCAGAAAACACAAGGCGAACACCAGACAACCCAGCCACAAGGGTAGCTGGGGACCTGAGTCATGGTCTCTAGGTCATGGCCTGGACCCGTGCATCAGCCAACTATCCCTCTAGGATAGTCAAGAGACCCGAGCCAACTGGGAATAAAGTTCAGGGCCGTGACACAGAGTCTCAGCCCTAGGGGACTGAAACACAGGGCCATGGCTTCCTCCCCACCAGGATGGGAGCTACTCAGGTGCCATCCACTCCTCTTAATAGAGGTGGTGTCGAACCCTTTCCTACGACTACAGCTGACTAGACTTCCTTGACGTTTCCTATACTTGATCTTGGAAAAAGTGAAGTCAGAAGCCGAAGAGGATGATGAGGAAGAGGAGTTGGAGGTGGAAGAAGAACGTACACATTTCTTCTTTCCAACCCTCCCCTCAAACTCTGCAAGTAGAGGAGAATAAGTCTGAGAAACCCAGACAATGATGCTCTGCAAGGGAAGAAACCACAGGAGTTGCTCCAACAGGAACCATAACACTGGAGAACAATGTCATGGGGAGGGGTAGTCTTACTTACCAGGGAGCAAAACCCCAGACCCCCAGGCACGAGGGAAAGGGAGTAGGGGTGACCAGGTTATGGGAGATGCAAGGAGAACCACCCCTAGGCACAATGAGAAACGTCCTTACGGCCCCAGGGAGGGGGAACCACTACGTGACTACATACATCACAGGAGACAATGACACAGAGGAGAGAGGGGGCACACTGACCATACCCTTCACCACTGGCATCACCAAGGAAGACACTGGCACTCGCCTACCTGGAATACCTAAGGAGGGCAAAATCTTCATTAGGTCACATTCACCGTCAGCAATAGCACAAATGGAGAAGAGCCTCCAACCTTCTATGAGGTGCAGCAAACACTGGGGAAACCCCACACACGTAGGTCCAAGGGCTCCTTGCTCCTGATGCATTCTCTTTGGATCAAGGCAGGGGAGTAAGCAAACAAGTAGTAGTGATAGCAAATGCACTCAATGAGAGGAAGGAAGAAGCAAAGCTCTATTCCTTCACCTTAAAGCATATGCCTAACACAGCCATGACTTACACTTGACACATGGGGATGATTGCAAATGATCATGGCCCTAGCAAGATCAAAGAGAGATAGTGGATCTACAGCCAGTTTAATAATAAAAAAAAAAAAAAACAGATGTGAAGTTCATCCTCCCAAGATCAATTGTCTTGCTTCACATTATAACATTCAACTGCCAGAACACATTTTCTAAAATGTTGATTATGGGTGCTTTGATGCAGGCGAAAATATAGGTGAAGAGACTTTGACATGTAAGGGGGCGGGAATCCTTGCCCTTGCTCCCAACTGTCACTTAACTTCTTGTTAAAATGATTCATCAGTAGTCCAATTTGTGCTGAAACCATATTCCCTACCTAAAGGACAATGGTTTGTATTTTGAATAGGAACAAATAAAAGTTACAGTATAGGCTACTCGGGTACTCACCGATTCCTCAATTTTCATTTATGATGGCCTGTAGATGGTGATTAAAAGATGAGGATCTTCGGATGCCTACACCAATGAAAATGAGGGAATGATGTCTGAGATATCACAACAGCTTCTAATCACTCAATGAATGGGCACAAGAATCATCTCAATCTGTGTCACTTGCTAAAAGTTGATGAAACATGGATGACATTATGATGTAAAGGAATTCGTGCTGTGAGGGAGAGTAGATGAAGCAGAGATTTTTGGGTAGGCAGCAGATGATATCGAGGGTATTGGGTATTTTATGGTTCCTCCAGCTGTAGACCCTTTTTTTTTCTTTTCTTTTTTCTTGGAAATGAAAATTGTGATAGTTTACTGTTGCCTGCCTTTTCATTTTCCCATATGCCTGGAGCAGAGTTAAAATAGCATAAGTGATGCCTCTGGTCACTTTAATGCACGTCCAGAATTGGGGTTAAATTCTTGTATTTCGTTAATCAAATCACAGGACATTCTAAAGACCTCGCTGAGTTTGTCTAAAGTTCTATTTTAAGGGTCTCATTTGTCCCCATCTTCATCCTCCTCTTCTGATGACGTTTTAATGAGCTTTTCTAAATTCTCATTTGTCAACTATGCCTGATGCTCCTGTATATGTTCAATGACATATCTATCCATTATATCTGCCATTCCATCACCATCAAGTTCTCTTGTCATCTCTAGTACTGTATTCTTCTGACTTGCCCATCTACAGCCGGGATTTCTTTAAAGTTGTTGAGGGCTGCGGACAATACAATTTTCCAGCAGGCATTGATACTTAGTGGTCACAACTCATCCATTGCACCTTTAATTAACATAATGGCATCGGTAAATGACTTCCAGCAGTATATTACGTTAATATTGGGTTCTGCATCTAAAGCCGTCCTTTTCACTTCGAAGACCTGTCGAAGGTAGATTGAATAATATACTCTAGCACAGTAATTAACAAAGTACATTTAGCAATATTTTTGTATGTATGTACATATTACTGTACAGTACAAACTGTACTTATGTCTACATACATACTAAATTCAAGCAAATAATACAGTGAAGAGTCTGCAATGGAATAGGAAATGGAAATTACAATTACGTTTTTACAGCCAACTCCCAACGTTCTTCAGATTTATTACTATTACAGTACACTTTAATTCTCTATGAGGATCTCTTGGGATGTTTGGGATAATAATTCTCCAGCAAGACATATCTGAACATCATGGTTAGTGGTAAAAATATTTGGCAAGCTAAGTTATAATATAGGCATTACTTAATGACATGCTGGTTGTTTAAATAAACCGCTTATACCCTGCATATTATACTTTAATTGTGCCTAGGGGAAAACAGGCATAGCATATAATTAGTTTTATATTTCAACCAAGATGAAAATCCTAAGAAAAGATCTGGTTGTTTTAAAACGAGACTTCAGGTTAATAATATTGTCCGGTAAGAATAGATAAAAGACAAGACCTGTTGAGAAGATATGAAGAACAGTTAGTCAGAAATACAGTATAAATGGAAGTGGAAAGATGAAGACTAGTAGGAATCCCCAAGAAATCATGAAAAAAATGGATAGATAGAGACCTAAACTTGATAAGACTTCTGCAAGACCAGACAGAAGAGAGTGGAGAGAACTCATTTCATATCAAATTACAGAAAAGGAAAGGGTAAGACTTGAAAACATATACGATGATTAATTCAAGTAAGAATGTCAAAATATGAAGAATAAACTTATGTCAGAAGAAAGCTAGAAGCAGAATGGCAATCACAAGATAAGATCTCATGCCAAAAGGCAAGGAAAAGAAAGCCCAGGGTTTTATTGTTGTTAACCATATGAGCTCGGAATCTTACTAATTTAAAGTTACTTTGAGGAGAAGAAAATAACTGAAAATGAAATTGAACATCCAAAGCCCATTTAAATGAATTACTGTGATGACTCAAAAGATAAGACAATTGATTTTGGAAAGAGCCACAACTAATGTTGGGACCAAAGCAACATTGCTGGAGGAAATGAGAATCTAGTCAAATTTTTTAAATATAAAATGAGCCCAAAAAGGTGAAAATTTAGTCAAAGGAGAAATGCTAAGGAAAAGGGAGAATCACATGAGTATTGTAATGCTTTCAAAATGATCCACTTCTCAACTCAGCACGTGACATATAAGTACTACTGTTAAAAGTTATTTTACAATATTTTGCTGGGGTTGATGATGAGACTTTGTGAAGGTGCTAAAGTAAAAAGTAGTAAGTCATGTGCTATATATGAACAAGTAATTTGTATTGTGTAATAATGAGATCTTTTCTGAAATGTTTAACGAGATCATTTAAGACAAAATAGTTATTTTTAATCAACAAATTAATTCAGTTTTTGATGGGGGTCTGTCATGTACTCTCCTTAACAGAAAAATACACCTCGGTTGGTGTTAGTAAACCAAGTGGCTACAAATATGGGCATATAAGATACGCTGCAAAGTCAAATAATTCGTGTGTCCGTATCTGTAGCCGCAGCTTTTATTCGTTACGTAATAATTACCTGCGGTTTTCAACTAACCAGCAGTTTTCAACCAATTAGAACCTCATAGAATCTTATGATCAAGTACCTAGATGTTTTGTGACTCCTCCCAATTTTCACCAGCAGATATGTTCACTCTACTGTAGCCATACTCCCCAAACTTACGGTAAGGAATACGTTAACTTGTGCAATGCTAAAAGGGAGACAAAGTGGGTCCCACGTCAGGTTGGGCATGACATACATGGTTAGGTTCAAACAAATTTATTTATTCTCTGACTTTAAGCACTTTTGGTTAGATTAGGTAAGGGGGTTACCACCCAGGGAGGGTTTTACTCCTTATCAGGTGAGGACTTAGTGTACTAGGTTAGGTTAGAGTACATTCCTGTATTGTTATGACATTTTATCTTCTGCGTTAGGATTTGGCATACTAGGTCTCAGACCAACACCAATTTTTTAGTGTTTAATGAAGATCTAGGTCAGCTTAAGTGCTGGGGTCAGGGGTCAGACAGAGATCTAGTTTTCTGAATAAGGGTAGGTGAGGTGCATCCACCAAAAAAATAGCTACTTTCAAATGTACAGTATAGTACGTTTGACCGAATCAGTAACTTTTTATTTGAGGGAGTACCGGTCCATATTGGCATTGGTGATTTTAGGTATATTACCAGAAGTACATATCAGACAATAACTGTGGATGCACAGGTCTTTTGCTGCAACCTTTACTAGAATTCCCATTAGAGGAACTGTTCTTGCACAGTCTTGGAGATTATAAAATAGAATTCAGAACATGTAAAGGCTATACTATATGATATGAAATCTATCTGTTAGTTTGCATAAGGGTTTTTCTACTACAAAATGTAAATTTAACTCCCTATACAACACATATTTTTGTCAAATTGGATAATTTTTAATATGTGATTTCTCAAAGTTATTTATCTAAAATAGATGAAAGAATTTTTTGTAAAACATATGGTCTAGATTCACTACTTAATCACTTTAAATAGCAAAAATTCCTCATTTGGCAATTTAGGATGATGTTTGGAAATAAAATATGACCAAAAATTTGAATTTAAAGGCTGAAAGCAAAGTTCCAAATTAAATGTACGATGAAAAGAAGCGATATTAATCGTTTTAAAATATTACAAAGTAAATTTATAATTGCAGTGACATATTGCAGTTAAGCAAATACAACTTTGATAAAATCAGTGTCAGTATTTAAATGTGATTAAAATTAAATGTGAACCTGTAGACAATTAACAAATGAGGCGCCCAGCGGAGCAAAGGTGCACACGCCATCTTTTAGAAACAGAAAAACTTGTTTAAAGTTTTAAGGGTAATAAAGTACTTATGGTCAATGCCGTATTAGACCATAATGTTTCAAACCTAAGGTCACATATGGAGTACTGATGCATAGAGGAAAGCCTGGGGAGAAATATTGAACTGCTAATTCTCTTTTGGCCAAGGTGGCGCTTACGCACTTGTTCCTCTGCGAGCCTCATTTAATGAAGGTCACCTGTGATGGGTACTTTACTTAAAGACCAAAATGGATTATATAACTTGCTTCCAAGGGTTACATTGCTGAGGTTCTGTATTAAACTTAATATAAAGTGAAAAAAAAACCCAGTTAGTCAACTACAATATAGTATTCAGAAACTGTTGTAACCCTTATCCTTTTACTTTCAGTATGTTTCTTATAATATTCTTGATTTGTCAGCATTGTTGTCTTGGTAGTGTAAAACAGAACTTTTTGTGCTTTTTTTTAAAATTCGTTTTAGTATATGTACAAGACCCCTAATTACCTGCCATAATTTATATACAGTGTTTGATGTCAGAAATGTAAAAAATTGCCTATGTAAGGTATAAAGTACAAACTAGTATTGTCACCTTAAGAGCCAGGTGAGTAATGAGATGACCGAAAAGAATGTTCATAGATGGTGTTGTTGTTCCAAAAGTGAGAGATGCCCTATCTGCAAGGTACAATATATATTTATTTTTTCACCCTCTCTACTTAGTTTCTAAACTTTGGCCTTTGCTGATGTCAGCATTTTCTGTCGTTCTTTATTATTTCCATTTCCATCACACTGCAATGTTATCAAATTATACTTTTCCATCCAAATCATGTTGGATGATTCTTAAATCTCCCTCCATAGTGTTGACATGCTGCACAATGGCATTGATTGTGTCCCCTCAGAGTGTTGTTATTCTAGGCAATGGTATTTATAGGATGTGTCCATTGTTATTGGATATCTTGATAACTCATTTAGCTTTATCAGAGCCAATTACAGTTTTGTTTTCTGGGCCTTGTTTATGCATCATGTGAGAAAAATGGCTTGGTTTCCTCTTGAGGCAGATCGTTAATAGTTTTCCTAACAGTTTATGAGAAATTATTATACAGTATTAACATATACAGTTTATGAGAAATTACTATACAGTATTAACGTATCTTAACTAGATGTTTATAATTCTAGTCGGTGATTCATTAGATTGTCTTCAAAAGCTGTCTGTTTTCTGAGTCTGTTAAAAGGAAAGTAGGCAAGGAAGGTTTGCATATGTAGCAACATCTATATATTCTTATTTTCCTGCTGCTCCAACTTCCTTCTTTCATGATATACATTTGCCTATCAGCTTTCATTTTCAACACAGACATCAGATTTCTTGTGTCTCAAGTCTTGATTGGAATCAACACCTAATTTTGGCAGCCTTTCTTCCGATTCATCTTCCTTTATATAATAATTTATTTCTTCTCTCCATTCTTGTTGTCTCCTAAAAGGGGGTAGTGTTATCAGCGGTCTTTGCATCGTTCCTTTAGCCTCAAGCTGCTCTTTCTACTTCTACTTTACCCCCATTCCTGCAAGAAGCTTTTTCCATCTTGCTGTTCAATTCTTCAACTTTTACTTCATAGTTGCCCTTTGGAGCAGAATGGCCTCACAGGCCCCAGTGGCAAGCTGTGTTGCCCAAATTTATAAATATGATCCATCCATATTTACATAAACTCGCTGTACTTGATTGCAGCAAGATAATGTATTTCATTCCCGCTTTAATACTCATTACTTTGGTAAATCTACCAACTTCTAGGGGTCACTAGTTCAAAGCTGTTTGTGTCTTTCTCACAACTGAACTTTGACAAATCCTGACTTAGGTTAGGTAGTTTTTTTATTTGTTTCCATTCAAATTAGAGTTATCTCTAAGTTAATTAGACTCCTGCAAAAGTAGCAATGATAAGCAGTAGTTGTTAGTTTATACAGGTGCACACAATCTTTTTGTTTCATCAATAAAATATATTGCCTTACAGCACAATACCTCCTCCTTCCCTTCCATCTAAGCAGGGATATATCAATTTTAAAATGGAGCTTCAAAATAAGAGAGAGAGAGAGAGAGAGAGAGAGAGAGAGATAGGGTATTCCTCACTTTGGAGCATCTCCTCACATCACCTCATGAATGAACAAATCTTATTCTTATTATGTTCTTAGTTGGTCATCCCTTTGAACCAATGTTTTATGTTTTAGATTAGTAAGCCATATTTTATATCTACAAAATATGCAACTTGTTTTGAACAATTCCTATAATCAAATTGGAGGAATGAAATGCCTTTAGCAGTGTAATGTATCATAGATGGTATGAAATGACTTCCATTCTATGTATTTATAATTGTCTACTGGTAACGTTTGCATATGTACGTACATAGATGAATGTTGTATAATGCAACCTGCAGTGACAGGCTAAACATCTTCATTCATTCATGAACAATGGGCCAGTGTAATTATACCTTTCCATAACTAATACAAATGTGTGGTTATATCTTGCCAGACACCAAGGATTTTAGAGTAGTGAAATTTTAATTTTGATGTTCACCAATTTAATTCTAGCACGTGTCTGACTTCACCCTTTGTTTAGAAGGTAGTCAGTCCTGTATATAGAACTATAACATATTTCTTTTCTAGGTTTTGTTGTCATAGCTTCTACTGTAAGGTTTCCCACTTGTAATGGATAGACCCTTATCCATTCCTCAAAATTATTTTGCCTTAATGTGAAAAAGTTTATTAAGAATTGTTTTAATTAAATCTAGGGGCCTGAAAGATCAAAGGTACATTTTGAAATTAAGCTCAGCATTTTATACCAACCAAGACTCTAGTAACAAGTAAATAATAAATATATCCTTCTTACTTACAGAAGAATATCTGAAACAATGTCCCGCAGTAGCCTAGGCAGAGATGATGAAACGTTAGGCGGACTCAGCTCGCCTCTTTGGACGCGTAGTGTATCGCGTGACACCTCTGATGCTGACACATTATTTTCAGAAGCTTCTACTCCATTTAGTACATTGCCGAGAGGTACGCAGTAATGAATTACAGTCACAGGGTCAAGATATGCTCTCTTATTGGTGATACCTTGCAGTATGTGGCTATTAACTAAAGTAGAAAAGGTCTTGCTTCTCTTCAAGTTTCACTGGATCAATTACGTCTCAAATTTTAAACAATAGTAAGGAACATTTAGTAAATAACAATATTTAGAATGAACTACAGTATGTTGAAGAGACAACAATACCTTTTTTCCCTTTTATGTTTTGGAATTTTTAGATGCAGTTGCTTGTTTTTTGTTTTTATTTTAAGCATTAAAGCACTGACAGCTGAAGAAAAACAATTTACAACTTATATATACTTTCTGACATTAGAATACAATGAATAATACATATATTCTCCATGGTAATGCAGTCAACTTCCTTTACACCTAATGTTTTTTCAGTACATGCACATATTTCATACAATCAAATGCAAATGGTCTGTTGAACTTTGATTTTGGGCAGCAAACTCTAAACAGTTTTAATGATATAATTTTAATTATAGTGATAATCATGAACAATAGATTTGATGCACATTTTATAGCAATGTTGTATCTGTTATTTTTCCCAAGCTGCTTCTGTTGCTACAGTGGCTAGATTATCTTGTCGTGGAAGGAAAAAAGCCGTTGGTGTATGTGCAAATTAGCATTTCTGCAAAGTACCAAGTCCCATATCACATATATTGGCTATTAGCAATACTACACAGAAAAGAATGCAGGCATTAAAAATATAGTTTGGCTCGCTTTATATTCATAAGATCTTTAGTTTTCTAACTTACAAACTCTAACTTTACATGTACCTTAATCTGCTGTTGTGGCCATGAATAGAAAATCGTTAAATAAGTCAATCCAAAATTGTATCAGTGTAGTGAATGAAGGTAACGGAAGTGGCTAATATATTTGGGAAACATTTATTCCTACCACATTACACATGTAACCGATAACATGTACTCTTTGATGTCGGAAGGCAGGAACTTCATTAAAATTAAAGGTTTGTGCTGTGTACAGTAGTGCGCAAGGAGGCCTTAAACTTTAGATGCATGTCTATTCAAATGCAGAGCCTCTTTATATGACTTGGCTTGGCATAGTTCGGAGGTAGGAGAATTGAGTTCTGCACTATACTCTGCCCCTCTACTGTGATATAAGAATTATAACCTCATTGAGACAGTGCATTGATATCCTTGAGCTATGGTTGAGGTTACGAAGCTTAATATACGTATAGTATACATGAACTCCAAATTATATATGTACTGTATTGATTTTTAGTGGTGTCCATTGCACATAATCAATAAGTAACACATCTGGATATTTATAATTTATCCTATACTTATGAAAAATCTGACAGAACATTCCTGAAATAGAGTCCATTCCATCTCCAATTTCAAGTTCTTTATACAGTTTAAGGATTAAATAACAAAGACCTCTCCTATGGAGTATTGAGTGAATATTACAAAATATTCAAGCACAAAATGGAAGGACAAGATAGAGGTCAGGAAATATTAAAGAAACTTAGGCTACAGTGAAAAGTAGTTGAAAGTAACATTTCGAAAAAGGACACTGTCACCCATCAATGTTGTGGTGCATTTTTAAGCAAACTAACAAAATTACCATCCATATCCAAATTATGTACAAGACTTATTCTTCTGTAGTAGCTACAAAATTTGAATGTAGTGGCACAACTACAAAATTTTAATGTACAACTTACAAAAGTCATTATGGAGGTTCTAGGTCTGACTAAAGGAAAGCTACAAGAGAATGCAAATTTGGTCATTTCTTTTTCCATATCATTTCAATGCATTATTTCACTGACGTTACATGTATTGGCACCTCCACACCATGGATGACTTCATCATTGGTCCCACCCAAAAATGATGGCTATGCAAGTGGGATTTCAGTTTTGAAAGGGGAAAAATATAAGAAAGAGGCCCATGATGATTCAAAGGTACAATTAGCCCCTATTTCTGTGATGTATGAAAAGACATATAGTCATTGAGCAACAGCATCACTGCCTGTAGCTGACCTAGTTTCATCTTTGTCATTTCTAAGCTAACAATTCTAACAAGTAATTTTGCCTGTTAGTGGTTTAACCTTTTTCCAAGTAGCCTACCATAACACCCTCAGAATATCAAAATACAAGAGACCATCCACTTGCTAAGTGTTTTGGAATGTGGATAACTGTGGGGTTTCCATTGCTTACTTTAAATCTTTGATATAGGTTCAATGTGGTGGATCTATTCTTTCTGTCTAGGCCTTATCATTGATCACTGAAATGTCTATCAGCATTTTTGCCTTTAAGAAGAATCTTTCCTCAGGTAAGAGATAATGTTGAGTGAGTTCATTCTCTAGTCTATTGTTCTCCCTGAAACCTCTTCCTGTCATCAATTCTTTGTATGTTGGAGACCTTAATTAAGATAACTGAATCTGACTTTATTTCTTGAGATCCTTTATTAATGAGGATCTAAGTTGATGTAGCTTATTAGAAGCATCCCCTGCCTAGTTATCTGCTGAACTGGGGTTTGAGCTCCGCTCAAGCACGTTAGTTTCTCATAGAGCTTACAACCTCATCATCCTTGTGAGCTAAGGATGGGGCACGTGAGGGAGCCTGTAGGTCTATCTGCTGAGTTATCAGCAGCTATTGCCTGGCCCTCCCAGGTCCTAGCTTGGTTGGAAAGAGGGTTTGGGTGCTGATCACGATATGATCAGTCTCTAGGGCACTGTCACTCCCTTTCCTCTGCCATTCATAAGTAACCTTTAAACCTTTAAGGTCAACACATTTGCCTAATTACGGCCGCCTTTGATCATTACATATCACGATGGGCATCATCACTTTTTTTTTTTTTCCCTGTAGAGACCATTATTTACCATAAAAGGAACTATAAAAATGTACACCAACATCATAAACTATTGCAGCAGGAGTAGTTGTTCCTTCTTTATAATATTAATCTATGAAAGATTGTTTAACCTATCCTTTGATAAAAAACTAAATTGTATTAAGATTGGCATTCTTTTGGATAACATAACTTGAAGGACAGCAACAAGATATCACCTATCAATCCTTAGGGTTACATAAGACCTATGTTTCATCATATGAATTATCACTACAAATCAGAAAGGAGAGTAAGCTCATAATCTGATACTTTAAAGGAATGTCTAGTAAGTGGACCAATTTTGTGCATACCCTAGCAGCCCATAATGAACTGTTCCATTTCTTGTGCCAGATAGCATCCATGCTTGTAACTGTCTCATACCAGATGCACAGAAAAGTTTTAAACTAGGATAAAGTGGACAAAATTAAGCAATCAAGTAGCTTCAAGCTGATGTCAAAACTCTAAAATGAGAACAAGGAAAAAGATCAAAGTTAAAATAAAACTGTTTTAGACTGAGGAGAGGAGGCTTTGGTCTTGATCTTACACACACTACTTTCTTCTCCAGGGACGACTTCTCTAATAAAACTAAGAATGCTATGTACTTACAACTCGACACAGGCCACATTTCAATGTGGTAGAGTTGTCTTTTTTATTTTTTCCAGTCTATGGAAGAAATAGGAAAAAAAATACTTGATTAGTAGATTGGATTTGAGAAATAAATTAATAACAGAAAACAACATATGAAATATTAATACCACTACTGTATACTAAGACTAGAAATAAGAAGACTGTTACCATACAATATTAGCAAGCCTATGGAAGTGTAACACTGAAATTGATAATACAAATATGGTGTAAGCCTGCCTTTAGAATTATTTAATAAAAACTGATGGCAACTAATATTTGGCTCACTCCACTACAACAATAAGTTTGTATTTTCCGCAAAAGAACGATTAAAATAACTGATTAATAAGAAGCTTATTCCACTGAAACCACTTCTTCTCTACCTTCAATCACAGTTTTGTTATCGTTCAAGTAGTAATTTCTATTTGTACAATCTTATCATGGCAATAATAGCAGCATATGATAGGAGTTTGTTTTACTGTAAGACAATTTGGACACGGTAAAACCTTAAAAAAATAATGCCATACTTCTTTAATGACATAGTCATTTAATGACAATAGTATCAAGATAAATTTTTCTTATATTAATTATTTCATATAAAAGCCCAATTGATACTGTAGAACCTTTCCAAAGTAATGCTTTTATGTACATAACAGATGGATAGGGGAAGAATTATTCATTTTATAAAGTTTTGGTCTTCATAAGAAGTTTCATATTAGGAAATTTGGTTATCATATAATTGTAGATGTGTGTTGTGACTGTGTGTTTATGTAGTGATAATTGTATAGTAGATACTGAAGGTCTTTTGATAGGTGTGTATTGTTTTTATAAAAGTATAGAATTTGCAGTAACAAAGTAAATTTTTGCATTTGGCAATTATATCTATAAATTCATTTTAATCTGAAGTCCAAAGTCCATATACTATTAGTTTTTTCCAATCTTATACTACCCGTTTTTTGTGTTCTATACGTATCATACCTTTTTTTGAGCAGTTTAAAGTGTGCTTTAGCAGCTGAATAACAATATTAAATACTTCATTCATAAATCCATTCTATGTGAGGCATCTATTGTGTAATCTAATCAGAGGTACTTTAATTCATAAATGTCATTTCAACTATCGAGGGCAAAAGATTTGTAAACGGATAATATGACACAAAAACTTTGAGCATTTGCAGAAGAAAATCTTACCAAAGTTTTAAAATAGTTCTTTGAAGAATTGTACCACGAGATATTTTCAAGGTTTTCATGATTTACATGTAACCTATACAGTATGCATATATGATGTATAGATCTAAATACTTACATCAATACAACCCAAATGCACACAACCATACATATAGCAGTACACAAAACATAATGAAAACATTCACATGTTGGTCAGTGCTTAAATTAGATCATATGGGAAATTAGTTAATTTCATAGTTACGAACTGCTTCAAAGTATTTAAGTTGTTTTACTCAAGATAATTTTCTTTAATTAATTAAATTCACTTGCCAGAAAATTCTCTAATGCTTTAATCAAACTTTGCAGTAATTAAAACCTTAAGAAGCAGTATGTTTTTTCCACTTTTTCTTAGAAAAGTAAATTGAAAATGGGAGGTGCATGTCATTTTATAAGGATTGACTTGTTATGTTTAATTAACACTGTACAAATGATTGTGTACAAAAAAAAAACAAATGTAAGTATTGGTGTTTTTACCTTGTACTAATATGAGTTTATTAACATTTGTTTGTCATTGAATTAACTGATTAGTGAGTGCTGTGGTGTGTTTTGTGTTGCAGTGAGAACGCTACGACACAGCCTGCATCTGCCGCCCCCCCGACTCTTCCCCGACTCATTTTTTCTCTCTGACTTCACATAGTTTACCTGTAGCATGATGGTTTTAGTCCAGCTGTTGTAGTGTCTCCCATCGCAAAACTGGCCTTTCGCTACATACCACATGTGTGATAGGATGGGCCTCATTCCTCCGTTGTTCCTAAAATATGATGTACTGTGAAATGGAGTGTATGCTCTTTCTCCGGAGATGTCGTCGTCTTCTGTTAACGTGACCAAACATGTTCTGAGAAGCAGAATAAAATTAAGTTAAAGTTCTGCTAATGCCCTCATTATTTTTAAAATTCAAACTCTACTGAATGATACAGAAACAAAGACTTTTACACGTACTGAATTCCTAGAGTTGCGCTTTTTTTAAAAATTAGGTTTGAAAGCCTTACCAGTCTCGGAATCTTTCCGCTGTTAACTTTGCCAATAATTGTGTAGTCTAGTAGAGCTATTTTATTAATTTCTATAACGTTATTATTTTGTTGCTGAAGTGTTTTGCGTCTTTTATTTTGGAACTAATATACCCGTCACAGACCCTGTGGCATATTTACTGTACATAGAGTCTGCACTGTAAGGCAGAGTTTAATGACAGTGGCAAATAGTAACGAAAGAAGTTTTAAAGTGCATTGTATGTTTATTGAAGTGTGCCCTATACAGTATATGGTTTTGTCTGTAGTTACATTATTACTGCAGTTTCAGATATTTATAAAGCATTGTTAGTACAACATGTCTTCTCACAATGAATTTATTAATAATGACATTTTAATTATTAATGCATATTGTAATGAATGTAAATAACAGCAGATGCAAATATTTTAGAAATCTCAGAAAAAACCTCCTATTTGTTTATATTCTTATTTATCTATAGACATAATGGTATCATACTGGTGCCATCTGTAAATTAATAATACTGTTGAAGGTATTCTGTGACAGAATTGTCGTTCAACTGATAGCCATAAAATTTTTTGATGAAAAGATTTTTTTTTTTCTAATGTAAATATGAAAGAGTTGGTCTTAAATATAAAGAGACGTTTGTTATAGTCATCAATTATTTTTATTATTGTCTTAAATTTTGTGAACAGCGAGTGGTGGATGGCTGTGTGTTTGCCCCCTTTTTTAGTGCAAGTTGAGCCATTGCTTCTCTCCTCACCCTCTCCTTCTCTTGGCAATGAACTCCCAGCTGCCACTCCCTGTCTATAAAGCCGGCATCTCGGCATTCTGCACCATGTTTTATAGATAACTTAATAGCATTTATGTATATTTTATTTTCATCTGAGAATTTCATTGATAATTTAATATTCTGTCTTCTATGATAATTCATAGTCAGTTGCATGGGTAGAAGTGATGCTTAAAATTACATTATGATGAAACACTGGAGTGATCTTGATTATACAATTCCACAATTTGTGCCAGAAGTGGGAGCAATCCTGTGTTGTTTCTTTTTTTGCAAATTAACAAAGTGCCAAGTCTATGCATGTGTTTGTTTCTTTACTTTAGTCCCTACTGTTCACCAGGTCAGCTAGAAAGTGTGTTACCTACCTGTAGAGTCAGTAGGTTTATAGAATACTGAAAAATTATGTAAATGTTGTTGTTGTTGCACCCAAAATTTTGGTACAGCCACATTTAAGGGCCAGAAAAAAAGTTTACGGAAGATGTGTTGGTGACTATTTTATGAATTAATTTAAAATTTTCAAAGTGTTACTATATATTTATATTAAAATTAGGTAAATATGCATCTTACAAACCAAAATTGTAGTACTGTATTAGATAAGATTTGTTTTGAAATGTTTAAGTTTATGGTTTTAAAGCTAACAAGAAAACAACTAATGGTATAAAACGAGATTTGTTCTCCCTGGGTCCAACACAAACTGGATTTTGAACTGTTATATGAAAGGCATGATAGATCTTTACAAATAGTATCTATATTCAAATTCACCCAAAAATAATGGGTTTTAAGCTACTACCAATAATTGTCTATCAACAGATTACTCAAGGCAGCAATCTACCTGTGAGCTTTTGCTTCTACTCAAAGGCCAAAAAACTTTAAGATCACTGTACGGCTAAAGAACGACTTACATATTATGTCTGGGAAAATATCAGCAATGCTTTTCAAAACCACTGAAAATCTTTAACAATTATTCCCTCTAATTGTTTATAATGTAAATTTAAAATACCATTAAAGGCCAAAGCCACACCAAATCTACCACATCAGCTTCTCTGAGCTAAAGCAGTCTGATCAGTTACATATAATGAACTGCCTTGAAGTAATTCAAATGAAATTGGGCACACCTGGTTCTTTCATATTAGTAGCGTAATTTCCATTTGCAGAAGGCTTTACCATCATTCACAATCAGCAGGTTTTCCATTATACACACCAGCCCAATCTGTAACTTTCACAAAGAACACCCTTTTCTTTTTCCTCAGGTTGGTTCTACAAAGAACTTTTTGGTTTTCAATCATACAGTTAAATAGTTAGGCAAAATACATTGCTTTGGGTAAACTTTCAAAAGAAGAAAATAGTTGACAAAAATTGTACCCAAGGTTCAAAATGATGATTTAGATTATCCTGAAAGTTCCCTAAGGAGATCTACAAAACAATTCATCCCAGCAAACAAACTAGTGTATTTCTTAAAAACAGAGTTTGGACAGTGTTTAACATCTGTAGATGACACCAAATAGGTCAAGGTTAACATTCAGCTTGGCCCTTCATTGGCATATCAAATTACCATTTTCCCCTATTATTCCTTCCACAGTATTTAGCTTATATTATAGGATGCTGTTAGTACAATTTAAATAAATTCAAATGTGGTCTTACTTTGGTCAAACGTTATCACTATCCAATAGTTAGGGTAGCTAATGTGTTATGCATTAGTAGTACTAACTGTTTTCTCCGCATCACACGGTGATGTAAGTGCATGAAGGGTTTTACCTGCATGTATCACCTTTGGTTGTTGAAAAATGCAGCTTGAAGTGAGGCACTCAGGTCAAACTTTTATAATATGTGAACAAGTAGATTCCAACCTCCCATCAATTATCTTTTTAGTGAGACTACAGTGTCACATTTCTAGACCAACAAAAAGTTTCCCCTAAGGTTTGTTCATAACCGAGAGGTAGAAATTGGAACAAAATACAAAGAAAAAAACATGAACAGTCAAGTATAAAGCAACAAAGAATGAATGAAAAGTTAAAACTAGAAAATGATCATTTAGTCTGTTAGATTTGCACGGAAAAGAAAACAAAGTACCTGATGGACTGACATTCTTACAGGTCAAAATATTGAAAATGTTCTGGTCAGCAGCTCCTATGGGTGCCTATGGTAATTTATACCGATTAGGAACAGGTCTCATACCCTCGTATGAATAGTTAAGATATGGAAGATTTAACAGTCACAAATTTAGTTGGACACCTGTCTGAACATGGTTAGGCTTCTCAAAAGAGAAACCGCTTCATATAGGCAATTCAAAATACTGTACAGGAAATTGAAGAGTGCATTTCAAACATAAGGACTAAAACAGTTCTTTCCTTGGCCTCCTAAAGCAAACCCAAATCATGACAAGGGGCTCAGCTCAGGCTCCCCCTGTTGGCCTCTGATGCTAAACCTTTGGGCAGCAGAAACTATTGACTTAACCCCAGAGTGGAATGATAGTCCCTAGCTCTTAAAAAGAGCTGAGGATTCAAAGGCAATAAGTAGTTAAATGTAGTTTCTCAGATTATTCCTTCATCAACAACTTAGAATGACTGATGCAAACAGGATTTCTTGTCCCATACAAGAGGAACATACTGCAAGCTGCAAGGAGTAGGGAACAAAAGCTTTGTGTGATTTTCAAAAGCCTCCCACCTCCATATTTAGATTTTATAAAGTAATTCTTGAAGGAACAGGTCCTGGAGAGACAAACCTCTAAAATCACTGATGGAGAAAGCTTATTTAAGGAGGAGAAATTTCAAAGCAGTCTGTAAGACTACCACAATCCTATTTTAGAAATTTTCCTCCCAGCAGATATTTCATGTCTGATAAGTCTTGTGCTCTCCCTTCAGCTACACCTAGAACATAAAGTACTTAGAACAAACATTGTTAACTTAGAGTAGCCTTGTCCATATGTCTGTAATGGAGCTGGTACATTGCTTTCCATAAATGACACACTGAACTGTATAAGGATTTTGATCTGGCTTTGTCTCTTCAACCACATGCTTAACTTACTTCAAAAAAGTTATATCTTAACAGGAACTTGAAGATACCCCTTAAAAATATGCATTTGTTCCTCATCAACTTTGCTACAGCAAGAAGAGTCAGTGTGGCTCAAGCTATTTGGAGATATTCTTGGTATGTTAGATTGAATGTGATAGGTTGGTTTTCCATAGCAAAACAATCTACAGTTTCATTTCTATAACTGAGTTTACAAGACAGAAACAAACCCTGATTAACTAATCTCTCACTAAATTTTTAAAAATTTCCAGTCAAATCTTTTCCTGGATTTACTATTGGTCACTTTCATACAGATAATTTTCCTGATTACTGAAATACAGGACTGAAGATAATCTTCGTAAGTGGGGTCTTGACCCTTCTGTTGAGTGCCCATGTGGGCATCCCATCCAGACAATGGACCACATACTTCATGGATGTGAACAGGGGCCAATCTGTATAGATTTAGACCTCTACATATGTAATCAGGCCGCTATGCAGTGGATACAATGTTGACACGATAAGATATGATAATGATGATCTCAAGAAATGTTACTGTACCTAGGATTCATCACCAAGTATAAGACCTGGTAACATCTTATTCCTCAAAGCAAAACAGGAGTCAATGAATTTTGAAGACAAGGGATAATGTTAATGGACATTCCTTAAAAGATGATCTTCCCTATTCAGGGATATCCAATGTTATGTTAAACTCCATAAAAGGAAAAGTCTATCATAACAAAAAATGACTAGGGTATTTATTGAATAAACTTTTGGGAGGGACTTTCAAGAGGTATTCAAGTCTGGCTTTTATATATGAATACTGTAGAATTCCTATGACATACTTCACCTTATATAACACAAACTCGTAAACTGAAGAAATAATACACTAAGAGAAGGTATCACTAACTACTTCAGTCATAACTGTAAAAGGACGTATCTGCCATCCCAAAAGCATGGTCAGACTCTAGCCGCTACAATGGTTGTAGTGAAAGGGGGGACAACTAGGTGAAGGGAAACACCCAAATATTTACAGTCTTTAAGTTACTAGATTATTCATGCAGAACCAAATGATTCCATTTTGATTCATTTATGTCTTCGGAGTTTATGCAGTACACATATGATTATTCTGGGTCATTAGTTCTTTAAATCTTCAAAGAAACTAGTTTCCTTATTAAGCAATAGTCTTGTGCCCTTCTTTTACCTCTCTATTTAATTTCTTTCTAAGACAAAATCAAAATAACACAGTGGCTCCTAAAAGCTATAACATGCGTGGTAAGATTCATACATTACTGAAATATAAAATTAGTGAGAACAATTTCTAATGACCCTCTTATAAGGAACGGGAAATAATGATACAGAGGAACAAAGCTAACGTCTTGAAAGGCTGCCAGTTTAAAGATTTAAAGGTCGCTCATGAATGGCAGAAGCAAGGGACAGTGACATTGCCCTATCAAGCAGGACAATGCCCTAGAGACTGAACCATATATACATTTGATCAGCGCCCAAGCTCCCTCTCCATCTAAGCTAGGACCAAGGAGGGCCAGGCAATGGTTGCTGATGACTCTAGCAGATAGACCTATAGGCTCCCCCAAACCCCCCATCCTTAGCTCAAAAGGATGGTGAGGTTGCAGCGACCAAAGAAACTATCAAGTTTGAGTAGGACTCGAACCCCAGTCTGGCGTTCACCAGTCAGGGACGTTACCACATCAGCCATCACAACTATATTGAATGAACTATATTAAACTACGCGAGCTACATAAATTATTTTCTAATACTTTCACAACTTTTCTTATGCATATCAGCGACAAAAACAGCGACTGAAGGCTAAAACCAGATGATGGTTTATCCAACCAAAATAAGCACCTTTGGGTTAGGAACTGTATGGTCCCTTGGGACTTTCTTGTTAGGCTAGAACAGGGAATCCAATACAACAGGTAAATCTTCCAATGGAAAAGTTAGTGAATAGGGTAAAGTTAATTATACCTTTAAAAATTATCACTTGCACACACCAGTTTGCCAAAAATGATCTTAAGAGGTTGGCTCAAGCTGATATGATAAACATTTATATGCCAATGATCAATTAAAAGAGGAGAAAATTAAAGAATAACATTATTAGTATGAAGCTGTGGCTTTGCAAGTCATAAGATTCAGTTAAGAGCAGAAGTTGATGTATTATTCAACTGTTTTCAACTGATCCACCGAGTACTTATACTCTTCCGGAAGTCTCTTGATATGACCTTTTTTATTAGGAGATTGACTAATCAAGAGTTAAAACAAACCCTATTCAATTAGGAAACTGACTGTAGCCAAATTTATAAGTATTACATTTCATAATTTAGAAATTAACCCCAAAATTATTAAATATAATAAAAGAAACTTACCACTAGCCTTTTTCCTCCTGTTGCATGACAGCATGACCACCATATCTTGTAGCATTTGTCAAAGTTCTTATTAATTACATTCGAAGATTCTGACGCTTATATGCATCTATCTGCTGCATTTAACCTGAAGAATAAGAGATTCTATCTTCAGTCATTTGCATGCATATTGCATATAAATCAATGGTCTCCCTATCCTTACAAACAATTATAAATTAATAAAAAGGTTATGACACTACAAAAATATAAAACCTCCAAATCTCCATTGTAACACTCTTACTGTTATCATTTGTGAAATAGTAGAATTGCAATACTGTACCCATTTCACTGTTGCATATGAATGTTCTATTTTGTGACAGAGAACTCTGGAAGTTAGAGGATTTTTGTCTTTTTCTGTATAACTGTGTGCATAATTTAATAATTATATTAATGATATAAAAGAGGAATATTTTATCAGCGCAACTGAAAATAATATTACCTGATCCCATAAACAATTTCCATTACAAAAAACAATTTCATTTAAATTTTTCAAGTATATACTCTACTTCATAATAAACATTCATTCTCACTTGTTGGAAATTCTGTAACACATCTTAGCTACAATATGATCGCCTCTTCCTATCTGTTGGAGGTATTACTAATTAGTGAGTTACTCAAATAAACAAATCATGAAGTGAATGAATTACAGTTTCTTGCTGTGTCAAAAAAGAACCAAATCCATAATTAAACTTTAAAGGTTTCCATTCCATTTTGATCTGAAAAGATATTCATCAGAACGCCAACTGGACAAGCCACACCTCAACTCTGGTGCCCAACCACAGTAGTAGGTCCCCCCCCCCCCAGTAAATATCTTCAACTTGTAGGACGAGGCAGGACTCCATCTGCTATCCTAGCAAATGCAAGACTAGCACGTTAGCACTGCACTAGGGATTATGGTACAAGTGTGGTTTCTGGGGTCTTTGTTACGGCCCTTCCCCTTTGATGAAGGAGTTATCTAATTGGAAGACAGCCTGTGAATAGTGGTTTTTACACGCCCCTGATGTATACATGACACTCACGAGGTGCTCGCACGAGGGTAGTAACCTCTGCATTCCACGCTTTTATTTTTCTCTGGTATATTTGGAAGATTTATATCAGAAAAGGTAGAAAGAAGGACTTTTCACCGGCCGTCACAGGTCGACCCAGAAAATATAGTGCAGGAAATTTTGGAAGGAAAGACCATAAAAAAGGTTTGCTAAGAAATAAACTTAAGTTGAAAAGGCAACAGCAATATAGGAGTGTTACTGTATACAATGGGATCGTGCATGCCTGGAAAAAGGAATGATTCTATAAAAGGCATTGATTAATGGGAAACCTGAATTACATCTTATCAAATTGATAGGAAACCTGAATTACATCTTATCAAATTGATGGGAAACCTGTATTATATCTTATCAAATTGATGGAAACCTGAATTACATCTTATCAAATTGATGGGAAACCTGTATTATATCTTATCAAATTGATGGGAAACCTGTATTATATCTTATCAAATTGACGGAAACCTGAATTACATCTTATCAAGTTGGTGGGAAACTGAATTATATCTTATAAAATTGAAGAGAAACCTGATTTACAACTTATCAAATTGATGGGAAACCTGAACTACATCTTATTAAATTGGTTAAAGTTAAATTAACCTAATATACATCTTCCAACCTAATGACCTGGAATTTAAATCATAAAAAAAGATAAGAGACACTCGCTATTGGAGGCACTGTGACAGAATAATCAACATATTTGACATCACCTGAAGACAAAAGCAGGAATAAAGAGTGAAAGTAATAAAAGATAAAAGAACTTGTATGCTACAGTACATTATGTTTTAGCAAAGTATAAGAGTTCAAGTTATAGCCCATCCCTCTGACATTATAACACCAGAAAATGGAAAATGCAACACTCCTAAAGGAGATTTTGTAATGCCTTATTCAACAGTTATACAGTACAGTACTACTGTATTGTATTGTGAGCTACCATTATAAAGATGTATTAGACTGTACATCAGTATACAGCAAACTGCTGTACGGGAAATTGTTTGTTTTTTTATACTATAAAATGAAGAAAACTGCAATAATGATATTTTGTAAAGAAAAAAAAAATATTTAAACACTCCATCTGGGAGCATAACCATTTCATTTAAAAATTCAAACACAATACTGTACCTCATAAAAGTACTTTGCAAAAACATTGAAGGACACATACGCAAGTGTCATAAATGACAACACAGAAAATCAAAAGTAAACTCTCTCTCTCTCTCTCTCTCTCTCTCTCTCTCTCTCTCTCTCTCTCTCTCTCTCTCTCTCTCTCTCTCTCTCTCTCTCTCTCTCTCTCTCTCTATATATATATATATATAAATATATATATATATATATATATATATATATATATATATATATATATATATATAAATATTTTCATTTGCAAGCTACATATGCTTTTCCACTATATGGTAAATTACCTACTACCCTACTTTACTTTATAGATCTTTCATAGAGGATATTTATACAATTTGCTCTTCTAACGAAGGCAAAATTGAGGCCTGAACGCAACCAATGGCAGCATCAAATTGCCCCTTTATAAAAAAAAAAAAAAAAACTCAGAAAATAACGGTAAATAATAACTGAGTTATAAAAGATATTCTTTGGAAGGCAAATGACCTGAGAACCTAAGCAAATGTGTGCGGGGGAAAAAGAGCCATCTGAAGATATCAAATTTGGAGAATCATGTTATACAGCAACTGGAAGATAATGTTTGTTCAAAATAATACTTAACTGCCTTCAAGAAAACATGAAAAATATGATTAGTAATTAGGCTCTTTGCATCTATAGGTGTAGGAGATGATGATGATGATGATGAATTAGGTGTAATGTGCCCAACTTGTTTTTATTGTGGTAAAAGCATATTTCCCTGCATTTCATAATCACAAACTGCACTAAGCATGTACCTAATATTATCTAGATG
>NC_090756.1:19012325-19037325 GCF_036898095.1 Palaemon carinicauda | reverse complement strand
GGTCAAATGATGCAATCTGCTGATGAAAAAGCAGCTCTTAAGCAGAGTGTGCAAGAACAACTTCAGCAATTAGTGAGGGAGTTAGAGGCAGGTGAAAACCCTTCACCTGAAGTTCCTTTGATTCCACATCAACACCCAGCTAGTCCTCAGTATGAGAATTTCCCTATACCTGGTGTCAGTGTAATGAGTCCAGTTAGTCAAGCTCAAGCATCTACACCAATCTCTTCACCTGGTCCTACACCAAATTATTCAGTGCCAAAGTGTTTTCCACCACCGCCAAAGCCCGTTTCACCTGTTCAAAATTTTACATTAGAATCAGGTGATGCTAAAGGTTCTAATTATGAGGTTCAGAGCTCAACATTCAGCAACCAAAGCACAAAAGATTTTCCTGTACTAAGTAACCAAAGTATGACAGCACCGACCTCCATTCCAGTTTGTTATTCAACAACAAGTAGTATTGTCAGTCCTCCAATAGTTCCACAAAATAATCTTGCCTTTGGTGATGGCATTAATCAAGGAGCCCTTATGCGTTATACAGGAAGTGACCAAGTTGGATACAATGCAATCTTGGATATTAGCAGAGAAGATGGTAGTCCCCTGGGTAGTGATGGCATTCCAGAGAGTGGTGTTCGCAGAAGTACTATCAATGAAGACTGGTTGCGCTCGGGGGGTCCGGTCGTCCGAAGTGCCGAGACAGCTGCTTTAGAAGCTTACAGGCGTACAAGAGTCAAAGGAAACACACAAGAGCATCAGATAGGAAGTTCTGAGGTGTGTCATACCACCGATTCTCTTGCAAGGATGGAAGAAACAAATTCTGGTGAAATTTCAAGTCCTCCACCAATATACTCCAATGTGAAACAAGATATTTGTCAAGTTACATCCTCAGCCCTCTTTGCTCCAGGTGGGATCAGCAGTGCTGATGCACCAGTGCAGCAACAAATGGTTATACCAAAGTCAGACGCCACAGGTCTCTGTGAAGCAAATAGTACTAAAATGAAGGAAAATTTGCCAACTACTACAGTACCTCATGGAAGTGCCAGTGGCAGCAGTACAAATAATGACCAAAATAACAATGGTGGTCTAATGATCAGCAGATCCACAAGTGGCATTCCTCTAAAAAGTAACAGCCGTGGCAATATCAGAAGTAGTTTAAGTGGTCACAGTAGTAGCATTACAAATCTGAAAGCCTCCAGCGAAGCACTACAGCCAAAGTCTTACATACGAAGTAAGTCTAAGGAACTCACTCCAGCTATTGAAGCAGCTGGGGAAAAATTCAGCCAACTAAATTCTAGCACTTTAAAGCGTATATCGCCTTTTGAGGCTTACAGAAGAACAAAATCTAAAGAGTTACCACTGGATGCTGCTAATAAGGAAGGTGCAAATGTAAGGTTAAAATCTCCACCCATAGGGCCTGAAAGAGCAAAGTCGCCCTTTGAAAGAGCTCGTACATCCATTGAAAGACAATTTGAAAAAGCAAAGTCCCCACTGGCAGACAGAGCAGCACACAGGAAGAGTGAATCTTTACTAGGTTCGCTGCACATGCCACCTACACCTATTCTTGGTCGCGCTGCTAGTATGGGGAGAGAAAAGATTGATACTGAAGCCGAGAGTGAAAAAGATGCTGACAATGCCAAGTTAACTGAAAAGAAAGAAAAAGAAAAAAGTCAAGTGAAAAAGACCTCTTCCTGTGATCCAGAGAAACCAAAGTCTATGTATAAATTACTAGCCTCTCGTTTCAATAGATCCGGTTCAAATGTTCCTGAAGGAGGTAGTCGACAGTCAACGGATAAACGTCCAGATGACGAGGAAGTCAGTGAAAAGGAGGAAAAGTTCAAACTCAAAAGGCCCTCTCGATTCATGAAGCATAAAACAGAAAAGAGCTCCTCTAAATCAAGTCTGTGTGAAGGGGAAAGCAGCCAAGATAGTTCAGAACGGATAGAAAGAAAGCCTTCTAAAAAGCTTACAGATGCTTTGAACAAATTCCTTGGTAGAAAAGATTCCAAAGAGGAAAAACTTGCAGCAAACTCTTCCCCTCAACTTACAGACTCTTCATTCGTAGGAGATGACCAACCAAGAAAGCCTCCTCGTGTGAAATCAAAGAAATTCTCGAAGAGTCAAGAGAACTTATGCAGAGTGGAAGAAGGGGGTGAAAATGTTAATACAATGTCTCTGTCAGAAAGAGCACAGAGTGTTGTTCCACAAACAAAGTCATCTCTCCTACAGCCAGACTTTACTCTGGAGTCTGTTACTAAAAGTATTTGTGATCATTTATCACAACTGGAAAATGATATATCATCTCGGATCGGACACATGAATATGCAGAACTCAGATACCACTCTCGTTTCAAGCAATGGCACACAATTTCTTCCAACAGAATCATCGTCTGTTTCACAACTGAACAGCTACGGTTTATCGCCAGGCCTGGCAAGTCGTCGAAACTGTAGGCCAACAAACTTAGATATAGCTGCAGCAAAAATTGATAATGGATCACACAGTACCTCATCAATATCAAGAGAGAGTGCAGTAGTATCACCAAGCAATCTAAATAGAGAGAGTGAAGAAGTGAAGTTTGCTAAAATAAAAGATCTTGGACTCCCAGGGAATGGACATCACCTAGAAGATGGCAATCAAACACCAACAGAATCAGGAGAATCAACAACCTCATATGGAGAGGAAACGAGAGGTCAAAGTGAAAATGAGGATGAAAGTGTAATGGATAGAATAACTAGGAAGAGCTATTACACAAGATTTCAAGAAATGAAGAAGAAACCAAAACTGAGAAGGGCTAACACCAAAGAAGACATGGATCAGCAGTTAGCAGCAGCTAAAGCTCGTTTGATGAAAGAGGAAACACAAAAAACTGTGCGGGATTCCCTTAGTCCTCTGCGATTTAGTGGTACTTCTCCAGCGACTTCCCCGAGGGCCTCTGTTACCTCACCCCCTTCCTGGGATCCTATAAGAAAACACTCCAGAAAATCACTCCCTCCAGAGGATCTCGCCAGTACTTACATGATGGGTGCAAGGAGAGGTGCATCTCTGCAGCCTGATGATGCGCGCATTAAAAGACGTCACACTTCAGTACAGCCAGATGACAGAATCATAGGACGCTTGCCATCTCTTCCCCCTGAAGATAGGACTTACAACCAAAGGGCTCCATCTCTTGGTCGAGAACACATGATGACTTCACAGAGAAATTACTCTAAATCCATTCCACCAAGTAACTCCATGAGTATGCCAACTAGTCCAATTATGGGACATGAATCCACTAATGAAGATAGAGTTCATGATGCTGTTGCAGCAGCAATGGCTGCAGGAGCTATGGCAGGAGAGGCTGCCGCTTTAGCTGGTGATACCATTGATGGGGTGAGAAAAGAGAGACGGAGTACATCAAGAGAACCTTCAATTAGTCGTTTAAGAAGTCCAGAACAAGTAAACCTTCAAAGTTCTTCACAAGAGGAAACTCGAAATATGGCAAGGGAAGAACTGTCACGTCGTCTCACCCACCTTACTCGAATATCTGGAACAAGTCCGTTGAGTGGAGCGAGAGGAGGAAAGATTGGTACTCCTGTAAGTAGCACTGGTGAGAAAAGTGTAATTAAACCGTATCGTCGAACAAACACAGTTGGGCAGCTTGGTGACCCAACACCAGGCTTAACTGCACCCGGTGCTGGGATGACGGAGAGACCTGTGTATCGCAGAACGAACACCATGGATATACCACCAGCTGACGCTCGCGCCCGCCCAGGGAGCGAGTACAGACGCTTACTGCAGGATCCATCTCGCCGTTACTCAGCTGCCAGGTGGGTGCCCTGAAATAAGTTACCTGAGGCTGTTTAGAAAAAATTGCTGAGAACTGGCAGCTGCATGATAATCTATCTCATCTCATTTTGTGACCACTAGCAGCAATAGTAGCATTTAGTACAACTACCACCTTTCATAATTCTCTTCATCTGTGCCAAAGTTACCTTTAGTAGACGTAGATGTAAAACAGCGTCATAATGAATGGCCTATAGGGTCTTCCCACCTGCATAAGATCCTCCCACAGATGGTCGGCAAATGGTGGTCCCCCTGCGAGATGGCCCAGTCCTGTACCCTAGTGGTGAGTAACGGAAAGATGATTTTGAAGGAACTTGTGACACCTGCACTCGACCTCCCCCCAAACTCGACACCCGCCTCCCTCCCTCCCAACTTGGCATGACTGTTTTCTTTTAAGATCTGTTGCATAATTAATAATGGCAGCAAAACTGTCCCTCAAACAACAACTCTTAGAATTTTACCTTCAGATAAAAATGAACCAAGTTTAGAGACACAATTTCATAGGATGGTTCAGGTTTATTACCTTGATTTTATCAACAGATAAGATTACAACAAAAGTACAATTAAATTATTCATTACTTCAATTGATGAAATCATCCTACCCAGATGAATTGCGTCAATTTTCAATATTACGGATTTTCTATGTTAGAAAACAGCGACCCAAAATAGACCATTCATACTACTTGGATAAGCCACATCCTCATTTCACAAAACATTTGCTAATCTCACCACAACTAACATTCACAGATGAAGCACTGTGCCAGCCACCAGCACCAATTACATCTATGATATTTAATATGTAATGCAAAGATATTGAAACTGAGGTATTTGCAAGTAAGCATGGGATTTTTTTCAAACAGGTTTCTGGCTTTTGAGTTTGATTAGAATATTGCACAACAATAGAATTTTGCTAGTGTTTTTTACATCGGAGTTCATGCATGATTTGACTTCTTTCTTCTATTGCAGTTGAATGCAAATAGTGCAACGTCTGCCACAAATTGAATTTCCCAATTAGGTTTCACTGATATGTGAAGTCATATTCTTTCATTAGTTACAGATAAATGAATATTGAACTGAATAGAAAATACTTCATGCTTATTTCACAAGTTTGACAATTATTTTCATGTAGATATAATGCAATATTTCATAAATTTTCATATTGATGATTTTTTTTTAATAAAATAGAAGCCTTAAGATTTCTCCAGTAAGGCACAGAACCCAAAATGAGTTGAATATCATAAGATTTTCATTTAGGAAAATGTGCCTTAATGGATTATTCTTTTTACAATATCTAAAGAAATTGGCAGCTGTGAAAACGATTGTAAGAAATACAGTACTGATACCCTTACAGTATTTAATGATCTTACTTAGTATGGTTTGCTTTAGATCAGATAATTTGATATAAAAGTATATAATTCCAAATTGCTTTATTTTCCCGTAAACTTTATGATGCAGGAAAATTAAGTCCTTAAACAAAAATGGTCTGTTCTGTTCGTTCTAGCCCATTTGAATTCAAAGGGGTTTAACTCAATCATTATGAAATATGGGTCTGCCCAAATTTTCAATCTAGGCCCTCTAGGCACTCAGCCATGGTCAAAATTCGTACCTTTTTCTACATCGTACCCATTGTCAAAATATATTTTTCGAGTGTTTTGGGCAGATACATTTTTCTATGCCCAGCTCCAGACCGGAGCGACACAGCTTCCATTTTCCATTTCATCTAGTTTTAAGAATGCACGATAATTTAAGGTTCCTTGTCCATAGCATGGGGAGGTTTGGAGACAAAGGAAGACGCATTCTACACGAGTGAGAAACCGAATCACTGTTGTACGCATGGGCGTGGTCTAAACACGTAGTTATCTGTAGAAGAAAAAGTAGATCGAAATAGTGATTCACTCATACCAATGAGAGTTTGCAATGCACGGAACATTCAGTTACTACACTCAAAACATACAGCCACTTGTGTACATACTGTATTCATATACACGTAACTATAGATTTGATATCCTTACGTTGAAATTCGCAGATAAGATTCAAGATAGTAATAAACTTGTTGTTAGATCTTTATATCATAAAAAACAATCAAATATTAAAGTTTGAACACCTCTTATGGAGCTTAAATATATAAAATATCTTAGTGGATAGGTACTGTATGATTTTCTTTCTATTGGGAATAGTTTTTGGTTTTTATCTCATATGTGAAGACATGACATTACACTTAAAAAGAAAATTTGACCCACGTAGTTCAAAAGGAAACAATTGGTACCTGTTATCATTAAATATTTAGATTTGAATCAAGTTTTTATGCAATAAAATGTGAATTGTACCACTCCACACTATAAATACTGTAACAGGGGGGTAGGTCTTGATATGTTCATATATTACAAGTTAAATTATTTAGACTGGGTATATGCTGTAGTCAGCTGGGTGCTTTTGAATGTTGGGACCAACTGTAATTATGACCACAGATTAAATTCACTTCAACTTTGAAATATAGAAAGATACAATTTTGATTATTACACATACATACACATACATACACATACATATATATATATATATACACATACACATCTATATATATATATATATATATATATATATATATATATATATATATATACACACACACATACACACACACACATAAATATATATATATATATATATGTGTGTGTGTGTGTGTGTGTGTGTGTGCGCGCGCGTATAGCCTACACATACGCACCCAATGCATTGAGACCCATATTGTAAATGCCCTGTAGTATAACTGGCATGGAGTATTTGATAATGTTTTTCGTTAATTGCTTTTTCCTTATTCACAAAGAAAAGTCATTGTCTTACAATCATAGTTACAAATAAATAAATGAATCTGTAACAAATAATACAATAGTAATGAATTAAGTAACGAAAGCAAAGTATCAAACTATTTTCTTTATATTAAAAAGTACCAGACAAGTCAAATGACTAACTATATAAAACAATGGCTTTCCTCGATTATATTTCTTAAGATTTAAATAAGCTTTTTTGCTGTCTTTTATTTGCTTCTTTAAAGTAATACACATAATCATTATTATCACTTTCATTCATTTTCTTTTATTTCACATTCTATTTTCTAATTTTACGCAGGCCGGTGCACGATGCTGTCCATTTTTATTTTCAGTTGATGCCAGTGCACGATGCTGTCCGTTTTTATTTTCAGTTGATGACAAGCAACATCACAGCTTCTGTTTTTAAAAGGATGCCAAAAGAGAAAACTAACTTAAAATACCCACTATGGTCATTTAAACAACTGTCTAACCCTCGGGCATTAAACTTTGAACTTTTCCTCTTCTAAACTAAAACTTATAATGCTTAAATAAAACTAGTTTAAATGTTGATTAAGTTTATTAGCATAACGATGACTGACCATCGTGCTTTCGCCAATTCCAACAGTTACCGGGCTGTTCAACTGTAGTTGTCTAAAATTACATGCTTTCAAGATATCTCAACTAAAGGTTAGAAGATTGTGCAAGCCATTTAACTTCTCTATGTAGCAATGATAATTTTTTTTACTGTCATGATAATGCATATGCTTAAGCTACTGACTTCTTTTTTGCAAGAGGCTGATAGTTTTAGATCATAGATAAGCAGTCAAATGAGTGCCTGGAAGCTAATAGTCAAATTAGAGTCTAGATGCTAAAAATCAAATGAGTGCCTTAATGTAAACAATCAAATGAGCAATTAGAAAATTAATTGATAGTATATGAGTAGTGGGTTATAACGCAGGCCCATACAGGCATCAGCTCTCAAGCAAATTCAGCCTAATTAATGATAAATAGAGTAATTAATCTTAAATTTCTAAAATGATCTTGACCTAACCCTCAGGACACTGGTTGAAGAAGACACGCCATCAACCTCTCCAACGAGAATCTCAAGAAACCACCACACACCGTCGACCATCAGCACTTCGTCTACCCTGTCAACACCTTCCTACCGCCTGGGTTATTCGGGCATGGATTCCATACCTAGATACACCCCTAGCAGCCTGGAAACTTCCAGTCACTACACCTCTCCTATATCTCCTGTCTCTCGTAGATTATCTTTCTATCGTTACTGAGTTCATTCAATTATTTTTATTTGTATCTGCAAAGCTGTGTATAATGTAAAAACATGTATAAATGGTTTGTTCTTCTCTTTTTGGTGATTTTTTTTTAATGTAATCTCGAGGGTTTTAGAGGAAATGTAAAGTAATTAAAGTGATTTTCTGGAGGTGATTTTGCAATATAAATTGCTACGACGGAGATGATTTTTTCTACTTGACTCTTGTATGTAATTTAATGTACAGAGGAATGATGAGTTAGGGAGTTTAAATGAAATATATATAGACTATGACGCATACAAATATATATTTGACATTTATGAATGTTATTTTGGTTTAAAGAAAAAAAAAGTTTTTTTTTCGTAAATACGTAATCTTGTGAATGTTAAATCTTCTTCTTTAAGTATTAATTAGTCTCTGGTATTGAACAGACATCAGAAGGATTGTCTGTGCACGTCTGTTCTTCGATTATGTAGGGAGAAACCAGAATTGCACAAATCAATCTCTCTCTCTCTCTCTCTCTCTCTCTCTCTCTCTCTCTCTCTCTCTCTCTCTCTCTCTCTCTCTCGTGTCGTTTGTAATCTCCGTAAGAATTAATTCTAGTTACTAAAAACTCTTAAAGTAATTGGGCATTAGCAAAAATTAATTATGAAGTTAGAGAAATAATTAATAAAGTTTGTCATTAAAATTCTTAAACTGTAAGTTCTCTCTGCTAAAATAGTTAACAAAATTAAATTCGCAAACTATTGGCGAATTACAATTAAGAAATTGGATCGAAACAGTTTCCTCATTCATCTTGAATAATTATTAGAATTTACTGAGGACGATTGCCAAGGTTTTGCTATTTACTGTGAAACTGGGTTGTTTTTCCCACCATCCCATTGTTAGAATAACTCTATTTGAGTTTCTATAGTTTTTGTATTGTATTTACATAAATACATACATACATACATACATACATATATATATATATATATATATATATATATATATATATATATATATATATATATACGGTGCACCCTAATCTTTAGCGCTACGCAAAACACGTACCCTTTAAGATGCCTCGTAAATCATAAAGCAATATAGTACTTGAACTTATGCAATCAAAATCATTTCAATGAGACAACAAGTCACATACAGTAAAATTAGTACTTCAATAAAAAAGGAAGAACCATTAAACTTTTGAGCCAGGAGCATTTTACGCAACCTTGCGTAACTCCCGCTTCAACGGACATACCAACTTTTAGTTCATTTGTTTCCTGCTCTTTACCCTCCTCCTGAATTCCACTACTGACACCCTACTCGAACAAGGAGGTTTCAACTGAACTCAAAAGAGCCCAGTTGAGGCTCTCCCCAATGTTGACTAACCAAAATTGGCTTGTTCTGCAAATAACTGGTGATGATGTACCAAACAAAAGGCACTGTTTATTGTTGTTCCTGATATCATCATCAAAGGGCTGGCACTCAGAATGGGCTTGGAAATTAGACCAAATTGAAGCATTAATCCAACACAGCAGGACCCCATGATAATCTACAATACATCCTGTTTGGGTAACTTTCTACCCCCTCTGACGTACTGAATTAGGTTTTGTCATTTTCAAACACTTTTCGGCTCTATTTTTCAAAAGTACTTCAGAAAAATAACTTCCCCTTGAGTAAAATGATTGATAATGTAAAACTACGCATTCTCAGAAGCCTTATGGATATTCAAAGGCCTAGGAGTTCTGACTTCCTCTATGAGGCCATTACATTACAAGCAACTTCACCCACTAATTACACCACATATACAGCCGATATTAAACGTCAACCGATCATTTAACGGTCAGTTAAAGTAAATTTAGTAAACGATTACATGAATTTGAGCCCTTTGTTGCCCATCTTAAGGCAACAAGCCAATGGTAGTTCTCGACGTTCCTTCAAGGATTCTTGCAGCTGCTCCGCGGGAACAGCCGGCAGGAGAAAATGGTCAAATGAGATCCCAAAGTGAACAGATTCCTATCTTCTATTCCTTCACAGATACAGATCAATGAACAGATCAATGCTCTTCCATAAATATATTAGTGCTATCTGCCATAAAAAAAGTCAACTGAAAAAACAGACCACATAATTGCATAAATTCTTAGGATATTCAAATGGTCAACTTTAAAAAAATATTGTTATTCTATTGGGATGGTGGGCTAAAACAAGCTATTAAATAATTTAATGGAGGCTTGTATAACCCTACGCTCAAACCATAAAGTAATTATTGAACAGACTCATAATGTAGTATTTGGAATCATATGGTAATTAAGGTTAATTTAAAAAATTATTTTGCTTTCCTCCTCGTTTTTCATCGTCTGTTTTCAAAATGAATAATTCTTCAACTCCCAACTAAAATTCTTCAAAATAAAAGCAGAGATAATTTAGAATTCACTCTTACAAGACTACACGATTTGCAGACTTTACTGGCTGAGAAAGAGAAAGAAACGAGACGGTGGGAATGGTAGGGGCAGACCCACTAAACAATTTGTTTGCCAATAAAAAAAGATGGAATAACATCTTGATTTATCATCAGTTGTTTAACCAATATAATGCAATTCTGGTTATCTGCCTCCATTTAAACAGAGGATAAACTACCAAAAAGAGAACAGACTGCACTAGTTGTTTGTTGTAAATAGAAGATATAGTTCTAATTTTAAAATGACAAACTTTCACCAAATCGTTTGTTGGTCAAAACTGACTAAGCTTTTTTCTAAAGGACAACATTTAAAAAGCATGTGATTTGGTGCAAATTTTTTTTTTGTAACCTAAATAATTTTGGACATATTTCCTCTGTTATTTAGAGGGAAATCTGTTGTAGATATTTCAGTTTGATATTTTACCTTTTGGGGGGGTGGGAGGGTGTAACGACTATCACCAAATTTGTCGCCTTTTTTTTAGATATGTTCCCTGCCTTTCTTTTTAAAAGACTAATGCATTTTAAGCTTCTTTTCTAAAAAGAATATATATCTTGCCTTTTTTTTTTTTAGAAGACTAATAAATTCCCAACCCATTTTTTCTAAAGAACTAAATGAATTTTTAGGAACGATCTATATCCATTTTTTTTTTTTTGGATCACCCATTTTTTAATCTGTACTGCCTAAACGAAGTGATTGTTTCATAGTTTTCACAGCCTATGTACATCCAAACTCGTCTCTATTACTCACTATTTATTGTATTTGAAGGATAATATATTTCTGTGATTTTAGATTGTATTTTGATTCTCTTTGTTATGTTTATATTATTTTCTGCGTCATAGCTTAGCTAATAGCCTTTTAGACATTGTATTTACAGAAGAATTTTGTTCGTCTCATCAGGGTCTCATAATCACGATTTAAAGACTGTATATCAATAGTTTTCATAAACTTTTGGTGTTGAAATTATATGCCATTTTGCAAGAATGGATATAAAACAATTCGAGAACTTCATGTCTCCATATTTTTCCCGGTAAGGAAGAGTTTTTTTCATACTTGTATGAGATTCGTATAGTTTTGTACAGCTTCTCAAGTTAGATATCCATCAGATTTTGGACATGTACAATCATATCATTTTGCAGAATCCGTATTACTACACGCTACCTTGAAGGAAAGACCTGTACCGAAAGTGTATCAAACCTGTGGAGGTTGTTCCATACTTGTATGAGAGTCGTATCATTTTGCATAGCTTCTTGAGTTAGATATCTACCATAATTTGGACACGTATTATCCGTATAATTTTGCTGAGTCTGTATCACTACAAGCTCCCTTGAAGGAAAGACCTGTACCGAAAGTGTATCAAACCTGTGGAGGTTGTTTCATACTTGTATGAGATTTCTATCCTTTTGCACAGCTTCTCAAGTTAGATATCTATCATATTTTGGACACGTAATATCCGTATTATTTTGCAGAGTCTGTATTACTAAAAGCTCCCTTGAAGGAAAGACCTGTACCGAAAGTGTATCAAACCTGTGGAGGTTGTTTCATACTTGTATGGGATTTCTATCCTTTTGCACAGCTTCTCAAGTTAGATATCTACCATATTTTGGACACGTATTATCCGTATTATTTTGCCGAGTCTGTATTACTAAAAGCTCCCTTGAAGGAAAGACCTGTACCGAAAGTGTATCAAACCTGTGGAGGTTGTTCCATACTTGTACGAGATTTGTATAGTTTTGCACAGCTTCTCGAGTTAGATATATACCATATTTTGGACACGCATTATCCGTATAATTTTGCTGAGTTTGTATTACTACACGCTCCTTTTAATGACAGACCTGTACCGAAAGTGTATCAAACCTGTAGAGGTTGTTTAAACCTCTAAGAGGTTGTTTCATACTTGTATGAGATTCGTATCATATTGCACAGCTTCTCAAGCTAGATATCTACCATATTTTGGACATGTATTTTCCATATCATTTTGCTGAGTCTGTATTACGACACGCTCCCTTGAAGGCAAGACCTATACCAAAAGTGTATCAAACCTGTATCAATTCCGGGTCTAGAAACATTACAAATGAATAAAAACAGAATACTTAACCACACGCGAATCAAACTGGCTGTGATAGAAATATTCCACTATGAAAAATAACTATAGCACAGCTGCATCATACATGTATTGTGGATTAATCAAGTAAAATATTTACTTATATTCTACTCTTGGTCCTTAAAGGAACCCAAGCTATTTATAACAATTTAATACTGGATGAAAATAACAAAGGTTTCCTTCAATCATCGAAGTCGTCAAATTTATACATATTTTTTTCCTTCAATTTCTCCTTGTCAACATTTTACTTGAAACTTAAACACCAAAGATACAATTTCCAGATGATGAATTTAGTATTTCTTCAAAGACACCAACTTGATAAATGTTGAATTTCTGTTAGCATTTCCATAACTGAAATTTGAAGCCATTAACATTCTTACATTCAGATTGTTGCTAGAAAATTATGGAAAAAGCAAAGGAATTACAGTAGATAAAAGTTATTAATTTGAAGGCAATTTCAAATAATGATGATGAATAACCGTCCAAAAACAAATAAAAAAAATCCTAAATGAAATATAAAACGTAGATAGAGAAACCAAGGGTCTCTACAAAGTCCCCCTGTAGATGATACCTACAGATGACCAGAAAACGTGATAACTATTTTCCTGGAAACCCCCATTCTTGAAGGGCCTTTCCAGGAAGCTGTTCGCTGTACTGGAAACTGGAATAGTTATGCTTTGCTGGACTTGGGGGTAATTTATGCTGCCAATGTAGGATGTTGATAATAATGAGTCTGTATTTTGTGAAAATGGGATAGATTGTGGTGTAATTGATTTTGTGTGAAAATTTTGATAAATCATGAAGGTGTAATTGGTTTCATTTGTGAAAATTGTGATATATGGTCAAGGTAAAGTGGATTTATTTTGTGAAATTGGAAATAAATGGGGAAGGTTTAACTGTTATGGGAATGAATGGTAAGGGGCTAGTTAGTTTTTGTGAAAATGGGAATATATGGGAATGTATGAAGATTTAATTGGGTTCTACTGTGAAAATGGGGATATATGGTAAAGATGTAATCAATTTTAATAACTGTAGTTGCCATTTAGTGAAAAAAATACTTCATATTTAAATGGTGATGTTTCTCGAAAAGTTAATGTTTCTATGTTCAAAATGGGGAAATTAAAAAAAAAAAAAAAAAAAAGGAAATTGAAGGAAAATAAGAAAATTTAAGTATTTTTGTTGGAAACTGAAGAAAAAGAATAAAAATTAGTTAACTTGATACAATGAACAAAAAGGGAAATAAGAAATATAAATATTCTAGTCAAAATAATAAGATCAATATATATAAAAAAAAGGGTAATAAGTTGCCAGACACCTCCAGATTCATGGACTCCTGAACCGGAACTTCCCTATGTTTATGTCAACATTAAATACTGAGACTAATAAGTTTGCATTTTTATTACCTTCTGAGTGATTATGAGCCATTAGAAAATGAGAGAATTATAATAAAATAAGTAAAACTAGAACGAGTACTCGGTAGAGCGCATACCTTCGCCTATATCATGTTGTATATAATAAGATAGGCAATTTTATTATGCACATTTTGGCGCTAGTTTGATGTCCATGGGATAAAAACTGACCACGATATAGCAAAAAGACGTTCTTGACCTTTTCGTGACCTTGACCTTGACCTTTGACCCGGTCACTCCAACCATCAAATTAAATTGTCCACCAAATGTCATGAGATTCGGTCAAATAGCTTTTGAGTTATGCAAATCACAAACAAACATAAGTAAATAAAATAAATGAATAAATCAAAACAAAACCATGGATGGTAATTCAGAGAATTAACTAAAAAAACACTCAGAGTGCGGACCTCCATCACGGCAGCTTATTTCTCGAAACCAGCTTGCCTTTCCTAGAATCAATTTACTCTGTAGGCGTATTTGAAATCTGTGTGACAACCATGTGCGAACTTGGGCTTAAGGTTAGGGTCGACCTTTTGTTCGACCTTGACCTTTGACTTAGGAGTTTCAAATTTGAGTCCCTTCCACGTCTCTGCTTAACAATTTATCACTGAAAGTTTCACTACTCTGTGAGTAAAATTGTGACCAGAAAGTTGTTCACAAACAAACAAACTGACAAACAATAGAGAGAACATACAGTCTCATTGGAGGAGGTATTAATCATATAGTAATAACACAAAAATTATTTATATATGAAAAATTATTTCAAAAATGTCTCCATTACACTATCAGTCCCCCTCCCCCCACAAAAATACTCCGCAATTTTCATTTTGTGTATGAGAGAGAGAGAGAGAGAGAGAGAGAGAGAGAGAGAGAGAGAGAGAGAGAGAGAGAGAGAGAGAGAGAGAGAGAGATAACTTCCAATAAATCTTATTATAAATTCTGTAAAGAGAATATCCATAATATATTCCACCCTTCACTTGGTGAAAGAAACCGAATAGGAAAAAGAAAATATAAAAAAGGAAAAGGAATAACAAAATAGATAATAGATAAACAGACAATAATTATTAACAGCCATGAAAATCACTACCTATCATGCATATGTCACTGTGCGCAAAGAGGTCTAACATTGTCTCTTGCTAAGGGTAGAAGAGACCTTTTAGCTATGGTAAGCAACTCTTCTAGAAGAAGGACATTCCAAAATCAAACCCTTGTTCTCTAGTCTTGGGTAGTGCCATAGCCTCTGTACCGTGGTCTTCCACTATCTTGGGTTGGAGTTCTCTTGCTTGAGGGTACACTCAGGCACACTATTCTATCTTATTTCTCTTCCTCTTTTTTATAGTTTCTATGGGAAATATTTATTTTAATGTTGTTACTGTTCATAAAATATTTTATTTTTCCTTGTTTCCTTTCCTCACTGGACTATTTTCCCTGTTGGACCCCTGGACTTATAGCATTCTGCTTTTCCAGCTAGGGTTGTAGCTTAGCAATTAGTAATAATAATAATAATAATAATAATAATAATAATAATAGTTGAAGGCATAATCAGTAACCCAGACTGTGTAGTATATTAATCGAAGATCTATCAATTTATCTATCTATCTATCTATCTATCTAATATAATAACAACAACAACAAATGCAAGCCGTTTCTAGTCCACTGCAGGACAAAGGCCTCAGCTATGTCCTTATCCACGCCTGGGATTTGGCCAGTTTTCATCACCACGTTGGCCTGTGCAGAATGGTGATGGTTGGAGATTTTAGTCTAATCGTTTACAGCAAACCAACCTAGTATGGGTGACCCTGACTAGTAGAGCTTTGCTGATCATGGCAAGACACAAACATGCATGCATACATACATACATACATACACACATATATCTATATATATATATATATATACACATATATATATATATATATATATATATATATATATGATATATATATATATAATATATATATATATATATATATATATACAGATAGATATATATATATATATATATATATATATATATATATATATATATATATATATATATATATATATATATATATATATATATATATATATATATATATATATATATATATATATATATATATATATATATATATATATATATATATATAGATAGATAGATAGATAGATGTGTGGGTGTAGGAATCCCCTATGACCGTAGTTTAAACCAATTACCACTACTTTTGTGCACTTCAGTTTCAACATCCGTTCCTCCCATCCTCCAAATGCCCCGCTCTCTCAAAATCATTTTTCCCCATTCCCTATCTCCAAACTTTTCAATTCCACATAAAACTGCTTTTGAATCTCCTTTAATTCCAAAAACCAGAATTCCTGTAGAAATATCTACGAATTTAAAAAACTGAGACTTAATTATCGTGGGCATTCAATTAAAGTCTAATTCGATACAATATCAGGTGACGTTTTATTAAAAGGACGCTGTTAATCAATCATACATACTTTAGCCAGAAGAAGAAAGAGAGGTTTGTGCGTGCTCGCCCAGGCGCGAAGATCCGCCACCAATGCGTATAAATTGGCAGAAATGAATCTTCAATGGATAAAAATTGTTGCAGTAGCAACACTCGTTTATTTACGCTCGAGTGATTTGCAATGTTGCAATGTTGGTGGATTGTTGCCGAGAAGCGCCAGGTTTTTTTCCCGATGCCAATGGCTGGCGGAATCTAAGGCGAGATTATTGCCGAGTGTCACCAGATTCTTTAATGGAGAGTTGCCATTAGTCGCCGGAAATTCAGCGGCAGTCAGGCAGGTTTTAATTAGAGTATTTATACATTGGTGGATATTAGAGTATTTCATACCTCGCTGGCTGGCTCTCGGGCTGACAATGAGGGAAATAGAATGCTGTCTACGTCGGTGGACAAGTATAAACGACAGAGTCCTCCAGAAATGTCAGGGATGCGAGCCGGAATTAGTGGATGGCCCTTGCCAATTCCTCAGAACGCGAAATCTATCTGATGATACAGGAATGCTTCTGGTCGCATCGTCGACGGCGTGGTTTTCTTCGTCGCAACAAAAGAATGCTTTGACTTCCTGTGTGTGTGTGTGTGTGTGTGTGTGTTTCATTGTATAACTTCTGAGTTAGCTGTTAACTATTTGTTTGTTTAACTTAGCTTGTTTCGTTAGACTGGTAAATGAAATGTGGCGTGACATGACCGTAGACTATTTTACCATATTTCTGTACAGAATATAAAGGATTGAGTTGTAGGGATGATCATCTAAGTTAAAGTAGTTGCTTTAGTGTTAACTGGTGGGTGGCACACTAGAATCAAACAGCTGACCTTGCAAATGCGAGCCCAGATTGTGACAACTGATAAGAAACAGGTCTCGAGATGTATAAACCTAACCTGTCCCGTATAAATCCTTCCTTAAAGGGTCTGATAAGGACTTCTGCATTCTGTCCCACCAATCTTTTACCTTTCACTGTTTTCATTGGAGTGTCTGTTCACTTTATTTAAATAATAATAATAATAATAATAATAATAATAATAATAAAGATTTTTACTGTTATCAATAAAGCAAATGACATCGTTAGTAAAAAAAAAAAAAAAAAAAAAACATGTTACTGTTATCAGCAAAAAACGAGCGGCATTGTCACCAACAAAATAAATACCATCGTCAGCAATTGTCAGCAACAAATTAAAGGCTTTTGTTTGTAACATAAATATGAAAATATCAGTTACAAAAAGAAACTAACGTCCGTGACAGCAACCCGCCGAATACCAATGCTAGCCAGCCACTATCAGCAACGAAACTAATGGCAATGTTAGAAAAAAGTTACTCAGCAACTAAACTTAATGGCACTGTCAGCAGTAAAACTGTCACTGCCAACATTAAAACTGACACTGTCAGAATCAAATCTGACAATATCATTATTAAAGCTCACAGTGCAGTATTGAAACTGACATGTAAAACTGTCACTGCCAACATTAAAACTGACACTGTCAGAATCAAATCTGACAATATCATTATCAAAACTCACAGTGCAGTATTGAAACTGACATTGTCAGCATTAAATCTAGCGCTGTCAGCGTTAAAACGGATACTGTCAGCATGACTCCTGAAGCTGTAAACATTAAAACTAACGCTGTCAGCATGAAAACTGAAGCCACCAGCATTAAAACTGACGTTGACAACATTAATACAAACACTGTCAGCATTAATATTGACAATGGCAGTATTAAAACTGATGCTGGCAGTATTAAAACTGATGCTGCCAGCAATAAAACTGACACTGTCACCTTGAAGACTGACGCTGCCTGCATTAAAATTGATACTGCCAGAATTAAAAATGTACCTGTCAGCATGAAACCTAACATTCTCAGCCTTGAAACTGACACTGTCGGCATTAAAAATTATGCTGCCAACATTAAAACTGACACTGTCAGCATTAAAACTGACGTTGCAGCATGAAAACTGACGCTGCCAGCATTAAAACTGACAATGTCAGCATGAAACATAACATTCTCAGCCTTGAAATTGACACAGTCGGCATTAAAAAGGATGCTGCCAACATTAAAACTGACACTGTCAGCACTAAAACTGACGTTGCAGCATGAAAACTGACGCTGCCAGCATTAAAACTGACGCTGCCAGCATTAAAACTGACACGGTCAGCATGAAACCTAACATTCTCAACCTTAAAACTGACGCTGCCAACATTAAAAAAACGCTGTCGCATTAAAACTGACACTGACAGCATGAAACTTGACATTCTCAACCTTGAAACTTACACTGTCAGCATTAAAATTGATATTGTCAGCATTAAAACAAACTGTCGGCATTAAAACTGACACTGTCAGTATTAAAAGTGACATTTCCAGCATGAAACCTGACATTCTCAGCCTTGAAACTGACACTGTCAGCATCAAAACTAACGCTGCCGGCATTAAAACTGACACTGTCAACGGGAAAACTGGCCCGTCTGCATTAAAACTGACACTGTCAGTACCAAACCTGACATTGTCAGTAACAAAACTGACGCTACCAACATGAAAACTGGCACTGTCAGTACCAAAACTGACGCTACCAATATGAAAACTGACAATGCCGGTATTAAAACTGACACTGTCTGCATTAAAACTGACACTGCCAGCCTTATAACGGACACTGCCAGCCTTAAACCTGGCACTATCAGCATTAAAACTGACGCTATCAGCATTAAAACTGATACTCTCAACGTTAAAACTGACAGTACGTATGAATACTGACACTGCCTACATGAAAACTGACACTGCCAGCATGAAACCAACACTGTCAGCATGAAAACCAACACTGTCAGCATGAAAACCAACACTGTCAGCATAAAATCCGTCAATGGCAGCATTAAAACTGAAAATATCAGCATGAAAACTGACACTGCCAGCATGAAATTCGACACTGCCCGCATGAAAACCGACAATATCAGCATAAAAAAACTGACAATGTCAGCATTACAACTGACACTATCAGCATGGAAACTGACATTGCCAGCATGAAATCCGACACTGCCAGCATGAAAACCGACAATATCAGCATAAAAAACTGACAATGTCAGCATGGAAACTGACACTGTCAGCAAAAGCAAAATAAACCCAACTGGGAATGAAATCCGACACTGCCAGCATGAAATCCGACAATATCAGCATAAAAAAAAACTGACAATGTCAGCATGGAAACTGACACTGTCAGCAAAAGCAAAATAAACCCAGCTAGGAAGCAGCGATCCTTCCGCGTTTATCTACTAGCAATGGGATTCTAGAATAAATATCAATGTACCCTAACGATAAAAATTTGAAAAAATCAACATTGAATTCAAATCCCATTAGTGAAATGATCGAAGCCCGGTGGAGAGGGCCACTGCCTCTTTCAATGTATCATTCACGTGAATGAAATGACTTGAGTTATTCGGGGGAATAAATGGACAAAATAATGACTCTCTTGGAAGACCATTTTTCTGAGAGAGAGAGAGAGAGAGAGAGAGAGAGAGAGAGAGAGAGAGAGAGAGAGAGAGAGAGATTTCTCCTTTGCCCGTCTATTTTTCTACGTTACTTGAAGGAAATGAGAGAGGAAGGTGGGAGAGAGAGAGATGGAGAGAAAGAGAGTGGGAGTAAGATAGAGGGAGAGAAAGAGTGGGAGAATGAAAGAGGGTGAGAGTGGGAGACAGAAACATGGAGAGAGAGAGAGAGTGGGAGAATGAAAGAGGGAGAGAAAGAGTGGAAGGAAGAAATATGGAGAGAAAGAGAGTGGGAGAATGAAAGAAGGTGAGAGTGTAAAAAAGAAATAAGGAGAGAAAGAGAGTGGGAGAATGAAAGACGGTGAGTGTAAGAAAGAAATAAGGGGAGAGTGGGAGATTGAAAAAGGGAGAGAAAGAGAGTGGAAGAAATAGGGAGAGAATGAGAGTGGGAGAAAGAAATATGGAGAGAAAGAGAGTGAGATAAAGAAAGAGGGAGAAAAAGTGGGAGAAAGAGAGGACATAAATAAAGAATTCAATCGTAAGAAATGTTTCCTAAATTGTTGCAATTAATGAGGACCAGTGAATGCACATCTCTGGAGGCTCTAGAAATTAATGAAGGAGCTTGAAAAGAAAGCAGAGAGAGAGAGAGAGAGAGAGAGAGAGAGAGAGAGAGAGAGAGAGAGAGAGAGAGAGAGAGAGAGAGAGAATTTTTTCTTAGGGTTGAGATGGCCTATGGGACACGTCCCTGCCTGGTGTTCTGCCGGTCTGGGGTTCGAGTCCCGCTCTAGCTCGATAGTTTCTTGAAGTGTCTGCAACCTCACCATTATTGTAAGCTATGAATGGGGGGTTTGGGGGACCCTTTAGGTCTACCTACTGAGTCATCAGCAACCATTGGCTGGCCCTCCCTGGTCCTAGCTTGGCTGGAGAGGGGGGCTTGGGCGCTGATCATATGTATTTATGGTTAGCCTCTAGGAGAGATTGTCCTCCTATGTAGGACAATGTCCCTGTCCCTCCCCTCTGCCATTCATGAGCGGCCCTTAAACCTTTAAAACCTGGCACAAAGAGAAAAAGATATATATATATATATATATATATATATAGAGAGAGAGAGAGAGAGAGAGAGAGAGAGAGAGAGAGAGAGAGAGAGAGAGAGAGAGAGAGAGAGAGAGAGAGATAGTAACAGTATTGGTACTAAGCGTTATATTGTATTAATAATAAATAATAATTACTTACAATAATACTTGGCAATATGTTTTGAAATCTATTAGTTGCGTAAAATAATGAATAGAAAAGAGGAACTAAGAATTACATAACAAAATAATTATTTGGTACCTTTTGTAGTTCTCAGAGGAAGTATCATTGCTTATAAATGTCTTAAGTTCCCCCCGATTAAAAAATCTGGACACAACTGGATTAAAACTTCTAGAATGCTGAGTAGTATCAAGCCTCATAATGGAGAAGGTAAGACTTAGGAATTAACTGCATATCTGGTATTAAATATAGGATTGTACAGCCAGGGAAGACCTGAATGAAAAGAATGGTCAGAATTATGAAAAATCTTATGCAACATGCATAAAGAATTAACTGAACGACAAGATGAGAGTCAGCAGCTGAAGACCAGACAGGAGAACAATACTCGAAACAAGGCAGAACATAAGCTCCTTCCAACTTCGTTGGCAGAGGTAACCAGAAGACAACTCAGTAGAGCGCAGACCTCCAAAGCGGCAGCTTATTTCTCGACCTTGTGCTCGACCAAGACCTTGACCTTCCAAAATTTAATAATTTCCAGATTTTTACATCATAGTTAATCACTGTAGGTTTCATTTCTATACGATTAAAATTATGGCCAGGAAGATGTTCACAAACAAACACACACACACACAAACAGGGGGTAAAACATAACCGCATTCAAACTTCGTTGGCGGAGGTAAAAAAGAATGAAAACATATCTTCAGAATAGATTAACCACCAAAAATCTTATAAAGACTTTCTCAATAATCCATTTCTTGGTGAAATTGATGAAGAAACAGGCCGAATGTGTTTCTCAAAAGTAGATTTGCAATCAAGAATCAGCCCTGAATATTTAAAGGAATCCTAAATAAGTAAAGAAACATTATCAATACAGAGATCTGGATTTATATACATACCAATTCAAAATAGCATGCGTATAGAACATGAATAATGAAAACATAAGAATAAAAATAAAAACTAGAGGGACACTCAGTCGAGCGCAGATCTCCCCCGCGGCAGTTAATTTCTCAACCTTTTGGTCGACCTTGACCTTTGACCTTAACATGTATTAATTGGCGTGCATTTTCATACACTCAAATAAGAACAAAGTTTGAAATCTCTGTGACAACGATGTTCAAACTTATGGCTGATTACGCAAATTGGACATTTTACTTGACCGTGACCTTGACCTTTGACACTAACCTTCCAAAATTTAATCATTTCCAGCTTTTTAAATAAAAGTTAATCCCTGCAATTTTCATTACTATATGATTAAAATCGTTGCCAGGAAGCTGTTCACAAACAAACACACACAAGGCCGAAAACGTAACCTCCTTCCATCTTTGTTGGTGGAGGTAACAAGGGCTACGCATTCATCTGTATATGCAAATATGACGTCATAACCCTCCTCTGGCGTAAATTTATTTATAACAATGTTTAATATATGCAAAAAGCGATGGAATAGGCTACCACATGTCCTAAACTTGCCTAAGTTCGAAGACTTGGAAATGGGAGATATTTACTGGTATTTCGTTTATTTTTATCGGTGTATTTGAATTTGTAATTATCAATTCATGGTATTTATAATATCTAATCTTAAGTTTAAATATGAAAGTTACTTAATTTCGAATTAAAATAAAAAATAAAACAGATTTGTCATAAAAAAAGAAATTTTTGTGAAAAAAAAATGTAAAATCTTGTTTATGTATACTTATGAAATTTATTTGGTTCAAATTCAAAATCAATTAAAATGCAGATTTATCTTAATAAAAACATTAATTTTGATGAAAAATTAATTAAATATACACCGGAAAAATAATAAAAAATCAAATAAAGACACCATAAAACCTAAAGTACTGAGAGCGGAAATCATTAGTATAAAATAGTTGAAAGAGCATTGGGTTAAAATTTTGAAATTTTACACAGCCATACACTCAAATTCCAAATATAATATCAATTATAAAAATTGGCCAAATATGATAAAGTCCTTCGTGCTAATTTTGGGTAAGAAATCTTATCTTATATAAACTTTATCCTCTGGCACCCACGAGATGTCTAAAGCCTCAATAAAATTCATGCCATGTCCTGTGCCATCTCTCACGAGGATCAAAAAGGGGTTAAGGGCAGGGGTCTAACTCATAGGGGCTCATAGATTAGCCTAGTTATTATCTACGGAAAACGGAAGAAAGGACAAATTCCAAAGCTTAGTAGAGGCTTGAAAATTTCCCGTTGTTTTTTTTCCTTTTTTTTACTTTACAAATAATATGCTTAATATCATCCATAGTGTACGCGACCAGTTAAAAATTACAGCTATATATTTAGATGAATACAATTAAATCCCTTTACCCAACGTATGACTACTCCTTCAGCGTGACCGAAAAAAAATATATATACTGTATATATATATATATATATATATATATATATATATATATATATATATATATATATATATAGCCAAAGACTTGCTCTTTATTATATAGGGGAGATTATTATTACTATCATAATTATATAATTTGTAAATAATGATTATTATCATTTGCAATGTGTAACAGCAACAACAACAACAACAACAACAACAATAATAATAATAATAATATAATTACGCCTTCTTCCGCGGAATGAACTTCCATTCGCCATTTTACCGCACCGGAGACTTCCTTCCGATCGAGGTTTGGTTCAATTATTGATTTTCGGCAAAGGTACGCCTTCCTCCAAACCCCCACCCCCATCCCGATATATCCCAGCCCCCCCCCCCCTATTTTGCTTTCTATAGTCTGCTACATTACATGGAAAACTGTAAGCAGTATTCCCAATTTGGTTGTATAGCTTCTTGAACTCCTCTCTTCAGCCTGATTAGTAACGTCTCTGCCTGGTGTTTGCCAGTCGGGAGTTCGAGTCCTGCTCAGTCTCGTTAGTGTCATTAGTCTCTGCAACCTTGCCATCCTTGTGAGCTAAGCTATCTGCTGAGCCATCAGCAGCCATTGCCTGGCCCACCCTGGTCCTAGCTTGGCTGGAGAGGGGGGGCTTGGGCGCTGATCATATGAGATATGGTCAGTCTTTAGGGCATTGTCCTGCTTGATAGGGCAATGTCACTGTCCCTTGCCTCTGCCATTCATGAACGACCTTTAAAACCTTTAAAACTGATTCAGGCGCTTAATAAAAGACTTTTAAATCACTGCCGCTCGAAGACGACTGTTAAGGTCTGGTGCGAGTCAATCACGGTCTACGAGACGTTATGGCTTTCGGGATGGGGTCGCGAGCCTTGCGTATTTGTCCCTCTTCACACTGAAGTAAATACAGAAACGAATATGTATAGCTCGAAGAGATTGATGCGCCAGTTACTCATTTTTTCTAAAGGACGTAACATAATGAAAAACACGTGCTTGTAAGCTATAAATATTATTATTATTATTATTAGCTAAGCTACAACCCTAGTTGAAAAAGCAGGATGCTATAAACCCAAGAGCTCTAACAAGGAAAAATAGCCAAGTGAGGAAAGGTAATAAGGAAATACAAACTACAAGAGGTAATGAACAATTGAAATAAAATACTTTAAGAATAGTAACAATATTAAAATAGATCTTTCATTTATAAACTATAAAAATAAACGTATGAGTCTATTATATATTCACTTTGCTAGCTAGAACTAACATAGGATTTAATGCTAACGGGTTTTGATATTACCAAAAAGACGTAACAGAAGAAGAAGAAGAAGAAGAAGAGGATGAAAAGGAGGAGGAGGATATTTTACTTCTCAACACAAATTTCCTCACTTTACATCTCAGTGAAATGGGGACCTGCAAAGAAAGCTTAAAAAAAGATGTTTGCTCACTACTCTCATTTTGTTAACAAATCTAACAGCAAAAAAACATATTTCAATCTACCAATAAATATAAGAAACTCTCTCTCTCTCTCTCTCTCTCTCTCCTCTCTCTCTCTCTCTCTCTCTCTTTC
>NC_090756.1:18990814-18995814 GCF_036898095.1 Palaemon carinicauda | reverse complement strand
AATGTATGAGGCCTTTGTCCTGCAGTGGACTGGAAGCGGGTGAATTTGTTGTTGTTGTTGTTGTATATATGCTTTATCTTATCCTAATGTCGAAACCCATTTGTATCTCTCTCTCTCTCTCTCTCTCTCTCTCTCTCTCTCTCTCTCGTAGCTAGCTTGTCGCTCAACTGTACCCGTGTGTGTGTGTGTGTGTGTGTGTGTGTGTGTGTGTGTGTGTGTGTGTGTGTGTGTGTGTATGACCTATTGATCTTAACCAACGAGTGTATACACAACCCGTCAATTGTTGAAGTGATCCCCTTTCTATAGAGTTATTCAACAGACGCTCACCACCAAAAGTCATTAAACTGTGTCGTCACACACACAGAGAGAGAGAGAGAGAGAGAGAGAGAGAGAGAGAGAGAGAGAGAGAGAGAGAGAGAGAGAGAGAGAGAGTGGGGGGAGATATATAGCTCGCGAGAATATTCAAATTAAGAGGGGGGGGGGAAACAGCGTCATCGTAGCTGCAGGGGGTTCCGACCCCCCTCTCCCCCCGGACAAGAGACTCTTTGAAAACCTGGGCAAAATGTCGGCGTTGAATAGCGACCTTTTTGTGTGCGTTTGATAAGAAGGAAAACTCTTTTTTAGGGTTTTTTTATGGCGTCTTTTATGTCTATCGATATTTTATAAATATTATTGTAATTGTAGAGGTGTTATACAGCAGATGATATGGCAAGCGGACGAGTGTTAATAAACAATGGTAAGGTATGATATATGTATATGTATGCATGTATATATATATATATATATATATATATATATATATATATATAAACAAACAAATGCAACTCTTTCTAGTCCCCTGTTCGTAATATAAGTATGCAGTTAGTTCTAAGAGTCTGGCCTTCTCTATCATAAGGCTCAATACCTCACTGTATTCTAAAAGTTTTATTCCAGCTGTGAACAGATTGCGGAATAATTTTACTAATCAGGCAGTTGAATCGCTAGAACTTCGAAAGTTCAAACTTACAGCAAATCTGTGTATATTGAACAGGTTGACATAAATCTCTCTTAATAGTTTATATACGACAGGTATATTATAATGTTGTTACTGATCTTAAAATATTTTCTTTTTTCTATTCATTACTTCTCATATATAGTATACTGCTATTTTCCTTGTTGGACCCCTAAAACTTGACGCATCTTGCCTTTAAAACTAGAAGTGAAGCTTGGCTAATAATCATAATGATAACAATAATAATAATATTAATATATATTAAACTTACTTGCAATCTTTCTTTCTTCATGTAATGAGCTGGATTCGATCAAAGTGACCTTACCTTTCTAGTTTAAAAGTTTAAAAGCCGCTCATGAATGGCAGAGGCAGGGGACAGTGACAACGCCCAAGCTAGAAAGACAATGCCCTAGACACTGGCCATATATACATATGATCGGCGTCCAACCCCCTCTCCAACCAAGCTAGGACTAGGGGCAGGCACTGGCTGCTCATGCTTAGTAGTTATAGTCATTACGTAGACCTATAGGCTCCTCAAAAATCCCCCATTCTCAACTCACAATGATGGTGAGATTGCAGATATTACAAGAAACTATCGAGCTTCAGCGGAATTTGAACCACAGATCAGTAATTGCCGGGCAGTGATCCAATAGGCCATCACAACCCTAACCTGCACTTCACCTAGTCCAGAAAAACAGATTCATTAGGACTTTAGCTTCTAAGGGAGAGAAGTCCAGTTAATAGACCCATAAGATTATGGATTGATAACCTCATACAAGAATGTCAAAAAGAGCTGTGAAACGAAAGTGCATTACTTGTTGGGGGAAGAGTCTAAAGCTCATTGGATTTAACATAGAGGAATTTGTGCACTTCGTTGACCACTGTGGCATTGGGAATGTTGTACGCCATATAGATGAACAATTAAGCGTTCTTTGTTATAGTTGCTTCATCCAGCTCCCCTTGACCTAGATCTTCAAGGAGTTTAGAATGTTCTTGAAAAATACTTCCCAATAAGATTTTTCCTCTACCTTGAGAGGTATGATGTAGTGTCATTGCCAGTGATAGCATGAGACACGGTTGAGCCTTTCATCGTAGTAGTACTGAAAGAAAGGTGTTCCACACTGGTGTGTATGGGAATATACATCCTGTTTGTTGCTGTTCCTGCCTTCAACCAAACTTTTTAACTGGAGATTTTGTGGAAATGTACTAGTAACGACACAAGAACATCAGTGTCACCTGTAGCTACCAAAATGCAGGATGTGGCAGGCTTGGGTTTCCATACCATGAAGAATCATCCTTGTATCTGCCTCTTCATATCAGGCTTTTAGTACATATGCGTCCACTTCTGGGCCAGATGATTCCACTTTTTCTTCTTCCATAAATCCTTCAGATACCACAGCAACTTTGTTTACTGGAGCTTTTAGCATCAATTGCTGTGACATGAAGTTTGTCAAGTCTGCCTTGTTCTCAAAGTGCCATGATGTTTTCCCACTTTGCTGGAAGTGAAACATCCCTCCTTTCAATCAAACATAGAATACCCACTGATCCCAGCCACGTCGTGTCCTTGGTCTATATTTAATTGACTTCTCATAGTACTTGACATTAAACCATTTAAAGTTATTTTTCGAAGGATAGCATCAACAAACAAAACAGTGAGGTCCCCAAATGTGACTGCTTTCTCCGGTTTCCCAAGGGAACGCACCAGTGCTTGTCCATCGATTATGAGCAAAGCTGTTTCACCGAGATCTGTAGCATCTATGCTCGTAGGACAAGGTATACCTGTTCTGAGCACTTGGTATAAGTCCTCTTTTGACCCAGAGCAAAAGCTTCCATTTGTCTCAGCCAGAGCCAGTGAAACTTTTAGTAGTTCATGGGCCAATACATCTGACAGGTTTACACATTAATCACTTTCATAGGCGTTGAATAACTTCTCTATCTGCTTTTACAGATTAGTCTTATCGATACCTTTCTGATTGAAATCTTTGTGAGGCAAAAGTGAGTAACATGTTTGTAGGCAGTGGATCAAGAAACTTCCCCTTTATCGAATCTTGAATGATGAGCCTCTCTTCTATGTAGTTGTTCAACTTCTCTTAGCCTTATGACTGCATGCTCAACAGGTCATTTTCGATCTCCTTTGTGGCCAAGTCTTCTGTTGGAATATTCTGAAAGTCACCAAATACCAGGATGTGAAAAGGTTATCCTCATCACAGTTATCCTGTGCTTGCCTTGTCTTGAATTATGTTTCTCGGCATATTATAGCATCCTTGCCCTGCAAGGATGCAATGATGCAAGGATGCAACAAATTTTCATTTAAGACTTATGGATGCAAAAATAAGAGCAATCAAATATAATGTAGGTAGGTTGGCAAGGGCGCCAGCCACCCTTTAGGATACTACCGCTAGACAGTTATGGGGTCCTATGACTGGCCAGACAGTTGGATCCTTCTCTCTGGTTACGTTTCACTTCCCTTTGCCTACACAGACACCGAATAGTCCGGCCTATTCTTTACAGATTCTCCTCTGTCCTCATACATTTGACAACACTGAGATTACCAAACAATTCTTCTTTCACCCAAGGGGTTAACTACTGCACTACAATTGTTCAGTGGCCACTTTCCTCTTGGTAAGGTTAGAAGAGATTCTTTAGCTATGGTAAGCAGCTCTTCTGGGAGAAGGGCATTCCAAAATCAAACCACTGTCCTCCAGTCTTGGGTAGTGCCATAGCCTCTGTACCATGGTCTTCCACTGTTATGTATATTGGGTTAGAGTTCTCTTGTTTGAGGATACACTCGGGCTAAGTTTCTATCTAATTTCTCTTCCTCTTGTTTTGTAAAGTTTTTATAGTTTATAAAGAAAATATTTATTTTAATGTTATTACTGTTCTTAAAATATCTTATTTTCCTCGTTTCCTTTCCACACTGGGCTATTTTTCCTGTTGGAGCCCCTGGGCTTATAGCATCCTGCTTTTCCAATTAGGGTTGCATCTTGGCAAGTAATAATAATAATAATAATAATAATAATAATGGCAATTTTCTTGATTTTTGACGTTTTATCTATCATCATTTATGCGAATGAAGGCAAATATTACCATTATTATTTTCATTAACAACAGTTTGTCTTTGGAAAGCTGAGCTATAACCGATAAAATATCTTGCATTTGAAAACACTCCTTGATAAAAAGCACTTTCTATACATATGGCAGCCATCTTGAATTTTCTATGCTTTTGAAAAAACCCTCAGAGATACAGCTTAGCAAAAAGCAAAAATGGTTTCAGCAATAACAAATATCTTGGAAAAACTTATTTACCAAGTTTTACTAAAAACAAAAACAAAAAGTCTGGGGATTTTTATATAAGACTTTTTTTCAGATTTTTTACTAACCTATTACGGGTGGATCTGACTAATAGCCTGAAGCTTATATTATTATTATTACTAGCTAAACTGCAACACTAGTTGGAAAAGCAAGATGCTATATGCCGAAGGCTCCAACAGGAAAAAATAGCCCAGTGAGGAAAGGAAATAAGGAAATGAATAAACGATATAAATGTGTGTGTGTATATATATATATATATATATATATATATATATATATATATATATATATATATATATATATTATATATATGTATATATATATATATATATATATATATATATATATATATATATATTATATATATATGTATATATATACACACATATATATATATATATATATATATATATATATATATATATATATATACTCTTAACCTGTCTTAACGTGCCTAACTAAGACTACAGCCCATAATACATTATAAATAGCCACAACTATTACATCCACCTTCAATAAATGAACACTAGCAAGAAACAGGTACAAGTCTAAAAAAAATCACCCTAAATTCCCATACATATATAGTTTTTTTAACCAGGAAAAAAAATAGAAAAAAAAATTATAAAAATACATGAGAACCACCACCACACTCTCAGGTAGGTCTAGCTCAAAAGTGGGTCCCCGAGTCTAGACCCAA
>NC_090756.1:18768314-18985814 GCF_036898095.1 Palaemon carinicauda | reverse complement strand
ATGAAAACAAGTATTCAAAGTCCGGTTAAAACTAGTACAGCAGATACAGAACAGTTCAACAGGTGATTATAAAGAAACTGTATATATATATGATATATGATATATATAATAAACGAAAAAAAATTGGCCAGAGCCCTTGGAAAACAAGTCTTCGTACATCAAATAATTTCAAGTCAATTAAATAATTCAATGACTTTAAAATAAATAAATTTAATTAACAAACTTCGTAAACTTGAATTATTTCGAAATTTACAAATCTTTTTATTCCAGTATATAAAAAAAATAATTATTTTAGAAATATATACTTAATAATACCGGAAATATGTCTATGTTCTCGTTATAATTATCTATTAAGAATATCTAATATTAAATAAATAAATGTAAAGAGACAAAAACATATTTTAAAATTCATACGATGGATAAATTATCTTTTCGTAAAATTACATTCCGATATCAAATAGAGTTCAATAAATAAATCAATGAATCAATCAGACAACTATACGGATAAATCAATATCACAAACACGTGTTCATAGCACTAACGTAAGTCCGAACACGTGATTACGCATCGAAGTGTAAACAATGTTTATTGGTTGTAATTAGTGAATGAATACAATTTTTACCGATATAAATTTACAGCTGTATTATTGCATAACTTGAATTCATAAAAATTACCCTTTATTGCTGTATTTACAACCTGAATGTAATCATGTCAACACATATAATATACATACAAATTGGACCCTCATGGTATAATGGTAGCAGATTCAATACCGTGGGACACAAGTTCAATGACAGGGAATGATTTAACAAAATAATCTGATGCCAAAAATGCGAACAGTACTTTTAATCAGCCATGCAGTTACAGCTGTGGGTCATAGTATTAATCAGTCAACTGTTGTGGGTCATAGTATTAATCAAATAACTGTTGTGGGTCATAGTATTAATCAAATAACTATTGTGGGTCATAGTATTAATCAAATAACTGTTGTGAGTTATAGTATTAATCAGATAACTGTTGTGGGTCATGGTATTAATCAGTCAACTGTTGTGGGTAATCGTATTAATCAAATAACTGTTGTGGGTCATAGTATTAATCAATAATCTGTTGTGGGTCATATTATTGATCAGTTACATGTTCTGGGTCACAGTATTAATCACTTAACTGTTGTGGGTCATAGTATTAGTCAAATAACTGCTGTGGGTCATAGTATTAATCAATAAACTGTTGTGGGTCATAGTATTAACCAGTTAACTGTTGTGGGTCATGGTATTAATCAGTCAACTGTTGTGGGTCATAGTATTAATCAGTTAACTGTTGCGGGTCATAGTATTAATCAGTTAACTGTTGCGGGTCATAGTATTAATCAGTTAACTGTTGTGGGTCATAGTATCAATCAAATAACTGTTGTGGGTCATATTATTGATCCGTTAACTATTGTGGGGCATAGTATTAATCAGTTAACTGTTGTGGGTAATAGCATTAATCAGTCAACTGTTGAGGGTCATAGCATTAATCAAATAACTGTTGTGGGTCATAGTATTAATCAAATAACTGTTGTGGGTCATAGTATTAATCAATAAACTGTTGTGGGTCATAGTATTAATCAAATAACTGTTGTGGGTCATAGCATTAATCATTTAACTGTTCTGGGTCATAGTATCAATCAGTTAACTGCTGTGGGTCATAGTATTATTCAATTAACTGTTATGGGTAATAGCATTAATCAGTCAACTGTTGAAGGTCATAGCATTAATCAGTCAACTGTTGTGGGTAATACCATTAATCAAACAACTGTTGAGGGTCATAGCATTAATCAGTCACCTGTTGTGGGTAATAGCATTAATCATCAACTGTTGAGGGTCATAGCATTGACCAGTCAACTGTTGTGGGTAATAGCATTAATCAGTCAACTGTTGTGGGTCATAGTATTAATCAGTCAACTGTTGAGGGTCATAGCATTAATCAGTCAACTGTTGTGGGTCATAGTATTAATCAGAAAACTGTTGGGGGTAACAGCATTAACCAGTCACCTGTTGAGGGTTATAGCATAAATCAATCAACTGTTGTGGGTCATAGCATTAATCAGTCACCTGTTGAGGGTCACAGCATTAATCAGTCACCTGTTGAGGGTCATAGCATTAACCAGTCACCTGTTGAGGGTTATAGCATTAATCAGTCACCTGCTGAGGATCATAGTATTAATCAGTCATCTGTTGAGGGTCATAGTATTAATCAGTCAACTGATGAGGGTTATAGCATAAATCAATCAACTGTTGTGGGTCATAGCATTAATCAGTCACCTGTTGAGGGTCACAGCATTAATCAGTCACCTGTTGAGGGTCACAGCATTAATCAGTCACCTGTTGAGGGTCATAGCATTAATCAGTCACCTGTTGAGGGTCGTAGCATTAATCAGTCACCTGCTGAGGATCATAGTATTAATCAGTCATCTGTTGAGGGTCATAGCATTAATCAGTCACCTGCTGAGGATCATAGTATTAATCAGTCATCTGTTGAGGGTCATAGTATTAATCAGTCAACTGATGAGGGTTATAGCATAAATCAATCAACTGTTGTGGGTCATATCATTAATCAGTCACCTGTTGAGGGTCATAGCATTAATCAGTCAACTGTTGAGGGTCATAGCATTAATCGGTCACCGGTTGAGGGTCATAGCATTAATCAGTCGCCTGTTGAGGGTCATAGCATTAATCAGTCACCTGTTGCGGGTCACAGCATTAATCAGTCACCTGTTGAGGGTCATAGCATTAATCAGTCACCTGCTGAGGATCATAGTATTAATCAGTCATCTGTTGAGGGTCATAGTATTAATCAGTCAACCGATGAGGGTTATAGCATTAATCAGTCACCTGTTGAGGGTCATAGCATTAATCAGTCACCTGTTGAGGGTCATAGCATTAATCAGTCACCTGTTGAGGGTCACAGCATTAATCAGTCACCTGTTGAGGGTCATAGCATTAATCAGTCACCTGTTGATGGTCATAGTATTAATCAGTCAACTGTTGAGGGTCATAGTATTAATCAGTTAACTGTTGTGGGTCATAGTATTAATCAGTCAATTGTTTCGGGTTATAGTATTAATCATATAAGTGTTAAGGGTCAGAGCATTAATCAGTCAACTGTTGTGGGTCATAGCATTAATCAGTCAACTGTTGAGTGCCATAGCATTAATCAGTCAACTGTTGTGGGTCATACTATTAATCAGATAAGTGTTGAGGGTCATAGCATTAATCAGTCAACTGTTGTGGGTCATAGTATTAATCAAATAACTGTTGTGGGTCATATTATTGATCAGTTAACTATTGTGGGGCATAGTATTAATCAAATAACTGTTGTGGGTCATAGTATTAATCAATAAACTGATGCGGGTCATAGTATTAATCAAATAACTGTTTTGGGTCATAGCATTAATCATTTAACTATTCTGGGTCATAGTATTGATCAGTGAACTGTTGAGGGTAATAGCATTAATCAGTCAACTGTTGTGGGTCATAGCATTAATCAGTCAAATATTGAGGGTCATAGCATTAATCAGTCAACTGTTGGGGGTCATAGCATTAATCAGTAAATTGTTGTGGGTCATAGTATTAATCAATCAACTGTTGAGAACCATAGCAATAATTAGTCAACGGTTGGGGGTCATAGTATTAATCAGTTAACTCGTGGGTCATAGCATTAATCAGAACTGTTGTGGGTCATAGTATTAATCAGTCAAATGTTGTGGGTCATAGCATTAATCAGAACTGTTGTGAGTCATAGTATAATTCAGTCAACTGTTGTGGGTCATAGCATTATTCAATCAACTGTTGTGGGTAACAGCATTAATCAGTCAACTGTTGTGGGTAACAGCATTAATCAGTCAACTGTTGTGGGTAACAGCATTAATCAGTAAACTGTTGCGGGTCATAATATTAATCAGTCAACTTTTTTGGGTAACATCATTTAATCAGTCAGCTGTTGAGGGCCACAGTATTAATCCATTACCAGCTGTAATTCACCCAAAACTTATTTCTCTCAGGTCGCAGAACGCCCATCAGGAGCTCCCACGCCCACGGTCCCACCCATCCACCCTTATCACCGCCTATGAGCTGCCCGCCCATGAAGACAAATTCCAGCCCTCTGGCCAAGGCTTCTCTGCTTTCCGCCCCTGCACTCATCATCCCACCCCCGCCCACCATCCTCACAACGCCCATGATCAAGTCGCCGCCCATGAGCCCTCCACCGACCGCCCACGAGGAGTCTCGCTCGCCGTCTCCCAAATCCCCATCGTCTCCTCTACTTCCTGACGAAGATCATCTGGACGAAGGAAGGGATGCAGATGACGATCCTGCTGGCATGGTAAGGATCTGTAAGAGGTCCTTGGGGGAGGGGGTCCTAGGGGGTGGTTGGGGGGAGGGGGCGTTCCTAAGGGGGTCCTATGGGGAAGAGCCCCTCTAGTTGTTATTATTATTATTATTATTATTATTATTATTATTGTAATATTTAGGGTTGTTGTGGCCTATTGGAAGCATCCCTACCTGGATATGCTGGACTGAGGTTCGAGTCCCGCTCAAGCTTGATAATTTCTTGCTGTGTCTGCAACCTCACCATCCTTGAGCTAAGAATAGGGGGGGGGGAGGTTAGGGGACCCTATAGGTCTACCTGCTAAGTCATCAGCAGTCATTGCCTGGCCCTCCCTGGTCGTAGCTTGGGTGGAGAGAAGCCTTTGGTGCTTGATCATATGTATATATGGTCAGTCTCTAGGAGATTGTCCTGCTAGCTAGGGCAATGTGACTGTCCTTTGCCTTTGCCATTCATGAGCGGCCTTTAAACAGCAACCCCACGGGATCCAATGATAGAAGATAATAAATATGAATATGAAATTGACAAAATTAAGATATACTGTTAAAATTTATCACAAAAAACGGTAAAAATCCTAGAATAAATTTTTCCATGCATTTACCGTTTTAAAAACGGATATATTGATATTAGGAGTGAAATTACGGTCACCAACCCGTTAAAGATAATGACAAAGTAGGGTAAAAAGTTATGGTCACCTATATTTACTGAAATACGGGTGAGAACAGTAAGTTTTTACGGAGATTTTCCGTTTAAAATTACAGTTTTCTAACAATGTACTTCAAAATTTTAAACTTGCAGCGAATGTTTTCATGTTGAACAGCCTAACATAAGCCTCTTTTATTAGTTGATATATTAAAGAGCTATTTTAATGTTACTGTTCTTAATTTTTCTTTTTAATAATTGTTAATTACTTCTCTTGTAATTTATATATCTCCTTATTTCCTTTCCTCACAAGGCTATTTCCCCTGTTGGAGCCCTTGGGCTTATAGCCTCCTGCTTTTCCAAATAGGTTTATAACTTATAAAATAAAATATACACTTGACATTAGGTAATTAACATAAGTTAATTTTTTGCCAATGAAAATGGCAAAAATTTTTCTTCAAGGTCATATGTAGTAGGTTGGCCAGGGCACCAGCCACCCGTTGAGATACTACCGCTAGAAAGTTATGGGGGTCTTTTGACTGGCCAGATTGGATCCTTCTCTCTGGTTACGGTTCATTTTCCCTTTTCCTACACACATCCACACTGAATAGTCTGGCCTATTCTTTACATATTCTCCTCTGTCCTTATACACCTGACAACACAGATTACCAAACAATTCTTCTTCACCCAAGGGGTTACTGCACTAATTGTTCAGTGGCCAATTTCCTCTTGGTAAGGGTAGAAGAGACTCTTTAGGTATGGAAAGCAGCTCTTCTAGGAGAAGGACAATCCAAAATCAAATCATTGTTCTCTAGTCTTGAGAAGTGCCATAGCCTCTGTACCATGGTTTTCCACTGTCTTGGGTTAGAGTTCTCTTGCTTGAGGGTACAATCGGGCACACTATTCTATCGTATCTTATTTTTCTTCCGCTTTTTTTTGTTAAAGTTTTTATAGTTTATATAGGAGATATTTATTTGAATGTTGTTACTCTTCTTAAAATATTCTATTTTCCTTTCCTCACTGGGCTATGTTCCCTGTTGGATCCTCTGGGCTTATAGCATCCTGCTTTTCCAACTAAGGTTGTAGCTTAGCTATTAATAATAATAATAATAATAATAATAATAATAATAATAATAATAATAATAATAATAATAATACTGTATTTTCCACCATCACTTTGTTTGTAAAAATATTATTACGATCAAACTATTCATTTATGATTGTTATTACGGAAATCTGAATAAATATCTAATCAGTATTTCAAAGTAATTATCCCCATTAAGATATTTAACTGCTATTCATGTTTAAAAAATTAATCAAATATAAAATTACGAAAATTAAATAGAGCCTATATAATTACGATATTTACATATATAGTTATTACGATAAAACAATTTATCTATCTTATTATGTTAATCTAAATATGAATATAATTAGTAATTTCACAGTAAATATTCTCATAATTATATTTGACTGCTAGTAATGATTGAAAAATAATTACATATAAAATTACGATAATCAAATAGGGTCTATATAATTACGATAATTATAAATATAATTACGATAAAATAATTAATCTATATTTGTTATTATGTTAATCTAAATATAAATATATTCAATATTTCACATTAATGATTCTCATTAAGACATTTGACTGCTAGTAAAGTTTAAAAAATAATTAAATATATTACGATAATCAAACATATAATTACGATAAAATTATCTATTTACGATAGTTGTTATGTTAAACAAAATAAAAATCTACACAGTATTTCACAGTAATAATTCTCATTAAGATATTTAATTGTTATTATTTTTAAATAATTAAATTACTTTTGTTTCCCCCCTTAGCCCGGAGACCCCAATTCCAGCAGCCTCCGACGAGACGACGACAAGAAAAAACCGCGCAGGCGCAGAACGGCTTTCACGCATGCGCAGTTGGCCTACCTCGAGCGCAAATTTCGCGTCCAAAAATACCTGAGCGTGGCTGATCGGTCGGACGTGGCGGAGGCGCTCAACCTATCCGAAACACAGGTCAAGACTTGGTATCAAAATCGCAGGTACGGTTTTGATAAGATTTACAAAAATCACATGCATGGTGAAATTTTGAAAAACTCTACGGGAATAACACTTAATATTTAACATTAGTATTTAAAAATTCTACGGGAATAACACGCCCTATTTGACATAACAGAGAAAAAAGGGGGGGGGGGGGTTTACGGGAATAACAAGCCCTAATCAAAGTAATTTTATAGAAACTGCGGGAATAACATGCCACATTTAACATTATTTTAATAGAACTCTACGGGAACAACACGCCATTTGGAGACTTTGAACCATTATGCATTTTCCTTTCCCAAGATAATTCTCCATTTCCTTGCATAACATAAGCCATTTACCTTGAAAAATATACAACTTATAACATTGAATTTAAAAAGTGGTCCACTTACAAGTATAAATAGCCTTATGAATCTTTATATTTCACAAACTACTATTGCGATACATAATATACTACCTAAATCCTTCATTTCTAATCTCAAACCATAGTTCTCTAGTCTTGGGTAGTGCCATAACCGCTGTACCATGATCTTTCGCTGTCTTGGGTTAGAGTTCTCTTACCTGAGAATACATGCGGGCACACTAATCAATGTTTCCTTGCTATCTTTCCCCACTGGGCTCTATTCCCTGTTCGAGCCCTTGGGCTTATAGCATCCTGCATTTTCAACTAGGGTTGTAGCTTAATAATAATAATAATAATAATAATAATAATAACAATAATAATAATAATAATAATAATAGAAAGCATAACAAAACATTAGTGAATGCCTCCAATTCGTTCACCAACTGTTAGTTATCTAGAGCAGGGAGGTCACTCGGCACTAAGGGGTAAAATAATATGGGGCAGACCCAACAGTCACTCATTTAAATACAAGTTAAAAGAGGTAGGGGAAAAAAGGAAGCTGGAGTGAAGGGAATGTAGAAAGCTACAGAAAGCTACTAAGTAGGGGTCGCTAGTTGGGGCTATGGCATAATTTTGCTAGAAACAATGTTTATTCTCACAATTTACAGAACTTAATACAAAATGGAGTTCTCAGATACAAAAATGTTAAAGCCAATTGCGTACTATGAAAAAACACATAATTTACGACCATTTGCTAGATGTCTCCCCTCTATAATAAAGACCAAGTGTCTGGCTCTATATGCATTTCTTTCCGGTCACTCTCAGCGGTATGGCCAGACGTAAAACTACGGGTGAAAGGGATTGTAGTTAGGAAAGTGGGAGTGGGTGAACAGGGTTGACTGTGTGTGTATGCATATCTATTCAAATACTTGGTTATCAATTTTGACGGGTCATGTACACTAATATATACTAAAGGGAATGGTCTCATAACCTCTACATGTGAACCAAACTTTTTAACATTAGCAAACAAAATCTGTATATATATATATATATATATATATATATATATATATATATATATATATATATATATATATATATATATATATATACAGTATATATCCCTTTCCAAGTGGGAATACCTTAACATAGTGGAAGGGTTTGCATATCGTCATGATCAGCAAAGCTGTACTAGTCAGAGCCACCCATAATAGGCTAGTTTGCTAAGAGCGATCGGACGAAAATCTCCCACCATCACCAATCCATATTGGCTAGCGTGGTGATGAAAACTGGATAAACCCCAAATAGGAATTGACATGTCTGAGGCTTTTGTCCTGCAGTGCACTAGAAACGGCTGTATTTGTTGTTGTTGTTTAAATGTATGTGTGTGTGTAATGAAAGTCTTTCTCACTGAAGCATTCAGAAACACAAAAATAACCTTTTTTCCTTTTGAATCTCGACAGAACGAAATGGAAGAGACAGAACCAAATGAGGCTGGAGCAACTCCGCCAAAGCGCCGGCGTCGGCATCGAGAAGGACCTCTTGGGAGGCGGCGGGGGGCGCAACTCCCCATCGGACCCTCTGGGGGTGGTGGCCCCGACCTGCTGCCCCCCTTACTTCCTGCCACCCGTCGACCGCTCCTGTTTCATCACCACGGCGGGACTCTTCACCAGACTCCCTTACAGTCCTTCCTGCCCTTTGTGACCGCAAGCTGACCCCACTTGACCCATGACCCCGCTGTCGTATAGCCCGTCGTGTCCGTTGTGACCTCCAGGATGGTCCCTCCTGTAGAAGCTAGATGTTATATCGTCTCCTGCAGAAGGAGATGACTGCTTTGTTTACACGTGCTGCTTTTTTATATTCACGCCTTTGATGTCCTTTGTTTACTTTGTACAACTTCCGGTGATCCACAGGACATCTCGAACGGGTGTGCCAGGTCGGTGACCTGAGGTCATCACATTTCTAGTGCTTCGTTCTCCATTGCCAGCATTAGAGCAGGTTTAATTCCGCTGTACATAAAAGTGAGTTTATGCGTTGATGATAACGTCTTGTAAAGTGTTTTTTTATATCTTTGCCTACTCTTAAGTGGTTTAGGATAAGGCACAGGCTCTGAATTCGTGTTTCTGGATTTGTGCTCAGATGGAATGTTCGCATCTTAGGAAACTGACTGACTCTCGGTGGTCGATGAAAATGGTCGCACTCAGATAAACATTACCTTCTGGTAACCAGTCGAAAATAGTTGTTTTATTGGTTGCTATTTAGAAGGAAAATTTAAGGACTGATTGACCATCTGACCCAGTGTTTCGTGAAAATAATTGTCACCCCATTCCAAGTGAATGTTAAACATTATGTCCCTCTTCGCTCATCGGACAGGTGGAGGTTCCGTTCCTCTTCTCTCAATGGACTGATAGAGGCTTTACATTACATGGATATAACGTTGAACAGTGACAGAAAGCATACAGGTTATAATCCTGTTCCAGAAGTGAATGTTGGTGTCTTGCAACATAAAATTGTCTTCTTGAAAACGATAATTAAAGACATTTCATAGGAAGTAAGAAAGTTGGCTTTATAAAGGACAAAATAAAGAAAAGGGGAAAACAGGGTCATTTAAAAATGCCGATGACGTAAAGAGCCATTGAAAATAAAACTTCTATCTTTTGACACTTTATTGGCCAAAAGATTAGCGTCTCTAATAACAGTTTTTACCCGATGATTTAAATTTCTAAACCTATTTTCCTTACCAGGGCTTTCAAATCCACCTATGCAAGATGATTCAACAATGTTAACCAATACATTCTTTAAAAATAAATAAATGTAAGGTAATACATCAGGAAATACAGTTCAACAGTGAAATTTTAATCGTGGAAATTGAGGTTATAATGGCCCTCCTTTTCACAGAATTTTGGAACTCAGAAAAACTGGATTTAGAGTAAAAGTGTGAATTTTATTCGACTATCCTTGTTTTTTTTTTTTTTTTTTTTTTTTTTTTTTTTTTTTTTTAACTATTTTCAGCCTAAAGCACAACGTCTGGTGATAAATTAAGAAAACTTAAATATTCTCTGCGGAAACACAATGACCCATGTAAATAAAAAATACACCTTTTTTTAAAAGAAAAAAAGACCTTAACTACAGGCAACAAAAGACTTGTACAAAGAGGGAGATGGAATCTCCAATAAATGAAAGAATTTCAGATGAAAATAAAAAATGGGAGGGAACTGTAATTGTGGCTTTTAGCAGTGTTGACAGTGAGAGCCTGAGGTTGTCTAATCTAGTCATATTTATTTATAGAACAAATCAATCTTTTTTTTCAGGGTAGATCTTCTGCGCATACCTTTTGTCTGTTATATATAAGTACTGGTAGAAAAATAGACTCGAATATGTGAAAATGAGTTTCATTTACCTGGTAGAGAGTCAACTGTTGTAAGTAAAACCTGAGTAAACATAATGCTCTTAACCTAAATAATCGTTAAGAACCTATTTTTCATCTTTAAGAGCCATCCATTTATAGGAAGTATGAATGTAAGTGATAGTGAGAGAGAGAGAGAGAGAGAGAGAGAGAGAGAGAGAGAGAGAGAGAGAGAGAGAGAGAGAGAGAGAGTCCTCTTACATATTTCCCATGTCTTTTCACTCAACATGATATTTTACCAATTTGTTTCCCCATTTCCTTATAAAAAAGGACCAGGGAAGACCAGACAATAGTTTCTCATGACTCAGCAGATGAATCTAGCTCTAGAGCTTACAAGGTGAGGATTTATACATTACTGAATAATACTGAGCTTTGAGAGGAGCTCAAACTCCCAACCCATTGAATGCGAGTCAGTAACTTGTCCAACAACTATCATGAAAAACACTAATTCTCTAAACCTATATCACAAAAATGATTAGGCCTACTGTACCTCTCATCTATAAAGATCCTAATTATGTTACCTGTTTGCACGTCCTGTCCTACTTACATATGGGTGTCCTGTTGGGGGGCGGGGGGGGGGGGTTTAGGCCAGGAGTGATCCATGCCCTGGAAAACGTGGGACAAGTGCTGCGTCACTCAGTCACCCCAACCCCTTTGATTGACTGCACCTTACAATGGTAAGCAGTGATTTGTCTATCTATCTATCTACCTTTATATATATACATATATATATATATATATATATATATATATATATAGAGAGAGAGAGAGAGAGAGAGAGAGAGAGAGAGAGAGAGAGAGAGAGAGAGAGAGAGAGAGAGAGAGAGAGAGAGAGAGATGCTGACCTCCCTACATTACATATACTCTACTGTACCATCAATTCCGGTTTTCTATAACCATTCCCTCTAAAACATCTCGTCATCCATCAATTACATTAGTTTATGTCTTTCATTCTACCTTCTTTTTTATCCCCAGGACCTGTCAATTATATGGCCTTTCTAACAATTCATCTAACCCCTCTCTACATAAACTAACCCCAAGACTTAAATTTTAACCTATGTTTATATTTCTGATGTCTAAAGGTTAAAAGGTCGCTCATGAATGGCAGGGGAGAGGAACAGGACAATGTCCTAGAGACTGACCATTTATACATATGATCAGTACCCAGGCCCCCATTCCACCCAAGCTAGGAACAAAGAGGGCCAGGCAATGGCTGCTGATGACTAATCAGTTAAACCTATAGACTCCCCTAAACCCCACATCGTTAGCTCAGAATAATTGGGATGTTGCAGACACTACTAAAAACTAACGAGCTTGAGCGGGTCTCGAAACCCAGTCCAACAAATCGCCAGGCAAGGACGTTTCCAATATGCCACCACAACCCTCTGACTTGCCGCAAAATTTCTTAGAGACTGGCCATATATAATTATGATTGGTGCCTAAGACCCACATCCACCCAAGCTATGACCAAGGAAGACCAGAAAATGGATCCTGGTGATTCAGTAGGTGAATCCAACTCCATCCCCCTTACCATGAGATCACACGGAAGATAAGACTTTGGACACTACTGAAAACTATCCCAGAGCTCTGAGAGGAGCTCAAACTCCCAACCCACAGAAGGCGAGTCAGTGGCCATTCCAATAGAACACAATAACTATCAGGGAAACCAATCTTTCATTCTCACTATTCTCTAAACCTAAGTCATGGAGACTATTACTACTCTTCCTCAGGATAGTTTTAATATTATCAATAAAATCGTAGAACTACAGATATCTGCGTCTCTTCTTTGGAACTATTCGATGTCAGCTACAATATCTACACACACACACACACACAACAACAACAACAACAACAATAAAAACAAAATCAGCCGTTTCTAGCCTAGTCCAGGACGATGGCCTCAGAGGTATCCTTATGAATGTCTGGGGTTTGCCCAATTTTCATCACCACGCTGGCCATTACAGATTGGTGATGACGGGAGCCTTTTGTCTGATTGCTATCAGCAAATCAACATACTATGGATGGCCATGACTAGTAGAGTACAGCTTTGCTGATCATGAAAACACACAAACTCTTTCACCACGTTAAGGTATCACCACATACTGTATATGTGAAATTGATACGTTGTATTTTTAGTGATCAATATCACTCTTGCCTACCCCTTGAGAGGTAAAAGGTTCAACGTTTGAGTAAACCCAGACAGAGGAGCATACTCTACAGGTTTCAGACAGAAGAGTATGCTATATCAGAGAACAGACTATGTCCCTCTTGACCTACAGAGTTAATTGGGCTGCAGCCCCATAATTAAGACGTGGCATTAGCGACCTCATTCTAAAAGACCTGCTGAGAACCAAAATGCTAGCATTAGCTGGTGCGATCCCCTTTCAGGCAACACAAAAAATCAATAAAATATTACATACATAATATAAGTATACATATACCATAAACAATTATATATAAACATCACCATACTGGCCAGTGCAGTTTGGTGAGGATGAGAGATTTTTGACTGATCGCTCAACAGCAAACCAACCTAGTATGGATGCCTGGCTAATACAGCTTTGCCGATCATGACGGTACGCAAACCCCTCCACCACATTAAGGTTTCCTCACTCAGAAATGATTATATATATATATATATATATATATATATATATATATATATACTTGTATATACAACGGATTTTGAGCAAAGCAAAAAATCTATTCTTGGGTGAGATAGCCATGTCGTCCTGATGGAAGGTTCCTTTAGGTAGCCTTTTTAAGGGAAATTTGCTACAGTGATATTCCCAGAGAAATAAACAGAAGGTTTCCAGAATTCTAACTCCTGGCACGAGTCATCCATAATATAACTTTAAGGATGTTGCATAAAATCAGGGGACGTGTTTTTAGATACAACACATAGCAATCTTACCCCAAATAGATTTAACTCTGTTAGGGGGAAGAGTGGCGAAAGAAGGGGGTGTCGATCTATGTACCCGGTGGACCTCCTATCCGCACTACTAACGGCCGCCATTCCTTTACTTGTGTTTAAGCAGGAATAGCCGCAGATAGAGTAGTTTCGGGTGGGGTCAGCAAAAAGGGTGGGTCCATCAGGACGACATGGCTATCTCAACCAAAAATAGATTTTTCGCTTTGCTCAAAATCAGTTTTTTGGGCTCGGCCATGTCGTCCTGATGGAAGAATACCAGAGAATTAACTTGAAAGTACTATATCTGTGGGTTTGTATAAGTGCCTTCTACCTTAAATGTGGTCCTTATCTGGTCTCTTAGACCTGTATATGACATAACCGATATCTGTCCTTTCCACTAAGCTTGGAACTGGCTTAGGGCTTCCTGTCCCCTGCAGGGAAAGTGTCGACATCGACAATAAGGATTCAAGGCTTGATTTTCCGTAGGGACGGAAGGTAATACTTAGAGATTACCTTTCACATACCTTGGAAATCTGTACTCTGATTTCAAGTTGGGCCCTTCTAGGGTTTAAAAAAACTCTAGTAAGCTTTATTCGTCTGTAACTGAGATAGCAGCAATAAGACACAAATATGTTTAGTATTTCTACCTTGCAACTAGATTATCAAATGTAGTTACAATTGGGTATGAATCTGATCCAGCACTGAAAACACATCAGGGTCCATATTTTGTTTTGTCGAAAAAATATGTAATTTCATCGAAATGATGCCACTCAATGGAGATGTGAAAATAATTCTGACTGACGTACAGATTTTGGGAATGCATGAACACCATGACGAAACGTTCACTCTGCACTGGTGTTATTGGTCAGATATGCACCTATATGGAACAGTGTGTTAATCATGGTTGTGATTTGCACTCGAGGGTAAATGTACCCCTGCACCCGATGCACTGGAAAGTCCCAGAGCAGCTCACTGTTCATCGCAGCGCTAGACGACAGGTTTTATAACACTACCCGCCGCCACCACAACACGTTTTATTTCATGTAGGCTACTTGCTTCATATAGTGTCTGTAAAAGACTCTGGATGATCTCCACCCAGTGTATGAGCGGAGTCTTCCAAAGCCCCTGTGTTAGAAGAAATTCAATGAAAGAGCAACTTTCCTTGGATAGTAACCTGCGGGTGTACTGTCTGGATCTGCTCTGCGAATAAAGTAGGCGAGCTTTACTCTCAGTTGTCTTAGGGGTAGGTTTTGATCCTGAGGTTTTCGCCTCTGACGAGCTGTCCTCCCTTGAAGTCTGAGGTTCTTCGAAGATAGACTTTAAGACACTCTACTGGGCACAGAGAGGTATCTTCCTTCAGTGGGCAGATTCTCCAAGAACCCCACCTCTTGGTGGGTAGCTCTTTCTTGGCAATAAAAGCAGGATCAGGAAAGAGGTTCAGTTCTCCTGTCATGGAACTGAATATGGCCTTCAGTTCTAGATAAGGCCCCTATTTCACTAACTCTAGCCCCTGAAGCTATGACAAACAGGAAAAAAATTTCGGTTTTAGATCTTTTAGAGTACAATTTTTATTGTTTAGATTCGCAGCATGGTGCGAGGACTTCTCCAAATACCACGTGATGGGCTTTGGAAGGGGTTGCTGGCTTGAGTCTAGCGCATGATTTTAGGATCTTAATAAAGATTTCACTAGAGGGGTCCACTCCAAAGGTGAACAGAAATGGTTTAGCCAGGGCTGACTTACACGAGGTAATCGTAGTGGAAGCCAGGCCTTGTTCGAGTAGGAAAATTAAGAAAACTAGACCGAAATATATCGATATTTCTGTCGGTGCCTTTGATTTCACAAAGGACACCCATTTCTTCCATGATGATTCCTATTGTCTCCTAGTCAAACTTGACTTATACTCTTCGATGAAATCAACTTTATCCTTAGAGATTCTAAACCTTTATTCGCCGCTAGAGCGAGAAAATCGTGAGATGTAGGTTGTTGGTTCTCAAAGATGGAGCGCAAGCAGACGACTTCTGGACCAGATTGGATAATGCTGGGTCTGGCAGAGGGAACAGCTTCAGTTTCAGTTCTAAAACTAGAGGGAACCAGTTGCTTTGGGCTGCTTGGGGGCTGCTACTGCTGCTGTCCTTCTGAAGGATCTTAGCTTGTCGAGGACTCTTAGCAGGAGGATGGTTGGTGGAAACGGGTAAATGTGCTTCCACTTGTTCCGTTCGAGGGACGTGATGTCCATCGCCTCTGCTTGAGGGTCCATCTAAGGGGCTACATAACGAGGTTGTTTCTTATTATCGCTCATTGTGAAGAGGTCGGTCTGCAGTTCCGGGACTTTTTCCGAGGTAAAGGAAAATGGGTCTGCGTCTAGGAACTATTTTGTCTCTATGGGCTTTCGCCTGTATAGAGCATCCACCGTCACGTTGCGGAACCTTCGTAGGTGAACTGATGATAGGTGCCATCCCTTCTTCCTTATCAGGTGGAAGGGGCTAACATCACATATCAAAACGGCCTCCCCTGGAATTTGATGGACTTCGCTTTCCTTCTTACATTCTTGTTAAAAAGTTCTGAGGTATATTTTTCACACAAGGGGGTGGAGTGTTGGAAGAATTTTGGAAAACGGGGTGGAATTCTGTTCCATTTCCACACGAGTCCATTCGTTAATAGGCTGTGGGCCCAGGGATCGAAGGTCCCGCGATCCCGACAGTGATACGGTCTGCCTCCTACCTGGAACCCCTCTTTGGGTGTGGGGTCCTGTGGATTTGTTTTCGTGACCACGTCCTACTCGGCCCCGGGGAGGCGTTATCTGCGGGTGAACTTCTTCTTAGGGCCATTTCCTTTCTGACTTAAGGTGAAAGGAAGTCGATTGCCTCACAACGTTGGGGTTAAAGATTGGCGACTGAGCCACCAGTTGTTGAGGGACCATCTGGAAAGTGGTCTGAGGTTTCGTGGTCATAGTCACGGCAGAAAGTTGTGCAGATCTGCATGGTCTCCTTGCCTTTTTATTTTTAGGCTGGGGACCTCCGTCTGAGGAAGATTTCCTCTTGGAGTTCATGCCCCACTTTTGGAGAAAGGTCTCGTTTTCCGTGGTTGTTCTGGCTATGATCTCTTGGACCAGTTCCTGTGGGAAAAAGGTCTTTACCCCAGATGTTCGAGGTAATCAGTTTCCTTGGTTCGTGTCTTATGGTTACTGAGGTCAAAACGGACTCTCTGCAGGGTCTCCTCGCTCTGAGGAAAACATACAAGTCTTTCACAAGGGTACCCATGTGGGACTTAGCCGGGAAAATTATCCTTTCTGGGGCGTTCTGTACACCTGCACTCATTTCCCAACAGTTCTGGTGAGAAAGGGAGGCCGCTAGTCTCTCTTTCGTCTCTTGTTCCCTCCTCAGATGGTCTGGCAACTTCGGAAGGTTCTCATTGAACTGCTGGCCTGCTATCTCTGGATCCAACTTAGAGATGGAGAAGGTTAGATGGACATCCTTCCCTTTCGCCTCGCAGGCAGGTAGTGCTAGAGAGAATGGTTTGCATACCTCTAGGGTTGGGCAAGGATTGCCCTTGTTGACTGCCTTGACGGCGAAGTCTAGTGAGGAAGGAGTAAGAAACGTGGGATGTCTCTTGCTCAGTGCTGAGACTTTGGATTTGGTGTACCCGACTCCTTTCAAGGTTTCCAGGATGATGGCTTGCACCTTGTCATATCCATCCCGCAGTCTCATATAGCATTCTGGGTAAACTGAAAAGTTAGGCCAGAATTCAAGATCTTCAATCAGTTTGGTCCCCAACTTCTTTGAGACGAATAGTTTCCCATTCATCACGGACATATGCTCCGTATACTTCCAGGGGTTGGTTTTGGAGCGTTGAGAGAAATTCAGCACCTTAAGGAGCTTCCTAGTAGAGCTCTTGATAGGTCCTGGGCGATCCATCCTCTCTTGCAATAGTATCTGTTGCAGTCTGAGTGATTCTCTCATTGTCTCTTGTACCTTTTAGAACAACCCCATTATCCGTTGAATCGAAGTGAGGATCTCTTCGTTCATGACGGCCTATGCCGGTGGTTATGGAGTTGGGATTGAAAAGGTTGACGGCATAGGTTGGTATGCCATCCCGGCAAACTGGGGTTCTTCAGTTGCTGTTGAAACGTATCCTTCTTCCTCCGCTTGTGGATGTTCTACGTCTTCTTCAGGGCATACTTGTAGTAGGGCATTCTCAGTGTCAATGAACACTTCTGACGTCCTTTCTTGAATGATGTCCATGCCTTCTAGTGCCTTATCTATGTCCACGTCTATCTTCATTTGTATGAGGGGAGACTGGACCTGTTCCTGGGGCACCATCACGATAGGTAGAGCCTTGGGGAACATTAGGTACCTTAGGGAGTCGTCGGATAAGTACGGTACCTTAAAAATTCTTTTGGAATCTACTTACCCATTAGCGAAGGGTCTCCCTCGCTGTATCTCTAGTCTCCATGTTGACTGAGGGAGCTTCTCCCAAGCCGTTGGCCAGCAGGGTCGAACAGGTGGGGCAACCCTTCGGGTCCCAATACTTGACAACTCCCGACACGATGCTGCAGGGGGCATGAGTCCTGCACTGCATGTAGCCACAAGAGTCTTTGTCTTTGTGGTTGCAGGCTAAGGCTGTGCACTTCTACATTGGCTCCTCATGTAAAGGAAAAGGGGCTCAATGAGTATATAGTTTTTTATATCCGTGATATAAAAGCATACAATTTTTATCAACAATAGTTATTACTATTGTTTATGGTAGCTTAGGATAGTAAGCTGGAAAGGAAATAGGGAAGACACATATCTACGCTTCCCACCCCAATCAATTACTGAGACCTCCGTCAATAATAATATTTTAGGTTCCTTGTTAGGAAGAATACAGGGTGGAGGAAACTCTAGTACTTGAGTTAGGGTTAGTAAGTGTTTATACTAACAATATCCACCTGTAATATATTAATATTGAGCGGTGATTTATTAGGGTCCCGATGATCAAAGGATTCATCTAGGTGTTGAGGGATTACTCAATCTCAACATGATATCGTGGTCCAAACAATAGACTGTGATAGGAAACGTATAATATGTTAGAACTTAAATGTACTACTGTATATTCTATATACTGTACTCCAGCCAGCACACTACCGGGGGTTAGGTTAGTACCTGGCGGCACTAACTGATAGAGAGAGAGAAAATATTAATGCAGGAGAGTTTCCTATTGTTATGGTTTAGCACAACAGCTGGAAGATTCTACCAACTGATTCCTGAATTTGACAGGAATATGTAAGGGGACTTGTCATAAACTTTTTATCTCTCTTGATTGCTCAGTCGGTAGAGTCTTCGCAGGCGGGGTTTCCTGCCAAACAGGTAGGGGTTCAAATCTCCACCCGACCAGAAGCCGTTACCATAAAATTAATTCCAAGTGGATATAAAATCCCAAGATAGAATTCGGTATTAAATGCCATTCGTGGGTGGTATTTACATTGATTGAAATCACGTGTGCTTGTGATATATGTTCATTTAAAATAACCACGTTTTGCAAACTCCCGATTCAGCTATCATGGTGGATATGGGTTTATTTCAAGTCTATAAACAGATTCCTGAATTCAACAACAATATGTACGGGGACTTGTCATATACTTTTTATTTCTCTTGATAGCTCAGTCAGTAGAGTCTTCGCAGGCATGGTTTCCGGCCGAACAGGTAGGGGTTCGAATCTCCACAAGGCCAGAAGCTGTTACAATAAAATGAATTCCAAGTGGAATTATATATTCCCAAGATAGAATTCGGTATTAAATGCCATTCGTGGGTGGTATTTACATTGATTGAAATCACATGTGCCTGTGATGTATATTCATTTAAAATAACCACGTGTTGCAAACTCCCGATTCAGCTATCATGGTGGAGATGAGTTTATTTCAAGTCTATGAACAGATTCCTGAATTCGACAGGAATATGTATGGGGACTTGTCAAACGTTTTTTCTCTCTTGATAGCTCAGTCGGTAGAGTCTTCACAGGTATATATATATATATATATATATATATATATTATATATATATATATATATATATATATATATATATATATATATACTGTATATATTATATATATATAATATATTTATGTGTGTATATATATACATATATATATATATATATATATATATATATATATATATATATATATATATAAATATATATATATATATATAATATATATATGTGTGTATATATATACATATATATATATATATATATATATTATATATATATATCATATATATATATATATATATATATCATAATATATATATATATATATATATATATATATATATATATATATATATATATACATATATATATACACATATATATATATATATATATATATATATATATATATATATATATATATATATATATCTCATGAATATATATATATATATATATATATATATATATATATACATTATTATTATTATTATTATTACTATCCAAGCTACAACCCTAGTTGGAAAAGCAAGATGCTATAAGCCCAGGGGCTCCAACAGGGAAAAATAGCCCAGTGAGGAAAGGAAATAAGGAAATAAATAAATGAAGAGAACAAATTAACAATAAAGCATTCTAAAACAGTAACAACGTCAAAACAGACATGTCATATATAAACTATTAACAGCATCAAAAACAAATATGTCATAAATAAACTATAAAAAGACTCATGTCCGCCTGGTCAACAAAAAAGCATTTGCTCCAACTTTGAACTTTTGAAGTTCTACTGATTCAACCACCCGATTAGGAAGATCATTCCACAACTTGGTAACAGCTGGAATAAAACTTCTGGAGTACTGCGTAGTATTGAGCCTCGTGATGGAGAAGGCCTGGCTATTAGAATTAACAGCCTGCCTAGTATTACGAACAGGATAGAATTGTCCAGGGAGATCTGAATGTAAAGGATGGTCAGAGTTATGAAAAATCTTATGCAACATGCATAATGAACTAATTAAACGACGGTGCCAGAGATTAATATCTAGATCAGGAATAAGAAATTTAATAGACCGTAAGTTTCTGTCCAACAAATTAAGATGAGAATCAGCAGCTGAAGACCAAACAGGAGAACAATACTCAAAACAAGGTAGAATGAAAGAATTAAAACACTTCTTCAGAATAGATTGATCACCGAAAATCTTGAAAGACTTTCTCAATAAGCCTATTTTTTGTGCAATTGAAGAAGACAGAGACCTTATATGTTTCTCAAAAGTAAATTTACTGTCGAGAATCACACCTAAAATTTTGAAAGAGTCATACATATTTAAAGAAACATTATCAATACTGAGATCCGGATGTTGAGGAGCCACTGTCCTTGATCTACTTACAATCATACTTTGAGTTTTGTTAGGATTCAACTTCATACCCCATAATTTGCACCATGTACTAATTCTAGCTAAATCTCTATTAAGGGATTCACCAACCCCAGATCTACATTCAGGGGATGGAATTGATGCAAAGAGAGTAGCATCATCTGCATATGCAACAAGTTTGTTTTCTAGGCCAAACCACATGTCATGTGTATATAGTATGAAAAGTAATGGGCCAAGAACACTACCCTGTGGAACACCGGATATCACGTTCCTATAATCACTATGGTGCCCATATATATATATGATATATATATAATATATATATATATATATATATATATATATATATATTATATATATATTGTATATATAATATGTATATAATATATATATAATATATATATATATATATATATATATATATATATATATATATATATATGTTAAATATATATATATATATATATATATATATATATATATATATATATATATATATAATATGTATATATATCCCAGAGTCAGAGGCACATCCCTCTTGTCTAACCAAACTCTGGAAGAAGCTGAATGGACAGAGGAAGGAGGGGGAGGGCTCATGCAAGAAGAATGTCTAGGTTTCTTGCCCTTCGAAGCAGAGCTCTGGGGCGAAGAATCTCTCTTAGACTACTTCTTCTTCCAGCAGCCAAACTGCTTCCACTTGGACCAGTAAGGCCACCCCCGAGTCACCGACACTCGGCACATGAGACGTCTCTGTGCAGGAGTGTCCTCTGCACGAAGGGCAAAGCTGGTGAGAATCCATCTCCAGAAGGTAACAGAAGGTGCCTGGGCAAGTACACATGCTGCTTTCCTCACAAAAACAACGCAAACACACCTCAAGTCAAAAGTAGTTAAGGTTCAGTGTAAGGTAGCAGGCTGAGCGGGAACCTCGCCCCACTAACCAGGGTAGTCGGGATTGGCTGCACCTCCCATAAGTTTTTATATGGCTGTTATTATCCAGTTAAGCCGAGTTATCCGCTGTAAAGAAAGATGGGTTTGTATTTGTTTTGGAACAAATATATGTGTGTACATTTGCATGTGTGTGTATGCGTGCTATCCACATTTCATTACAAAATGCAGACTTAAGTATAATTAAAATAAAACCTTATTTCAACTTTGCATCGACAAATGTGAGACAAAAAATGCACCATTTAATAATAGTTTACTCTTAAGGGGCAACATATCTACTCATTATACATATGGTAACGGCACCATGTACCAGCGCCAACTGTTGAAAACGCGCCCTGCTAAAGACGGCAAATGCTCACAAAATTTGAACGAGTTTCTGGGTCTTCCCCTTATCCTTTGACATAACTGGGCCTACTCTTCCTGTAAAATATCTCATGATTCTAAATATTAAAAATCGAAACTCGTTATCAATATACTGACTTGAGTTAAAGGCCAAACTTTGAGTAGTTATGTTTCTTTTCTTTTAATTATGTTGACTTTGGATAAATATGAATTACAGAAGCCTCCCTGTTTACGGTAGAGTATCACACCATTCTGTTGCTATATCTTAACCTAAATGGCACTGCTAAATCTATCAAAACCATTAACGTCTGCAAGATTGTAAAATTTCAAATGTTGTCACTGAAAAACCACACTTTGAAAGGGAAACAAAAATAAGAACCACGTAACTTAAGGTTCTCCACCTCACCTAACCTAGGAGCCTTATCCCTACCTGACGGGGAGGGGGTACGGCCCCTGCGATCTCCCTTACATTACCTTACTCTTATATTACCTTATCCCAAGAACTACATTCACCCAACTGTCGATCCCATTAAGATCTGCTGGGTTGCAGACTTGCAGTTAACCTACAACAGCAACAGCTGTTGACCCTTGCCCAACTCCTAAATCAACAATATGAACAGCCAGTAAATTACCGAGGGCTTCATAATTCATAACACAAAGATACCAATGAATCGAAATGAGAGAATTGCAAAATACAACAATGCCATTAAATTCTCACCTACCTTAGATGCAGGGATCAAAAAGTCTATCCTTTGACGAGTTGGCAGTTTTAGGGTAGACTACGTCTGCAGACTTAGTATTCTATAAGAACTAAGAAGTTTTCGAGTATGGTGATTAAATAATCCACTGTATTCATAAATAGCGTCACTCGAGATGTAATGAAAGTTGTTTTAACGATATTAAATACAACAGTACACTGAAAAATCACTTTGAGTAGACATACACTAGTACGAATGACTGAATTTGAATGTTGAGGTTGAAACCAAAATAAATCATCTTTTGAAAGGCTGAATACCTTTCACTCTACAAAACTAGAAGCTTTAGTCTACATAATTAGAGAAAAATATATAAATTTTATATATTTTATATTTAATTTGAATATAAATATACATTTAGGAGTGTATTCTAATTTTATTAGATGTAAAGCTTTTGAAAAGTGTATAACCTTTACTATGTAAACATTGTTTCTTCTTCCTTATGTTTTCAGGATACATCCTAAACATTATAAAGATTTCGTTTTGGTGAAGACTTAGGCTACGGACTAAGGGAAATCAAATTTATTCTAATCTAGATATGTAGTTTCATTACTCTTCAAAATTGTAGAGTTGGATATCCATCAAAGGTAAAAACTGTAGTTTGAGTGAAGATGGTATCTGCTGAAGAAAAATCTAAATAGTAAAAACAGCACTAATGGAATTTATTAATTTTGATTAGTTTTTAATAGTAAATCTGGCTATTTTTATTTTTTGATTTTCGTCTTAAAAGCTTGAGTAAGCCATTACAACACCCATAAAGGAAGCCACACCTAAGCTGTAGGCCTATAGCATGTGGGACAGTTAACAGGGGGGCGTGGAGTTTTTGCTAAATGTCATGCTACTCGTATGCTATTTTGTGATTACTAGTGCATAAGAGTACAATATCACTTAGAAAGCATCTTTATAACTTGACAACGATGGGTTTTCGACAGCAATTGTCATTAAAATCTTTCAAACCACCTAGCAATAGGCCTAGACCATAAGTTAAATAAACCTGGTCTAGGATTTGGCCCATGGAACACTCAATCACACATGACCTGACCCAAAATGTGAGATATAAATTTAGTGGGTAGTATGTGGATTTGCGGAGAGGTTATCCGTTTAATTGATTCACACCTTATGGAAAAATATACTCAGCTGACCACTATTCATAAATTTAATTTTACGTAAAATTTTGTGAGGCCTCGGTCACTTCATTACATTGGTGTGGATGATGGTCATGACCTATTATGTATCACCTTTTAGAAGCAATGACATGTGAATTGAGGAAGTTCACAGAGGTCATAGCCCCCCAAAAAACCCTATGTTTAGTAAGTACACGACAGTGTGAGACAGATTGTGTGGGGACCTTGCACTAGGACATATCCCATTGGTTTCATTATTACTAATGGACACCAATGGCTACAGTTGTTATTGTGTAGAAAACAGTATTGAAATTCTTGTTTCAATACACCCAATTGGCCTTGTCTGTAAAACTACATTCTTACCAATTTAGGAAAATTCCAGAGAAAATGCTTTGATTATTACTTATATTGTTTTTCAGATTCGATCAAGAAGGATGAAATATCACACGTAAGCTTTCATAATATACATATATAAGAATATTTATGTATTACAGAAACTGTATTACACACTCCTGATCATACTGTTTACACAGTATGAACTTTGTACATTAAAATACACCTTTATAGAATAACCGAATCAAAAAAAGTTCAAACTGTGAAAACATCTTGAATGCACTATTTACAAAATTATTTATAATATATGACCACACATTTGAAACTGATATATTTTACAATCTATAAGGTGAATATTGCATGCCTGTACATTATTGCAGTTAGATTGAAAAAAAGAAAAAAGCTTTGTATAACAGACTATTAATTATTGATGAAATATTTTTTTTTTAGATTTTTTTTCCAAAAATAGCCATGTAATAAAAACAGCTACAGCAAGATATAAAAGTCAAATTCTTAACATCATCGACATAACATTTCAAATGATTACAATGAATTCTTTTCCAACACACTACTAGCATACAGACTCCAAATTTATCAAAACTGTAGCAATTTCATAAAGCTTCCCCCAACATAAAACAGGAATGCTGGAGAGAAACAGATCACTGTCCATCTGATAAGGCCATCCAGAGTACCATGTGAGTCTCTTCCCCATGGAATAAGCCTATGTAGAAAGGACTGGGTTACTCCTAATCTAACAGGAGCTAGAGATGAAAGGACTGGAGACACTCTTCATAAGTGGGGTCTTTTCACCCTCTGTTGAGTGCCCATGTGGACATTCCATCCAGACAAGATGTGAAGCTTCTGGGGCAGAATTTATTATTTTTTTGAAGGTTCATTTTAATCTAGTTATTATTCAATAAACAGTTGTTGATATCTTACATTGTGCTTCGATGCAACATCTTAATTTCACATCCCTCAACAAGGTGAGGGGTGAGGATAGGCCATTTATTTTCTTTTCTTTACTGATTAGAACTTTAACAGAGTTAAAATGATACACAAAGCGAAAATAATTATTCCTCTGAAAATGGAGTGATGAAAACGCAGACTGGAACTTCGCCATTAGCAATGGGTTGCAAACTCAATGAGCCCCCTGATGAAGCAGGAGAAGGACTCCATCTTGGATAGATGTCCTTCCATGGACACAACTTCTGGATGATTTCTCCAACAGCGACTAGGGCCAAGAGGTAAAGTCTTTCTTCCACATATCGGGTAGAAGGGCAAAAATGGGGTTTCTCCAACTTCTCTCCTGCTGCTGGGCGGCAAAGGTGTACCGCAGTCCTTGAAGTTATAAGTGCCGACTTCTGGACAATGCAAGGGCCTCCCCTGGAGGTGGTGGAGAAGGGGGAACTCTATGAATGTAATCAGGACGCTTTGCAGTGGATACAATGTTAGCGCGATAAGATATAATACAATGAACGTTAAGCATCCGTCTAAGCACCAATCTCTATCGATGAAATTAGGTAGCCCTTCGCTTGTATCATTTGGAATATCACTAACAGAACAAGTCACTGTTTGACCATGGTTGCTTTTGTATAAGCTACTGTACACCACAGACATCGGTTCATGTGGTTTATTATTATTATTATTATTATTATTATTACTACTGCTAGCTAAGCTACAACCCTAGTTGGAAAAACAGGATGCTATAAGCCCAATGGCTCCAACAAGGAAAATAGCCCAGTGAGGAAACGAAATAAGGAAACAAATAGAATACTGTATCTGAGTGTACCCTCAACCAAGAGAACTCTAAACCAAGACAGTAGAAGACCATGGCACAGGGGCTATGGTACTACCCAAGACTAGAGAACAATGGTTTGATTTTGGAGCGTCCTGCTAGAAGAGCTGCTTACCATAGCTAAAGAGTCTCTTCTACTCTTACCAAGTGGAGAGTAGCCACTGAATAATTACAGTGCAGTAGTTTACCCCTTGAGAGAAGAAAGTGTTTTCTTCACTTGCTAAATGCTACTGTAAGGACAGTGAGACAAGCGTCACCAAGATCAACTGATACTTTATTTGAATGCGCACGGAAATACATAACAAGGTGCGGACGGAAACGTAGGATTACATTGGCGCCAAGTCAGATTGAAGTGCCCGCCAAAATATATGTGTTTTCTTACACTTACAAATATATGAATTATGGGTTAACAAAAACATGTCATGAAACGATACATATATCAAAATGTAGCTCTGGTAGAGCGGAATATATATACATAGGACACCACAGTGTGGCGAAGAGAGAATTTAAATAAATAAGTAGTTTGTCGATTTTCTGGACGACGAAGGGATCGGTATCCTTACAAGTACTCCCCCCCCAAGACATCGGGCGGCGTAGAGGGCTGATGATCAATCTTCGTATCTCTTCGGGCGTCGGAGGGTTCCTCTTGTTTTTGAACGGAGGGGCGCGCTGGCGGTCGGTGTAAGGATCTCTTCCTCTTGACGTCGTTTGATGATTTTTCCTTCGTTGGGCGGCTTGTTTTGCGGCGGAACTCTGGGTCTGCCAGGTCCAGCGGAGGCGGTGTCGCTTCCTTCGAGAAACGCTGGTTTCACGCGGTCTATAGAGACCCAGTCCTCTTGGCCATGGACGTCGAGAAGGAAGGCTTTCGTTGTCTTTTTAATAACCCGGTAGGGACCTCGATAAGGTCTAGTCAGTGGTTGTCGATGAGCGTCGACACGGACGAAAACGTACTTGCAGTCATCCAGGCTTTTTGGCTTGAAGTGCTTGGTTCTGTCCTGGTAAGTTTTGAGACACGGCCTGAACCTCCTGGCGATATCCCTTAGGTGATCCAGCTGCGTGTCGTCGGTTGATGAGGGAAAGAATTCGCCAGGAACTGCGAGCGCTTCCCCGTAAACTTTTTCGGAGGGCGAAGGTTCGCCGTCTGCGCGAGGGGCGGTGCGAAGGCCGAGGAGTACCCAAGGAAGTCGTGATTTCCAGTCCCCGTCGGTGCAGCTCGCCATCAGGGACGCCTTGAGGGCGCGGTGCGTTCGTTCGACCATGCCGTTTGCCGCAGGGTTGTATGCCGTGGTGCTGTGGAGCGTCGTCCCCATCAGGTTCGCCAAAGTCAGCCATATTTCTGAGAGGAAAGCGGAGCCTCTGTCAGTCGTGATGTCGTCAGGAACGCCAAACCTGCTCACCCAGCTTGACAGGAGGGCTTCGGCACATGCTTGAGTCGTAGCTTCGGTCATCGGCGATGCCTCCAACCACCTCGTGGAGCGATCGATGATCGTAAGTAGGTAGCGAGCGGATCCAGAAGGGGGCAATGGTCCCACGACGTCGATGTGTATATGTCCGAAACGTCTTTTTGGCTGGGGAAAATCACCCACCCCCGATTCGGTGTGACGGCTGACCTTGCTTGACTGGCAGTTGATGCATGACCTCGCCCATTCCCGGGCGTCCTTTTTTATCCCTGGCCAGACAAACTTTTCAGACAGAAGGCGAGCGGTGGTGCGTCCTGAGGGGTGCGAAAGTCCGTGGATGATATCGAATATTTTCCTTCTGCAGGAGGCTGGTACCCAGGGACGAGGGCGGCCCGTGCTGGTGTCGCAAAGAATAGTTACTCCCGCTGGTCCGAGGGGAACCGCACTTATCTTGAGCGCGGATGGCTCCGTCAGGTGAACCTGTGCTTCTCGGTCGGTGCGTTGTTCGGTTGCGAGATTGGCGTAGTCGATTCCCAGGTGGATCGCATCAATTTCAATCCTTGAAAGGGCGTCCGCGACTGGGTTTTTCTTTCCTGGGACGTAACGTATGGTGCACCCGAATTCGGCGATTGATGCGAGATGACGTTGTTGTCGGGATGACCATGCGTCCGTTGATTTCGTGAAGGCGTGGACGAGGGGTTGATGATCCGTTGCAATCGTGAAGGGGGTACCCTCCAAGATGTGCCTGAAGTGGCGGACGGCGAGGTAGACGGCGAGGAGTTCCCTATCGAAGGTGCTGTATCTTGTTTCGGCGGGTTTCAATTTCTTGCTGAAGAATGCCAGCGGTCGAGGAGAACCATCGACGAGTTGCTCAAGCACAGCCCCGCAGGCGACGTTGCTGGCGTCGGTCATTAGTCGCAGGGGCGCGTTGTCGTCGAAATGAGCCAGGGTGATGGCGTTCGCAAGGGCATCCTTCGTCCGAGCGAATGCCTGTTGCTGGGGCAAGCCCCACTCGAGTTTTTTTGCTTTTCCTTTCAGCACTTCGTCGAGGGGTGACAGGGTTTGTGCGATGTTGGGGATGAAGCGCCTGTAGTAATTGACCATTCCCAAGAACTCCTGAAGTTGGCGAATGGTCGTAGGTATTAGGAACTTCCTGATGGCGTTGACTTTGGTTGTCATGGGTTTTACCCCGCGCGAGGATACACGGTGACCAAGGAAATCCACTCCCTCCGCACCGAACGTACATTTGTCGAAGCGTACGACTAGGCCGTTCTCCTGTAGGCGCTTTAGGACGGTGCGGACGTGTCCCCGGTGTTCCTCCTTGGTTTTCGAGAATATCAGGATGTCGTCGACGTAGCAGACGCAGAAAGGTAGGTCACCCAGAATGCTATCCATAAGTCGTTGGAAGGTTGCCCCGGCGTTGCGTAGACCGAAGGTTGAGTATGCGAAGGTGTAGGATCCGAACGGCGTTACAATGGCAGTTTTCGGGATATCTTCCGGGAATACGGGGACCTGGAAGTAAGACTTGAGAAGGTCCATCTTGGTAAAAAACCTTGCGCCGTGCAACGCGTTCGTTAGGTCCTGCATGTTGGGCAGTGGGTAGTGATCGGGCGTTGTGATGAGGTTGAGGCGCCTGTAGTCGCCGCAAGGTCTCCAGGACCCGTCCGGCTTTTTAACCATGTGCAGGGGTGATGCCCAGGGGCTCGATGCTTTCTTACAGATACCCATGCGTTCCATGTCCTCGAAGGCGCGTTTGGCATCCTTCAGTTTCTGAGGTGGGAGGCGGTGGAATTTGGCGTGAGTGGGAGGTCCTGTCGTTGTGATGTGGTGGTAGATGCCATGCTTGGACGGGGAACCTGGCGAGTGTCGGAGCTCGGGCTTGAAAACCTCGGGAAACTCTCGTAGGAGGTCGGCGTAGGGGTGCGTTGTTACGGCGGATACGGACATTGTTGCAGGGCCATGTTCTAGGGTGCGAGACTGGCAGGTCCCCGTGTCAATGAGACGTCTGTTAGCGACATCGACGAGGAGTCCATGGTGGGCGAGGAAATCCGCACCGAGGAGGGGGCGATTGACGTCGGCGATAGCGAAGGGCCAAGAATACGAACGGCCCATGATAGATATCTTGAGGGTCTTGATTCCATAGCACCGTATGGGAGATCCGTTGGCGGCGATGAGTGAGGGAGCGTTTTTGTCGGGACCACGGTCTAGGTCGGACTTCGAAGGAGGGAACGTTGACTGCAATGCGCCGGTGTCCACCATGAGTCTACGGTTGGAAATGGTATCGAGGATACAGAAACCAATCTTGTTATGGTTAACTGCGGCCGCGATGGTGGCAGGTGGATGCTTCTGGCGTCGTCTTCTAGGGAAACTGCATGGTGCTCTACATTTCTTGGCGTCACTGCCGAACTGTTGGTGGTAGAAGCACCATGCTGGGTTAGGCCTAGGGTTTGGTCGCGTCGGTTGCGGTGGTTTCTTTCTTGATACAATGTTGATCTCGTCGTCCTCGAGGGCCATTGCCGAGGAGTCTATGGAAGAGCAGCTGCTGAAGGAGGAGAACGGAGGCGGTATTGACGATGATGCTCCGAGGCGAGATGCTTTGGAGGCCTCGTGGAGCTTCTGAGCCTTCGACAGGAGTTCGTTCATCGGGAGCGTGTCGGCGTCTGTCAATTGGGCCCGTACGTCCTGTGGTAGGCGTCGAAGAAAGATCTCGCGAGATAAGCTAATCTCACGTCGTCGGCCGTTGCTGTCTGTTTCGGGGAGCATGAGCAGGCCGGTTAGCTCGTCCCACGCCTCGACAGGAGAGGTGTCACCCATGGGCTTGCCGGCGAGGTCCAGTACTTTCTGTGCCCTTGCTGAGACGGAGAGGGAGTAGATACCAATGAGTTTCGTTCTCAGGTCGTCGTATGAAACTTGGCCGGCCTGGGCGTCGAGCCATGGGGAAATCTTGTCGAATACTTCTTCAGGTATGGAGGTGAGAACGATGTCAGCCTTGGCGCAGGAGTCGCTGAGTCTAGCGACGCGGAAGAGTACGTCCGCTCTCAGGAACCAGGAAGCGGTGTTGTGTTGAGAAAAGGGCGGCAGTTTGACTTTGGGCGTGGAGGCGAGGCCGTTGGGTGCGATGGGCGTGTTGCTTCCTACATCGTGGCCAGACGACGAGTCAGCGAAGAGGTGAGAGGTTGATATGTCGGTTAAGCTCATCCTACTGCCTTACGTTCACCGAAGTGTGGGAGAACCAAAGGCAGGTTCTTGCCTAAGGTAACGGAGTATGTAGAAGGTAGCACGGCCGTAATAAGTCCGTTAATGGCAAAGCCAAAACCGCTGATGCTACTTTCAACTCCGGGGTCACCAGTTGTAAGGACAGTGAGACAAGCGTCACCAAGATCAACTGATACTCTATTTGAATGCGCACGGAAATACATAACAAGGTGCGGACGGAAACGTAGGATTACATTGGCGCCAAGTCAGATTGAAGTGCCCGCCAAAATATATGTGTTTTCTTACACTTACAAATATATGAATTATGGGTTAACAAAAACATGTCATGAAACGATACATATATCAAAATGTAGCTCTGGTAGAGCGGAATATATATACATAGGACACCACAGTGTGGCGAAGAGAGAATTTAAATAAATAAGTAGTTTGTCGATTTTCTGGACGACGAAGGGATAGGTGTCCTTACACTACATACAATTTGATTTTTTTCATTATCGCATACTTAGGTTGTGTTGATAATTACCATACTGGTAGGGTACGTTCTGGACGAACCCTACATATGAACGTACCGTACATAAGCCCTAAAGACCACATAAATTATTTGAAGCTAGTTAGCGTCTAAAGAGTGAAAGAGAAAACGGAGTTACACAGCTCTGTCCCTCCATTAGAAAACTGGGACCAACATGTCATGAATGAAGAGTTTTTCGGTTTTTCTCATTCCTGATGTAATATTTTGTCTCTAAGTTATGGTTTGTGGTGCTTATGAATATGCTAGGTGTGTGAAGGTTAGGTATCGTACACCTAAATATCACTATATGGGATGATATGACGAGGTTTTAGTGATTTAGTACACCACCTGTGTCGGTAAACTTTGTTTACATTTTAATGACTGCCTGTGGATATTTCGTACAGCTTGGTTTTTAAGTGTACGGAATCTCCACATGTAAACAAAAATATTTATGCTGTTTGTGTGTTGAACTCTTCTTTCATATAATATCAAGTAGGCAAGCTTCAAGCATGATTTTGTATGGTAGGCTGGTCCTGCATTATATATTTCTATTGTATCAGTGTATTAAAGTGTAAAAAACAGTTTCAATTATTACACGATAGCCAAAATTAGCCCAATCATCCTGTAAACTTTAAAAAGTACTTTTTTTTTATTTTTATTTTAAGCCTTGTAAGCATTATAGGGCAAAGCAGATAATGTAACTACATTTTTATCTCAACTTTTTGTGTAATAAAGCAAGATGAAAATTAAATCGCATTCTTTATTTCAACATAGTTATCTATTTATGTTGCAAATCATTTAAAATCATCGTTTGGATGTATTTTAATGAAAACTGGTGGCAAAATACATATTTATTTATTTATTTTTTTTATTTTTAACAAATGTTTTGTTTGAGGCCTCATATTTCTGTACGGATCGTCCATACCTGTGGACGATCCGTATACTTCGAGATTTTTTTTTCTTTTGAAGCTTTATTTCACCAACTTATATTGTGATGAAAAAACTGTGCTTCAGAGAGAATATGGCGCAATGATTGTACTTTATAGGGATCACTTCAAATTTAGATTAATTCACTAAAAAAATATTTATGAATTTTTGAAGAAAAAAAAAAACTGTATGGTTCGTCCACAACTCACCCTACATAGGCCTACGCCTCGTAACGCACAATCATCGACTATACTTTCAAACCTGATTACCATATTCACCTACAATTCAGTAATATAGAGAATATGCCTAATAGCTTTTCTCTCAATGGAAAGTTTCTCTTTATATGGACATTTATTTGTAATGGCACTGCAAAGGATTTAAAGGTCGATCATGAGTGGCCGCCCAAACCCACTCTTCACCCAAGCTAAGACCACGGAGGGCCAGGCAATGGCTACTGAAAACACAGCAGGTAGACCTATATGCTCCCTCAAACTCCTCATTCTTTGCTTACAGGATGGTGAGGTTGCGGACGCTACAAGAAACTGTCAAATCTAAGGGGGCCTCAAACCCCATTCTGGCAAATTAACAGACAGGGACGATTCCAATAGGCCATCATAACCCTAACCATAGGCCTATAAAGAACCGTGTTCAAAAGTACTGCCTTTGGTAGATTCAAGTATCAAAACTGTTTTAAAGAGAAAAATATAAGTTTAAAGAAATAAAATATCAAATAACATACAAACTGTTTTTGAAAACAAAACTTAAGAATTTTTTGAAATTTCAAAAATTAGGCCTATGTTACTGGGTGATAAAAAATACGGATGAAACCCTAGTCAATAAAAATCTAAAATTCACTCTTTAAAAATAGGTTTGTATGTGGTACTTTGTATGTATTGAGTATAAATATGTAAACTATACAATAAGCCGCCAATAGCCATCCAAAAGACTGAAGATATTAAGACTTTCGAGAGGAAATTGAAGACTTTCTTGTTCTCTAAGTGATTCGATAATGTGGATTTGACAATAAACGAGCGATATGCGGCATGAAATGCCGAATGCCTTGGAATATTATTATCATTATTACTTGCTAAGCCACAAACCTAGTTGGAAAATCAGGATGCTATAAGCCCAAGGACTCCAACAGGGATAATAGCCTAGTGAGGAAAGGAAATCAATAAATAAACTATACATACGATAAGATGACTGTAAAGGTCCTGTAGAGAGTTGGGTTCCTCTGCTGTATAGGACCAAGACCAGAGGGAAAAGAAAACCAGCTTTTAAGGTAAGTAAACAAAGATAATGTACTAAATCTATAGTGCATAACTGCAATGAGAGCATGGATTTGAATTTTGCAGAAATTAATACAATAAAAAATCTTTACTTTTGCAGTTTCAGCTGCAAAGAGAATGGTAAATTGACCAGTAGGCCTACAGTACATAGTAACACATAGGCCTAAGGATAAAGTGGGTTGGATATTTCTGACCCCAAACAGTTTACTCAAAAGTCAAAACATGTAGCTTATCAATAAGTTATGGTTTTAAATTAAGGATGAACTGAAATTGAATGTACAATAGGCCTATAGGCAAATTTCCCCAAGATTGTAGGCTTACTATTTGATAAAAGAAGCAATGTGACGTCATTACGTAAACATTCTATACGTACAGTCTCAAGACAATCTAAAACGAGGCAGTGGCCATTAACACATTTATCCACATTCCTTTATTCCATGTACCTGACATCTCTCTCTCTCTCTCTCTCTCTCTCTCTCTCTCTCTCTCTCTCTCTCTCTCTCTCTCTCTCTCTCTCTCTCTCTATAGTTATGTCTGTCATTGGATAAATTTACATGTAAATGAATGTTATGTTCATATTTAATCCTTCTCATTTGCGATTTTATTCTGTTTAGTGGCTTTGAATTTCCCACCTTTTATTTTACCAAAGCATATTTACCAAAATTCCTATAAGATTCCCTAATCACCTTTAAAGTACTGATTTATAATTAATATATTATAATCCATAAAGTATATTAATGTTTCTTAACTGTATATTCCAGGCATAAGTTTTTTCATTATATCAGTTGAGAAATTATAACTGATTTACCGTAAATTCTACATTTTCCGGTATTTTTGGGGATAGTTGCCAGTTAGCCTCCTTTGTCAATATCATCATGAGACATTTACCCAATTATTACACTATTGACTTTAAATTCAAATCATGATTTTCAATCATAATTTGAAAATGTAGGCACTGCTATAAAAACTAAAGCGAGAAACATTTAGTGAGACAAAATAAGAAATGCATGTTTATGAACAATTCAATTCTTATACATTTAGCAACATTTCTGACAGTGACAGTCAGCTGGCCACGGTAAACAGTTCGTCTCTTGGCGTGTCTGGATTTCACCTTTTGGAGTTCCTTTATTGCTATTATGTATATTGTAGTAAGTAAGTTTATTGTAATGTTATTCCAATTTTAAGCATCAGTACCTACATTTTTTTTTAAATTCTCGTATATGCCAAATGTGTCTCTTTATTATCAAGTTGTGTTACTAACCGTGTCATGGCAGCCATTGTTCCTGGTCTCATTGAGTTTAGTGGTGATTAAATCGGCTATTAGACCTCATTGCCAACAAATGAAAAGTTTAAGCAATAAACCAGTAAACTGTAAGGTATGGTACTCAAGTGAGTGGAGAAAAATTATCATATCCATGCATGTTTTATCATTGGTAGGGCTACACTCTTTAAATTGCAAATGGCTGAACTTGTGTTGTTTTGACTATCGAAATATTTTGCTGTATTTTTATGGGGAGATTGAAGTGAAAATCAATGAGTAATTCACAAAGATTTACAAAGCGGGGAATACGTTCGGTAAATGTTTAGGAGAAGGCCGCACCCGTTTTTCAAGTATTAACGACGAAAAACGGCAAAAAACAACCAGATTATTGTTGCACATCGCATAGAAACATGAGGGAATGAATAAAAAAGAAACTAAGACTTAACTCTTACACACAAAATGTAAGCATAAACCTACTACTACAATTATGGGGGACCCCAGTGGGAAGCGGGGTTTTTGGGTGGGGGGAGGAGGAGAAAAGTGATTTTTCGGGGCACTACCAAACCTAATACAACCAACTAACCTACCCTGGGGGGCCTGTACCCCTACCTAGGTCTACCGGGGGGGGCTTTGCCCCCCCTGCGACCCCCCCTTAAGGCCACAGTGATTTTCAGGGCACCACCGAACCTAATACACCCACCTAACCTAGCCTAATAGCCCTGTACCCCTACCGGGGGGGGGGGGGGGTTGCAGGGCCCCCCCTGCGACCCCCCCTTAAGGACACTACCTAACACATCCATCAAACCAAATCCAAAGTGATGGTACTGCTGTATACATCATTATACTATCACCATTATAATATACTCCATAAATTAATGAAGCTTACCTTAAACTGTTGGTTGATAAAGATATGCTGCTGCTTTGAGGAAAACGTGAAGCCGTTGCGAAGGTTCCCTGACATGCAGGACAATTTTTATTTTGTAAAATTAAATTGTGTCTCTGGCACAAATCCACTAGTTTTTCAATATAACCCCGAATAAGTAAGAACAAATTCATTGTAACTTAGGAAACAGTCAGGACAAGAAGATGGAATTTCAACTTCTTGTGCAATATCAGATGACGTGCTTGCTACGGCCTCGATGTCTAGGAACGAAATAAAATGGCTGGGTAAGAAAATGTATTGTCGCACTGTGATGGGTAAGAAAATGAATTGTCGCACTGTGATTGGCCAAACGTGAAGACGTCATTGGGAAAGAAAATGTATTGTCGCACTGTGATTGGCCAAACGTGAAGACGTCATAGTGGACTAGTTTGTCTGCGGATTATAGTGGTTACAGGGCTCATTTGAGCAAAAATAAGACACAGTCAACAATAACAACAGACTTAGAAAAATCTGGGAGGAAGACAAGAGTAGCGTGAGTTTGATCGTCGATATTTCGACTTATTGATTTTCACTAAATTATCTCACTGGTATACCATTATATACATACATTCCTACATATTCTAGTAAAAATAAATTGAATATCAGTGATATCTTCATGCGGCCCTCTCCTAGACATTAACCATACGTTCATGTAAACTCATACCTGCTCATTGATAATATTCTCACGGTAAATTTTATATCGGGTAATGTAAAAATTTGGAGCCTTTGTAGGGTGACGGCCAGATCCCGTAGAAAACGGGAATATTCTGAACTGTGGCCGTCGTTCTAAAAGCGATTTCGGCGGGAGAAGCTAACTTAAAAACCCACCTAACCTATGCTAAAAGCCGTATCCTTACCCAGGGGTCTTCGCCCCCCCGGACCCCCCTTACACAACAGTTTCCTTACCTACGAGTACGACGGGAGAAGCTAACTTAAAAAACCCACCTAACTTATGCTAATAGCCGTGTCCTTACCCAGGGGGGCTGCGCCCCCCCGGATCCCCCCTTACACAACATATTTAAGATCCGTAGACCATTTCAAAACTTTTTTTATTCTATACAAGATAACAGTCGGAGCGATAATAAGCAAATTAGGACGCTTGTCCGTAGCGCTACAAACTACCCAAAAATTTTATCGGGAAATAATTAAGAAGTTTGGTACAATATCTTAATATAATTTGACAGCCTTCTTAATTCAATTTCATGTCCAACTTATATTGCCACCTCCCAGGTTGTTTAGTGGTCTGGAATGGCCTCCAAGGGCCTGGTGCTCGTTCTTATGTTCTAATTTCTTGAGTCCAGTATCCAGTCCTAAGCCAGTTCTCTTAATCCATGCAAACCACATTTGGCTAAATTATAGAATAGTGCAATATTAATTAGGAAATTGAACCTCGAATAATTGAATAGATCTTTGCAAATACACTATTTTGAATACCATATACTACCGGCGGAAACCTCTATTCATGAAGTTACAGATTTTAATAAAAAAAAATCCTGTTTTGCTCCCTCATCTAGGCACAAATCTTGGGAGCCTCTTTCCACCCAGTAGCTCAGAAAAACACCGATAGGTGGTGCTGCATCTTCTGCCGCAATTTTTCTGTTCGAACACAATAAAGGGTCCAACGTTTTATATTTTAAAAGTGTTTATTTATTTTCAGTATTGGAATATGCAGCATAATCATAACTAACTTTATTGATCATGTTAGTAATAAAAAGTTTGGGTAGAGATGTGTGTTTGATATATTTAGTCTGATAATGAGAGATGGAAGCAAAGTTCAAGTTCAATCAGATGCTGGAGTGTGAAAGCTACAACTCATCCTTCTAAGTGTGTATAACTGATAACACCAATATGCCATACTACTAGTCCACTGTGCTTACACGTGTAGCGAAACAAAATCTGCTTGCCAGAACATAACAGAGAGATAATGTTGCGAGCATACGGCAGAGCGAAAAACCAATAAATCATTGGCTTAATTAAGTAAGGAGGCATTTGTAATACGATTAACGCTGTTACGAATGACTCCATAAAAAATGGGATGAAAAGCTTCGATTTCTATGCGTCCAGAAGTCCTGGAAAACAAAGACCCCGGTGTTTTGATAGTGTTTCATTACTGTTATTCAGTTTTGATCACAGTCACTTTTTAGTGCAATTACTTTTTCATGACGATTGACCAAAACAAAGTTTTTTCAAAGTTGATTTAGATATAGACCTAATTAGACAGGAACACTACATTTTAAGAAGTTTCAAATGTAATTGATGGCAACACCTAGCGCAAAACCATAGCTTTTTCAGTTATGGGAGTTGACCCACCATAACTCAATAACTATGAATTTCTGCCAGGAATCATTATCAATAACATTCAAAATACCACAAAATACATTACAAACCAGTCTTAATTTCTACAAACCATTTTTTGGGCTCAAGTCATGACGTCCTGATGGAAGGTTCCTTCAGTAGCTTCCTAGGGTATATTTAACTACAGTGGATATTCCCAGAGAATTAAACTAAAGGTTATCACAGAATTCTAACTTCTGGTGCGAGTACCCTAAAGGTTTCCCTCTAGGATATCGTAGGTAGTAGGTTGGCCAGGGCACCAGCCACCCGTTGAGATACTACCGCTAGAGAGTTATGGGGTCTTTTGACTGGCCAGACAGTACTACATTGGATCCTCCTCTCTGGTTACGGTTCATTTTCCCTTTGCCTACATACACACTGAATAGTCTGGCATATTCTTTACATATTCTCCTCTATCCTCATACACCTGACAACACAGATTACCAAACAATTCTTCATCACCCAAGGGGTTACTGCACTGTAATTGTTCAGTGCCACTTTCCTCTTGGTAAGGGTAGAAGAGACTCTTTAGCTATGGTAAGCAGCTCTTCTAGGAGAAGGACACTCCAAAATCAAACCACTGTTCTCTAGTCTTGGGTAGTGCCATAGCCTCTGTACCATGGCCTTTCACTGTCTTGGGTTAGAATTCTCTTGCTTGAGGGTACACTCGAGCACACTCTCCTATCTTATTTCTCTTCCTCTTGTTTTGTTAAAGTTTTTATAGATTATATAGGAGATATTTATTGTTGTTACTCTTCTTAGAATATTTTATTTTCCTTTTTTCCTTTCCGCACTGAGCTATTTTCCCTGTTGGAGCCCCTGGGCTTATAGCATACTGCTTTTCCAACTAGGGTTGTAGCTTAGTAAGTAATAATAATAATAATATCAACAGGGGACGCATGTTTTAACACGCCACATAGCTATCTACACCCCATATAGAGTTAACATTTCGATATGGAAAGGTGGCTGAGTAACTGAGGAGCCGTTCCACAGTTACTCTCATCCATGGATACTTTTGGTACTCGAGACGTAAACAAACAGGCGCCATTGCTAAATGACGTCACGTCCGTCCTCGTCCTTTCATCTGTAGCTTCTTTGCTAAGTCGGATTTTTCCCAAGTGCTTTCTTTATCAGCTTACATCACCGTTAGGTCGCTACCTTCAGCTTCGCCTTCTTCTGGAAAGTTGAGTACCAGGTCCCAGTATTGTTTAAATAAGCTCTAGTCGTAAAGTAACTTCTACTTTTCATAAAATATTGTGTTTTGTGGCAGAGCTGTGCCGATACCGGACGCACCATTTTATGGCGCCGCTGTTCATGTTGCATGCTTTATTTAGTTAGCCAGAACAGCCTTCTCCGGTTATTTAACTAATTAATATTACTAGTTATTTAGTCTTCATAGCTAGGGAAGCTTTATATCGTCTTTTAGCGATCATCAGACTCGGTCGCTGTTCGACCCCATACTAGATCGCTAGCTTAGCCTCTAGGCTGGACAGCCTAGTGCTTGTTTTCATGCATGATATATACCAGTGTTCCTAGTTAAGTTATGAAGATTGTGGCATTATTAAACATACTATTTACTGTGATGAAAGTGTTTTCGCCTTCGGGGACCATATAAGGGGCAGTGTTGATTGTGTATCATCCCCTCCTAACCTAATGTAGGAACCCTTATATATTCCCTCTGGGTAGACTTGCTTTCCCTTCTATATAGGGGAATCTCGTCTACAACCAGAGTATTTATCGCTTCTCTGCCTACCCTAAGGGAATGACCCTCCCTTAGGGTCGTGCCTGAGATAAGGAAGGGCCCTGCCCTTCCTCAGTTGCACCTGGTTGGGTTACTCCTTCCTCCCTGCAACTAGCGATGTGTCTTTCAAGCTTTCCTAGCCTAGGAGTTAGTCCTCCTATTCTAGGTTAAACTCTGGGGGTTGACTCTGCCTTATTATAGTTTGAGACAGTACATTAGTACCGTTCTCGATCTGGGCTACCTAGCCTAGGTTAGGGAGCGTTCTCCCTTACCCTGGTGGCCATTCTCATGCAGAGTCTCCTCTTTAGAAAGACCCATTCTTCTCCCTCCCCACCTATCCCTTTGGTGTAGGATTGCCTACACACCTCTGTCCTTAGTCCTACATCTCCTCCCTTGGGTGGAGTGGTAGGGCTAACATTGTTCTACTGCTGAGCTGGCCGCTCTGCTACACATACCCTTCATAGCGTTCTATGGGGGTGGTTGCTGGCGGCGGTCCTGCCGGCAGGGGATTCCCCCCCTCTTTGAGTGCCCTCTATCCCTCCCTTGGGTTTCCACAGGCACCCGGCCACCTGCCGGCTCCCTGCCGCCGGATGTCAGGAGTATCCACTCCTATCATGAGTCCACTCTCTCCGGAAGGATGCCGGAGGGGTATAGGATCTTACCCCTTCCGTCCCTCCTTACCTTTCTCTCTTTTTATCCTGGTGCCGGTCTCTTTCCGCCTCTACTGCCGGCGGTAACCGCCGCGACCTCAGGGGACATTCTTTCATAAGATGCCTTCCCCCCCTCTAAGACGTCAACCTTCCGTGTGCCGGAAGCTGCCGCCTTCCGTCGGCTTGCCGCCGACGTCCCACCCTTCGTTTTACCTAGTAACAGCCGGCCGACTTCCGGAGTCGGCCACCCGCATGCCGGCATTGATTGCCGGCAATCTGGGTATACGGCAATATACATATATATCTTATGAATTGATCCAAGGCTCACCATGCCGTCAGCCTTCGGCTGCCGCCCCCTTCCGACGACCCACCGCTGTGCCGGCGGTCGCCACTATGGTATTATCCTTATAGATACTCAGTGTGTCTGTCTTGATGCCTTCCACCCTGCAGGACCGGCCTCCGGTGTGCCGTCGGTCTGCCGGAACTCTCATGAGACGTTAAGGGACATGCACCCCTTCCATGACTGCCGGCGTCATGCCGACAGTCAAAATACTGCAGCCAGATGGCTTGGCCACTTGCATATAGGTATTGTCTTACCATCCAAGATTGTGGCTATGCTGTTTGTTTGCACCTTACAATATTCCAGCATACTCTGTGTATCTTAGTGCAGTCCATTGCCGGAACCTACATTTGATAAGGGGTTTATCCTATACCCCTTCTCCCCCAGGGATCTGAGTGGTCTCAGACCCTACTACACTCTGCGGGCAATTTCTGTTAGAAGCCTAGCTTGGCTCATCCATATGGATTTCCCTCATTGTGACCTTCGGACACAGAGGAATTGTCTACTGATAAGGTTACGGTAACCGACTGGGTGGGATTCACAAGTATGTGTCTATCTACTTCCTTTCCCGCTCATTAATCTGAAGCATTAAAATGTTTTATAATTAAATTAATTATAATTTTAGATTAAGTTATCTTAATTTTAGAGTAATGTAAGTCATTCTTATGCCTTCCATGTACTCATGATCTCTTTCTTTTACAGGAGGAGTATATGAAGTGTGAGAGCAACTTCTCCGGGGTGAAGCGCCCGGACTTCTACGGGCACAAGGCGTGCCGGACCCACGCCCCCTGCGCCGCCAAGAAAGGCGACGAAGTATTGGGACCCGCAGAACTGTACAGTCTGCAAAAGTCTTCTTGTCGAGGCGTTCGACGATCCTCCTCCTGCGGAGGCAAGGGACATTGCTAGGGAGAAGCTATGCAAATGGGCGCGTGGCTTCCAGAAGAACGCCATTGGACCGTATCTTCCCAACGAAGACTTGAGGGCCTTGCTTTTCCCAAAAGCATCGAAAGACTCAGTGGTCCCCCGTGATCAGATCCCCACCGTCCAGATCGTGGTGGAACCTGACGTCGTCATGGCTCAGTCCATGCGTGAGTGCCATCTTGATTCCGACAACGTGGAACGTATGTCGGAAGTGTCGGAAGGGACGGAGAGAAACCTCATGGGCGAGGAACTCGACTATGAGGAAGATCAGGTGGAATACCCTGATTCGGAGACAGAGGTCGCTCCCGCTCCCCCAACAACTCCTGCACCGTCCGAGGAACCTGTTCCTTCGACTTCTGCCACCCCGGACCCTCTTCCACAGGCTACTCAAGAGGTCTTCAAGATGCTTGAAGCCCTCATGGAAAAGAAGCTACGAGAATCTCAGGAGCAATTCCGGACGACTCTCGTCAGCTTCAAGCAACCGAAAAGAATTTCGGTTAAGGACCTCCCTACCTGCTCGGAAGCTAACCCATGGAGATACGCCGAGCATATGCCAATTACAACTGGCAAAATTTACATTAGTGAAAAGGTTGGCTCTATATTGCTGGAAGAAGTGGAGTTCTTCCCAAATTTCGAGGCTTATCCGGACTGTTACATCCGGCTCAGGTCCGTACCAGCCTCAAAGGAGGAGACAGAACCAAAGGAGGTTATTGTGTTCGATCTCGCGAAGGCCCAAGCTTTGTTAGCTCAGGCGGTGAAGAGTAGGGGTTTCACCAACTCCAAGATGCTGGCGCTTAGTAAGAAGCATCCAACCTTCGTTGCGCCAAATGCTGCGACCTTCCCCTTCATCGAAAAGGCCTTCACAGCGGTCATAAAGGCAGTGGAGGAAGGGAGACCTTGCCCTGCACTGGAGGAGTGCAGACCCTTCTCCATTACTCTTCCCCCCGATGATAGGCACTGGAAAGACATCCAGTCGATCTTCACGGTAGGGAAACTAGAGCCTGACGTAGCCGGTCGTCAATTTAATGAGGACCTCCCAAGACTGAACGATCACCTCCTTCGTAGGGAATAGGATACGAAGGAGAGACTTGCCTCGTCGCTGTCCCACCAGGTACAGCTTGAGCTCATGGCCGAGGATACTAGAGTCCCGGACTTTTATATGGTCCTAGCCAAGTCGCACTTGGCGACTGTAACCAAGGACCTATACGTATAGCTTCACTAGGGCTCGCAGAGCCTGTCGTGAATTCGTGTTCGCTAACGCGACAGTGAAACACGAACCCCGGAGGCTGATTTCCTCCAATATCTGGGGCAAGTATCTCTTCCCATCTACCTTGGTGAAAGAGATTGTGGACAAAGCTGCCACGGAGAATAGGAACCTTCTCCATAAGTGGGGCATGTCGCGAAAGAGGAAGTCCTCTCAGAATGATGGCCCTCAGCCTAAGAGGAAGACTTCGAAGCCAAAACCCCAACAACGTCAACAGACGTTTCCAGGTCCCGCTACTCCCCAAGTGGCTACGCAGCCGCAACAGACCTTTCAGTTGGTCCCCCAACCGGTGGTGTCGCAGTCGCCGGTCTTCACCCCTGCATATGAGCAACACTCAACTACCTTTCATCCCAGAGGAAGGGGCTCCGGCAGAGATTCTTCTCGCCGTCCCTCCAGAGGCAGAAGAGGAAGGGGAGCTAGCGGCTGAGGTGGCAAACCCTCGGGACACCAGAAGCAATGATGTGCTTCCGGTGGTAGGAAGACTCCGCCAATTCCAGGATCGTTGGACCTTCGATCCCTGGGCACACAGCATCGTCAAGAAGGGACTAGGCTGGAGCTGGACTCAACCACCCCCAGCCTTCCAGCAATTCTTCCAACAGTCAACCCCCCTCCTGGAAGAATATGTCCTGGAGCTCTTGAACAAGAAGGTGATCAGGAGGGTAAAGTCAACCAGGTTCCAAGGGAGACTATTTTGCGTTCCCACGAAAGACTCCGACAAACTCAGTCATTCTAGACTTATCCCCTCTCAACAAGTTCATTGCAAACAACAAATTCAAGATGCTGACTCTGCAACAAATAAGGACCCTTCTGCCTCAACGGGCCTATACAGTCTCCATAGACCTGGCGGATGCCTACTGGCACATTCCAATGAATCATTACGCTTCCTCCTACCTAGGATTTAGACTCCAAAGGAAAAGTTACGCCTTCAGGGCCATGCCCTTCGGGCTCAACGTGGCTCCACGGATCTTCACCAAGCTGGCAGACGCAATCGTCCAACAGCTCCGTCTTCAGGGCGTCCAAGTGATGGCCTACCTAGACAACTGGTTAGTCCGAGCGACATCACCCGAAGATTGTGTAAGAGCCTGCAACAAAGTCACCCAGTTCCTAGAGCATTTGGGCTTCAAGATAAACACCGAGAAATCTCGCCTCTCTCCAGCTCAGAAGTTCCAATGGTTGGGAATCCATTGGGATCTTCAGTCACACCGCCTTTCCATCCCACAGAAGAAAAGGAAGGAAATAGCAGGGTCTGTCAGAAGGCTTCTAAAATCCAAACGGATCTCAAGACGCCAACAGGAACAAGTTCTCGGTTCTCTACAGTTCGCCTCTGTGACAAACCCAGTGCTTCGCGCACAGCTAAAGGATGCCGCGGGAGTCTGGAGACGTTTCGCATCCATCGCTCGAAGAGACCTCAAGAGACGGCTTCCAAACAGACTTCGCTCACTTTTAAAGCCATGGTCGGAAGCAAAGGCCCTGAAAAGGTCCATTCCTCTTCAACACCCGCCTCCATCGATCAACATCCACATGGACGCTTCACTGGAGGGTTGGGGAGGTCACTCCCACCAACGACAGGTTCAAGGAACATGGTCTCCTCTATTCAAGACGTTTCACATCAACATATTGGAGGCCATGGCGGTTCTTCTCACCCTGAAGAAACTCTCCCTGCCTCCCTCGATCCACATTCGTCTGACTCTGGACAACTCGGTGGTAGTCAGATGTCTCAATCGTCAGGGCTCGAGATCGCCCCAGATAAATCAGGTACTTCTTCCGATCTTTCGTTTGGCAGAAAAGAAGAAATGACACCTGTCTGCAGTTCACCTACAAGGATTCCGCAACGTGACAGCGGACGCTCTATCAAGGACAAGTCCAATAGAGTCGGAATGGTCTCTAGACGTAAGGTCATTCTCCTTCATCTCTCACCAAGTCCCGGAACTTCAGATCGATCTCTTCGCGACGAGCGACAACAATCAACTTCCTCGATATGTGGCCCCGTACGAGGACCCCAAGGCAGAAGCAGTGGATGCTATGTCACTGGATTGGAACAGATGGTCCAGGATATACCTGTTCCCTCCTCCCAACCTTCTGCTGAAAGTCCTCTCCAAACCGAGAACCTTCAAAGGGACAGTGGCCCTAGTGGCTCCCAAGTGGCCTCGGAGCAATTGGTACCCTCTGGTCCTGGAGCTGCAGCCCACGCTGATCCCCCTACCGGGCCCAGTTCTCTCTCAACAAGTACAGAAGTCGACTGTCTTCGCTTCATCACTGAAAGTCAGGGACCTTCATCTCATGATTTTCTCTCCTTAGCCGCAAAGAAAAGGTTTGGAATCTCGAAAAAAAGCTTAGACTTCCTCGAGGAATACAAGACTGAATCTACAAGACAGCAATACGAATCTTCCTGGAGAAAGTGAGTCTCTTTCCTCAAGGCAAAAAATCCTGCGGAAATCACCATTGATTTTTGTATGTCCTTCTTCTTTCACCTTCATGGACAAGGCTTAGCGGCCAACACGATTTCCACCTGCAAATCGGCTTTGACTAGACCACTCCTGTACGCCTTCCAGATTGATTTGTCCAGTGATATCTTCAATAAACTACCAAAGGCATGCGCTAGACTACGCCCAGCACCTCCACCAAAACCTATCTCCTGGTCCCTGGACAAGGTGCTCCATTTTGCCTCTAACCTGGACAACGATTCGTGCCCTCTGAAAGACCTGACTCAAAAAGTTATCTTCCTTTTTGCTCTCGCCTCGGGAGCCCGAGTCGGTGCAATAGTCGCATTAACAAGAGAAGAGGGTCATATCCTGTTCGCAGATACAGGAGAGCTTACCCTCTTCCCTGATCCGACGTTTCTCGCTAAGAATGAACTACCCACCAAGAGATGGGGCCCTTGGAGAATCTGCCCCCTGAAGGAAGATGTGTCTCTATGCCCAGTGGAGAGTCTTAAGGTCTATCTTCGTAGAACTTCAGACTTCGGTGGAGGACAACTCTTCAAAGGAGAAACATCGGGTAGCGACCTGTCACTGAAACAACTAAGAGCGAAAATCACCTACTTCATTCGCAGAGCGGATCCTGACAGTACACCCGCAGGTCATGATCCTAGAAAAGTCGCGTCTTCTCTGAACTTCTTCCAGAGTATGGATTTCAAAAGCCTCAAGAGCTTCACAGGCTGGAAATCATCGCGCGTTTTCTTCAAGCACTATGCAAAACAAGTGCATGAAGTTAACCCTGGATAGGTACGCTCCTCGGACACCCCTTTAAGGGTATACTCGGACGCGAACGACCCCGACGCCAAAAAAAATTCTTGAAAAATCAGTTTTTGCAGTAACCTCCTTTTTTCTTTTGCCAAAAAAAACTTCAATGAATGCTTAAAACAACTGTAAAGATAAATACTACTCATCTGCAGAAAAACTATTTATTATAAATATTTTAAAAAATTAAGTAGAAAAAAAAAAGACCTGACATAAAAATTCATAAAAAAAAGTTTATACATATATACACAAATCCTTTTAGGAATTGATTCTTGAATGTTTAGGACACATCTTGATGTATTTTGGATGAAGTCAGACCCATGGAGGTGAAGATCTGAAATGAGAAAAAAAAGGGTAACTTTTTTTGGCCAAAAAAATTTGTCCAAATTTCATGAATTTTTTTGGGTACCCAAATGAAATAGGAAGTGGCTAATTTTTTTAGGGAATAAACATATGTTATCCTAAAATAGAAATATGTAAAAAAATCTCCATTATTTTGTAAATTACATTTATATCAGGGGCCATATCTAAAGGTAATTTTTTGAGTACTTAGAAATTTCGTAAAAAAATACATATATTTAATATATATGATATTTATGCAGGTAAAAATATACCAAAATATCACAAATTCTATAGGGAACAAGAATATATATAGATAGGGCAGCTTACGCTTCGGATATGTCCACAAAATGGCCGCCAACCACACTGACTCAGACTCCCTAATCTGCCACTTGAAATGTAGGAAGGGTATGTCAATTTCAAGGTGTTATATACTAATCTAATTATTATTTGATATGCATAAAAATTGTATGGTGGGTTGCTGGATAATTGTCGATTATTTTACGACTATAAAATTAAAATTCTGACCCAAAAAAATTTTTTTGAAGGGAAATAAAATCGAAAAAAAAAAAATGTAAAACAATATAATATTTTAGCTAAAAAAAATTGATGATATTCAATAAAAAAAAAAGTAAACAAAATTTTCCGACAAATAAACATCTAGAGGAATCATTACTCTGTGATAGTTCCTTAGTACGTAGTAATTTTGAAAGAATTGGGAAAAAACGAAAAAATGGCAATCACCGGAAAATCAAACACATACCTATATATATGCCATATCTGGCTAAAAAAAAGATAGGCATGGGTAGCCAGATCATCTAGAAACACTTTCCAACACTATAAAAATATAAGTTTTGCGACACTACTTGCCAATTCCTTACGGTAACATGACTAAGCGAAAAAATGCAAAACAAATAAAAAGGGACACTCGCGGAAAAATGGCTAACATTCTAATATACGGCATTTCAGAAAAAAAAATTCAGCCACGTGCTAGGCAAACCATCAAGGCACATTTTCCGACAAATAAACATCTAAATGAATCATTACTCTGTGATAGTTCCTTAGTACGTAGTAATTTTGAAAGAAATGGGAAAAAACGAAAAAATGGCAATCACAGGAAAATCGAACACATACCTATATATACGCCATATCTGGCTAAAAAAAAAAAGATAGGCATGGGTAGCCAGATCATCTAGAAACACTTTCCAACACTATGAAATTATAAGTTTTGCGACACTACTTGCTAATTCCTTACGGTAACATGACTAAGCAAAAAAATGCAAAACAAATAAAAAGGGGCACTCGTGGAAAAATGGCCATTCTAATATACGGCATTTCAGAAAAAAAAATTTCAGCCACGTGCTCGGCAAACCATCAAGGCACATTTTCTGACAAATAAACATATAAATGAATCATTACTCTGTGATAGTTCCTTAGTACGTAGTAATTTTGAAAGAAATGGGAAAAAACGAAAAAATGGCAATCACAGGAAAATCGAACACATACTTATATATACGCAATATCTGGCTAAAAAAAAAATAGGCATGGGTAGCCAGATCATCTAGAAACACTTTCCAACACTATAAAAATATAAGTTTTGCGACACTACTTGCCAATTCCTTACGGTAACATGACTAAGCAAAAAAATGCAAAACAAATAAAAAGGGGAACTCGCGGAAAAATGCCCAACATTCTAATATACGGCATCTCAGATAAAAAAAAAGACATGCACGTGTTAGCCCAACCATCAAGGCACACTTTCTAACACATAAACATGAAAAAAAATCAATAATATACGGCAATTCCTTACTACATAGTAAATTTTTACAAATATTGAAAAAAAACAGAAATTGGCAACCGCAGTTAAATACCCAATATACCAATAACTACGTCGTATCTGACAAAAACAAAATCACGCATGGGTAGCCAGATCATCTAGACACACTTTCCAACACTAAAAAAGCAAAAGTTTTACGACACTATTTCGCAATATCTTACGGAAAAATGACTTGGCAAAAAAATGAAAAAAAATGAAAAAGGGGTACTCGCGGTAAAATGCCCGACATTCTAATATACGGCATCTCAGATAAAAAAAAAGACATGCACGTGTTAGCCCAACCATCAAGGCACACTTTCTAACACATAAACATGAAAAAAAAAATGAATAATATACGGCAATTCCTTACTACGTAGTAATTTTTACAAATATTGAAAAAAAACAGAAATTGGTAACCGCAGTTAAATACCCAATATACCAATAACTACGTCGTATCTGACAAAAACAAAGTCATGCATGGGTAGCCAGATCATCTAGACACACTTTCCAACACTAAACAAGCAAAAGTTTTACGACACTATTTGGCAATATCTTACGGAAAAATGACTTGGCAAAAAAATGAAAAAAAATAAAAAAGGGGCAATCGCGGTAAAATGGTCCTCGTGGTGATGAACGACATTTTAACTAAAAAAAAAATCATGCACATGGTAGCCAAACAATCCACCAAGACTTTCCACAACTGATAACCTATACAAGTTGCACCATTCTACGACAATTTCATAATACGTAATAACTTTGATAATTATGCAAACTACCTTAGAAGGGTAAACTCGGTCGCGCTCGACCCCGACTCGTCTCAGAAATCGGGGAAGGAGTACAGCTACAGCAATGCACATCTGGACACTACTAGAGCGTGTAGGGGAGACACCTCCTGCAGGTCGATCACCCACAAATTCAGTCACGGGGCTGAGTCACGTGAGAAAAACCTGTTTTTTTTGACGCTCGGGGTCGCGAACGACCCACCGTACCTATCCAGGGTTAAGCATTTCGTGGTAGCCGCAGGTAATGTTATGAAACCTGCTGTTTAACTCTGCATAGAACAGTGAGTTACTTGGGACTTTTAACTCTACGGGTGCCTCTGTTGACACTTTTTGTGATACATAGTGATTTCATAGACACTTAGTGTTTCTAATAGACTGTTCTTACCAAGGTGAAATGTCATAGACTTTACATGAGTGCCACATGCTCTAGGGCATGATGTGTTTTCCTTGCAGAAGACTGACGTTCCTCTGGAACTTGTGTTTCTAAAAAGTAAATTTTCTTTTCAGATTTAAGATTGAAGTCTTTATTTTCTATGTACATTATTCTTTTATTATTGTGAATAAAATCTATATTCATTATTGTAATTACTACCATAATGATCTGCAATCTTTGAAATAAAATGTCTATTTTATTCCATGTGCGTCTCTCTCCGCTCCTATACTTTATCAAGAAATATACGATTTTTATAGTTTCATTTACCCCCTTTTGTCTCTAAATAATGAGAAGAATGATATATGTAATTATGTTATATACTCACTCATGCCTCGATAATATTCCTATTCGAATATTAACCTTTGTCCTGCCTCCGAGACCAGATTGATCTCTCCTCCAGGGAGAGTAGTAAATGTTATTTACTTTCCTATGCTTGATAATATTCCTACCCGAATATTAACCTTAGTCTTGTCTACGAGTCCAGCACGAACTCTCCGCAGGGTGAGTAGCTCTTCAATGATCGCTTCGAGATGTTCCTATTGTCCACCAGGACTTCTCTGCCAGGGGGGCAGGAAGCTAGTTCTTCATAGAATCTCTGGTAAGGACATGTTCTATACCTCTATTCGAAGCCCTTGGCACTTGCATTAAAAAGGGGAAAAATTCCATGATACATTAATTATCTGGTACACTTCCATCAGGACATCATGGCTTGAGCCCAAAAAACGGATTTTGAGCGAAGCGAAAAATCTATTTTTGGGTGAGATAGCCATGACGTCCTGATGGACCCTCCCGTCTATTCTAGTTCAGCCTTTCAGGCCCCGCCCTGACCTGCTGTATCATGGAGATTAGCAGAAGCTGGGCTCAGGATGAGGACGGACGTGACGTCATTTAGCAATGGCGCCTGTTTGTTTACGTCTCGAGTACCAAAAGCAGCCACGGATGAGTGTAACTGTGGAACGGCTCCCCAGTTATTCTCCACCTTTCCATATCGAAGTGTTAACTCTATATGGGGTGCAGATAGCTATGTGGCGTGTTAATACATGCGTCCCCTGTTGATATACAATATCCTAGAGGGAAACCTTTAGGGTACTCGCACCAGAAGTTAGAATTCTGTGATAACCTTTAGTTTAATTCTCTGGGAATATCCACTGTAGTTAAATATACCCAAGGAAGCTACTGAAGGAACCTTCCATCAGGACGTCATGGCTATCTCACCCAAAAATAAATTTTTCGCTTCGCTCAAAATCCGTTTTTTGTCCATTTCTGAGCATGAATATTGGGTCATACCACCTGTCTTGAAGATTTTTCACTCCCCCCACTTACAACAATTATGGGGATTCCTAGTAAGAAAATAGGGTTTTTGGTGGTGTGACCCCCCTAAAAAGTAATAAGTAGTAATAGTAAGGGTCAGAAATGCGTAATAAACACAAGATAGCTAACCGGAAAAATGTATGGTTTGTGTAAATTTTGTGAAGTTGAAGTTTCATTATTAGCCTACCAATGATTCACGTCACGTCCCTCAAATTGGTTATGCTCTGCCGTGGCTCGCATTGCTCGTAAATAAAAATTTTCTCGCTGCTTCTCTATTCTGGCAAGCAGTACATTGATGTGGTGAGTATGTCGTCTGCATGGCTCACTATTAAAATATAATTACCTATAATTTATATCACGTCCCTCTAATGGTCTCGACTTTGCCGTGACTCCCTTGGTTCACAAATAAATACAGTACAGTATTATCTTATAGGTCCTATGTCCTGGCTAGCGTTACATAGCTTAGATGCCAGTCATGTAGATCACCATTTTTGGGATAGCTTTTATTTTCATATAAGCAACAATAGCTATATACTTAACAGTTTATGTTTTGATCATAATTATTGACCAAAAGAGATGAAATTACATTAAATTTTGAAATAGATTGAAAGGAGAATATGTCTTCTTGTGAGGTAGTCCTGCTCGAACTGAAGTTGATGGAAAACAAAAATTGTAATTTGTAGAACAACATCCAGGAACTTGTGCATAAATATTTGGAAACTTCATTGGTTCAAAAGGTCATCTAATGATTAGTTCATGCAAAGAACTGAAAACTGCCAAAAGCTATTGCAAACATTGCATGTGCAGTAACCCACAATCAGTCTCACAAAAGTAAATGGACTTCGAAAGAGAAAATGGTGTTTACCTTTTAATTGATCAATACGTAATTTATGCCCCAGCCCCCCTTACAGTAGTCACAGAAAGAAAAATGCCGGAATAGCCCGCACTCGTCCATTTCTTAGAGGGAATTCCAGTTTTGCTAGAAATTAAAGTATCCTATATTTTTCATGTTGTGACCATATACATTAATATTATCAAAATATTTACGGTGGACTTTGGTTATGGCATGGCAATTTCTAATCCCTTGCGGATGATAATAGCCTAGCCTTAGATTGTCTGGTCATTGTATTTTATTAATTTATTTTTACAATAGTTCTCCATTGTAAGTAAAGAAGTGAGTGAACATTCTTTGCCTTTAGTTTAGTTTCAAGTTGCACCCGGGAGTTATACGGTTCTTTATTTTATAGCCAAATATATTAGTGCATAAACTTCTTTTTTTTTTTTTTTTGCAGATGGTTTTGTTTTGTCCATTTCTAACCCTGAATAATGGTGCAAATCACCAGTGTTTTAATTTTCCTACTTCCTCGGTTAAAAAAATTTATCGGGTTCCCAATGGGAAACCTGGAATTTTGGGTGAGAATAAGATAATGCCCATGACAATTGATTTTTACCAATATTATTGTTTGGAAATGCATAAAAAAAGACTTAACTAGTTAGAAAAATATTAGTTCTTGTATATATTTGGTTATAAATTGATGCATTATATAATATCCTATAATCTTTATCACTTCCCTCAATAATTGATCTTTTATGTGCTGGCGAGGGCTGCCACCCACCAGATAATCACCGAAAAATTTCATTGAAATTTTAACGGCTGAATTCCAGCCAAGCTGAAATCTTATCCAATTAAGTGACTCTGGTTTGTATAGTTAGGAAAAATACAAATTACTTTAAAGATTTGTGATTATTTTTAAGAATTTGTAAGAATTTTCGTCTCATTTCATTTAACGTAATATTTGGAGTGGCTTAGTAATTTTTTTTTGCTGATAACGCTTATATAAATGGTATAATTTTAATCATATGCTTCAAGTAGCTTGATTTAAAGAAAAGTTGTAATCAGCGCTCCTGTAAGATTTTTAAATTTGGCCGACAATTGTTTTCGATAGGATAATAATTGTATTTGTATTAATAGACTGCTTAATTATATGCTGTAAATAGCTTGATTTAAAGACTCAAGTTGTATTGGGCGCTCCTGTAAGATATCTAAATGTGGCTGACAATTATTCTTACTGGGATGATGGTAATTTTATTTGTATTAATAGACTGTAGATAATGTTACTTGTACAGTACTGTATTGAGAACTTTATCTTTTCAGGTGTGACATTTTGAATCTTAGTATAAGAATTTGGCCCCTATTCTCAGCTGTTTAATTGAGCATATAATAGTGATCTGAAGTTCAGCAACGTTGAGTAACAACAATTTAGAACAAGAGGATTTTGAGGAAATTGCTGCACAACGGCACTAATGGAGAAGTACGTTACATTCAATGTTATGTTTTATTTTCTAGAAGCTAAGTTTTTGTTATGTCCCTCTAGCCCATGAAAGCTTTGTCAAGCATATTTTCTGTCTTTACTTGGGTTACAATAAGGACTGCAAAAGCTATTCAATATTAGATCATTTTATTATATTTTCTCTGTTTTGGACCACATCGTCAAGATGATTTTTTTTAGAATGCATCTTAAGAAGGATATGTGCAATGGAGACAATAACAACTGTAAAAGCTGTTTAATATTTTATCATTAAAGTTTTGCTGTTTCTGATCACATCTTCAAGATGATGTTTATTCCGGCACCTGCAAGATGTAACCCACAGGAGCCTTGACACATTCTCCGTTTGGTTCTGTTGTGGCTGCTCAAAACATGATCAATAACACCTCACATCCCTCGTAGGACAAGTAGCAGTCGGTTGAGGACAGATGTTACTCACAGTAGTTGTAAGTCTAGTGTGACTGTGTATTACTGGCCTTTTCGTCTTTTATTCTCCCCTCTCTTGGGGTTTGAGCAAGCCGAGGAAGGTGGAAGTCGAGTAACATCCAGGTAAGAAAAGTATAACTCGAAGTCTTACCTTAGCGAGTCACAATGCTTAGTTGTCACACTTGCGCAATTGCTCAGGCTGTTGTCTCGCATTGGGAGTTAGCGACGTGATAGTATGTACTCTTCCACAGCTCATGCAAAGCATAAGTCACACACCCAGGATCAATGACTAGTCAGTTGGTCTTGGACTTCACCCATCTAAACGTGTCTCCATAGTAAAGAGCTGGAATGTTTGTATGTGGTGCCGGAACAAATGACAAATTTGAAAATAATTTGTAATTTTCGTAACCACACGAACCTGAAGTTCTTTACACATACTGGCCCACCGTCACCTACCCCCAGGAAGTCCTGCCTGCTATTGCAAAGTGGCCTGTGTTGGCTACTGTGTGTCTAACTCCCGCTACTTCCTGCTAACTAGGTAAGGGTAGTAGCACCTCACTAAAAGTTTTACGGCTATTCTCAGCTGTCGCTGAAATATATCTCCAGTAAAGAGCTTCAGCTTTGTATGGTTAAAAGAAATACAAATTATTTCCAAATTTGTCATTTTTGTTAGAATACATCTTGAGAAAGAAGGATATGTACAATTGAGTCAGGTGTTATCCATTTTATGGTAAACAATTGCAGATCTCTATAATTTTAAGAGCTGGTATCCTTTTGTATTTCAAAGTTTTTGAGTATGAACATAATTGACAAATTTTATAGAAGTCTTTAAAATATGCTAGGACCAATTTCTTGCTGCAACAATGTGGCACAAAGTCCTAGTGTAAACAATTTAATGTTCAGCAGTATTATTGGGGGGAAGTTGAATTTGTTTTGACTCCAGAGATGTAAACCTCAGCTCTTGCATTTATGATACAGGTGCAAGTCCCAAGCCATATGGTCCAAATTACTTGTATTCATTTAATGATGTTTTTCATATTTGTGGACATCTTTCGTCCTTTAAAAAGGGGAATGTCTATTGGAGCTGGAACGGCTGTGAATTTGGTAAAGAGATACGGTAATACATTGTTATACGAGCATAATGCGTTCCTGGACCGAGCTTTTATGTCCATTCACTCTTATCTCAAATCAAATTTTGCACGTAAAATAACTTTAAAAAAATTAATCCATTTCCACTCTTAGAAACATCAAAATTAATTATATAACAAAGGAAAAACATTCTTTTAATTGTTTCAATACTTACCTACACTCATACATACATACATATACCAAGGCACTTCCCCCAATTTTGGGGGGTAGCCGACATCAACAAATGAAACAAAAACAAAAAAGGGGACCTCTACTCTCTACGTTCCTCCATAAAATGACATAAATGATTGTTGATTGTTGGACTGTGATCTGCAATAAAATGTGGCCTTATTATGTAGTTCTTACCTTCGAGGAGGAGGAGGATACACATACGGTATTTATACTGTTCCTTGAACTTAAGATTATCTTAAATTAAATTAGCTTGCTTAATTTTAAAATTAATTTTAATTTTACATATATTATTTTACATTTTTTTTTTTACTGTCCCTCTCTTGTTTTAGCTCTTTGCCTCACTTTCACTAGTGGGCTTTAAAAAAAAAAATCTATCCAAGGAGGTTTGTTTGTCTCCCTTTCAAAATGCTGCAGAAATTAGTTGGGCAAGTGTCGATAAAAAGAGCTGAAGCACGACCACAAGACAATTTATCCGGGTATGTCTTCTCCACAAAATCAGACACATCCTGCCGCTTGGACAACACTTCCTTAATCTCCTTCCAAGAAAGGAGCTCCTCCAGTTCTGCCGCCTCCTCGCTACTGAGGTCTTGCAATACTGTACCTCCGTATGTTGTATCATCTGGAACTCTTCTTGATGCTCCTTGACAAGGCCGTTCATGTCTGCCTCATCTACCTCTAGCCCCATGAACTTTCCAAGAGACACGATCTCTTCCAACACAATGGGTTCAGGGTCAGACTGCGGTGTATCGAACCTTTCGAAGTCACTTTCAGCCACTGAATCAAGGCACAATTTTTTCCATACTGAATTTAAGGTTCTTTGCGTATCACCCTGCCATGCTTCATCAATAATTTTCAAACTATGAACAATATTAAAATGATTCTTACAAAATTCACAAAGGGTGAGATTGGTGTTGTCTGTGACATCAAAGCATTTCTTAAACAAATGTTTTGTGTACAGTTTCTTGAAGTTTGAAGAGACCTGTTGGTCCATGAGCTGAAGGGTTGCGTGGTGTTGGGCGGGAGATAGAGGACCTTGACGAACTTGAATTCATCCAGAATGTCATCTTCAAGAAGAGGAGGGTGACCAGAGACATTGTCCAGGATGAGAAAATATTTCAACAGCAGGTTGTTCTCCAACAAATTCTGGTTGATTGCTGGACCAAAGCACAGATTCATCCATTCTTTGAAAAAGTACCTCGTAACACAAGCCTTTGAATTTGCGAGCCACATGACAAAGTTTTTCTTTCAAGATCTTGTGGCTCTTGAAAGCATGTGGGTTTTCTGAGTGGTATACCAGCTGTGGCTTGATCTTGCAGTCAACGATGGTATTAGCACACAAGGCTGGAGTCATTTTATCCTTCTTGGGTTCATGGCCCGAGAGTTTCTTCTCCTCTCCCGTGATGAATGTCCTCTTGGGTATCCTCTTCCAGAAAAGGCCAGGTTTATCGCAGTTCAAGACTTTTTGGCAATGTAACCTTCAGCAGCAACAATTGAGGCAAATGGTTTCATGTACTCCTCCGTGACTTTCACGTCGGAACTCTCAGCTTCCGCATGCCTCATAACCGAGTAGATCCCAGTTCTCTTTTTAAAATTATCGAACCAGCCACGACTGGCTTTGAAGGTTTCCACTGGTGTTGATGTCTTCCCACTCTCGGCTGTTTCCCTTTGTTTCAAGTCTGTAGGTTAAGCTGGCCTTCTCACGGATGATTGTCTGTCATGCTATCTCCTACCAGTGGTTTTTCTTTTTTCCACAGCAACAGAAGCCTTTCCATCTCTTCATTTACATAAGTCCGTAGCTTTGACAGTATGGTAAGGACTTTGGAAGGCTTCTGTTTGAGGATGGTACATACTGTCGATGTACTCCTCTTGTAATGGTTGGCCAGCTCAGTCACCCTTACACCACTCATGTTTTTTGATAATTTCACGCTTCACCTCTATAATCATCATGTGCTTTTTCTTATCACTACTGTTGTTTCCACTCGCTTGCTCTGGACCCATTACTTGTTAAACTCTCAACAAATTAACGTTAAAAACTCGTAAATAATGCAAACAAAATAGGTGATGCTCGGAGATGTGTTCAGTAGTCTGAGATCAAGCGAAATGAATGAGTGATGCAGGCCTCGAGAGCAGCTCCCACACGCTTGGCCACATAGCGTCAGCATCTGCAAGTGTACTTGTATCTCAAGTTTATGCTCTTATCACAATGCAAAAATTTGTTCGTCGGCTTGTATGTTGGGAAGTTCGTAAGTCAAGGTATTACTGTATGAGGAAATAAAGGGTCTGAGTGTTGTTAAATATGGCTAGTTCCTACACTTGATACAAATCCTCATTATTTGCTATAAGGAGATATTCTAGTGCAAGCTGGAAAATACGGCAGAAAACCTTAACAAAGTTGTTAACGACCGGGCCGGTAGTTATCCACCTGTTAGTGGTGGGGGACTGCCGGTCGGCATCCACCTGTTAGTGGTGGTGGTGGGGGGGGGGGGGGGGGGGACTGCCAGTCGGTAGCTACTGAATACCTTCAATCGGATTCTAACCGTTGCAGTGGTAACACCGCTGCTCCTGCTTTTGTTTGACTGGCAGACTAGCCTTTCTTTATTGTGTTTTTGATTAACTCTTTTTCTTTTTTCTTTGTTAGATGTGATGTCCTCTATTATGAGGAAGTGTCCTGGGGTTCCCCCGATATCATGTGGCACATTTGTCACCACGAGAGGTGGATCCTCATTCCCTATGCCCTTCGTGCAGAGGTCATAGGTGTTCTGAAGGCTCCCCCTGGCAAGTATGTAGAGAATGGTTGCCCTCTCAGTGGGAAAAGTTCGTGAAGAGGAAGAAGAAGAAATCCAAAAAGGATTCGTTACCTCCTGGTTTGCCGTCGAAAGATAAGGAGTCTCGGGCCTCCTCTTTGGCCTCTCGATCTCTTCCTTCAGACTCTTCCTTGCCTCCGTCCTCCTGGGGGAAGTCAAGGAAGAGTGGCACCATTGACTTAACCCCCATTCCCCTTGGTCAGGCGGATCACGTTGCCCCTCCCACTGGGACAATATTTTCTGCCACTGGGAGTGACTCTATTACTGCTTCCATTCCAGATCATGTACGAGCGGTATGGCCTGCCCTTGGACTCCCTGGTTCTCCTTCGGAGGAAGTGTGGAATCAGTTATTTGCGGTCACAGTTTTACCTCAGGTCCCTTCTGTTTTGGAACCCTTGGAAGTTCCGGACCTTGCATACCTCCCATCAACTCAGTTGGCGCCCACAGAAGTTTCAGTAGGTATAGTAACTTCAGCTCCGGTGGAGCCTACTTCGCACCTCGCTTGCGCTTCTACAAAACTACAACGTCGCAAGCGCAAACATCGCAGTACCACCTCCTCCTCCTCCTTCTCCTATAGTAAAGAATGAGGGTTTGTATCAAGTGTAGGAACAAATGACAAACTTATAACAGAGTTTGTATTTTTCCTAACATACAAACCCGAATTCTTTACACAAATCTTCCCTCCGTCACCGCCCCAAAAAATAGAGATATTATTACGCCTATGCTTTTTTCCCATAGAGCTGGGAGAAAGCTTGCCTTAGGCGATGTCCTCCTTTTGGAGGACTTCTTCCTCGTTGGTGAGAGATATTATTACGCCTACCCTTTATTCCCATAGAGCTGGGAGAAAGCTTGTTTTAGGCGATCTCCTTCAGGAGAACTTTCCTCTCGTTTGCAAGAGATAACTTGAAGGAAGGAATTTGCTGATCCACCAGGCACGATGGCAGAGCTTTCTCCGAAGCAGGTTTCCCTTTCGGGGGAACAAGTCTTAAGTTCTTGAGAGAAGACCGTCTCTGGGCATCGGCAGTCCCCCGTTACGCTTATGGTTTTCCTTCAGGGGCGGAGCGAGTGCCTTATCTTAAGCGACGTTCTCCTTCGGTAGAACAAACCTCCCCTGCGGAGGTGTTATCTTTAGATCTTTGAACCTGCTGGTTCTCCTTGACCCTTCAGGGTCTCGTTACGATCACCCTTTGGGCTGGCGTGATCATGGGCCTTCGGGCTCTCGTCATGTTGATCCTGCGGGTTCTCATGACAGTAGAAATCCTTCAGGACTCCGTCGCGCTGATCCTTCAGGCTCACGCGACTCGAAACCTTCGGGTTTCAGTTACGCTGAACATTCGGGCTCTCGTAACGATGGTAACGTTGAGCCTTCGGGACCTCGTACCATCAATCACACTGACCTTTCGGGGTTTCGTGACAGAGGAACTTTGGTTTCTCGTTACGCTGACCTTTCGGGGTCTCGTAACATTAGTTACGCTGACCTTTCAGGGGCTCTCGTAACTTTAGCTACGCTGAACCCTTGGGCTCTCGTAACTTTAGTCACTCTGACACTTCGGTGTTTCGTGACGGAAACTTCGGTTTCCCATTGCGCTGACCCTCCGGGGTCTCATAACATTAGTTACGCTGAACCCTTGGGCTCTCATAACTTCAGTTAGGCTGAACCCTTGGGCTCTTGTAACTTTAGTCTCACTGACACTTCGGTGTTTTGTGACCGGGAAACTCCGGTTTCTCGTTGCGCTGACCCTTAGGGGTCTCGCAACACGCTACGTTAGGCCTTTGGTCTCTCGTGCCCTTTGTCACGCTGACCCTTCGGCGTCTTGTGACAGAGAAACTTCCGTTTCTAGTTTATGCTGACCCTTCGGGGTCTCGCAACACAGTTCACGCTGAACCTTCGGGTTCTCGTGACCATAGTCATACTTATATGACAAGAGAGTTTGCGGACTCGTTGTGTTGATCGTTCGCTCTCACAAAACACAGGCTATCGTTAACCTTCGGGTGAACGTAGCATTGAGTACTCTTTCCACACTGAGAGCTCTCGCGCACACGACCAAGTTGGTGTGCATGGCCGATATGGCGTGCACTCCTTATTTAGCACACACGACCGATCTGGCGTGCACGACTAAATTGGCGTGCACACGACCAATTTAGCGCGCAGGACCAACCTTATACGCGCGAACAACTTTGGCGCGCACGACCAAATTGGCGCGCACGACAGGATTGTGGCGCTAACGACCAACCTTATGCGCGCAACCAACACTGCGCGGGAACAACTAGTCGCGCGCAATTAGTTGAAGTGCGCGAACAACTCTTATAACAGAGTTTTTCGAACTGTCGTTGCACGAAGTGTTCGCGCGCGCAAGAGTATTACTCTTATGACAGTGTCTTCTGACTCGTCGCAAGTGTTCACGCACGCGCAAAAACCGGGAGGGGTTTCCGACTCTGTAGGTAACAATGACACAGTTCCTTTGGGTTCAGGTCTTGTGAACCCCGGGGGGGTTCACGTAACACGATTCCTGAAAATTCCATCAGGAATCAGCGACAGTGTTCCTGCGTGTTCTCGTCACAACATCCCTTAGGGTCATTAGGAAGGAATTCACAAATAGATTCTAGATTCTGAACCCCTAGGTTCTCATCCGAATCTCTTGGTTCCCGCGATCCAAAGTTTTTCAAAAAAAAAAAAAAAAAAAAAAACATGGTCGACCTCCCCCCCACGGATGGGTCTTTCAAATGCGTGACTTATAACGTCACACTACACCTCCAGATGATTACTATGCCCGCTAGGCTGGTTTTGCCAGCACCGATCCTTACGTTTTCGATCGAACCACCGTCATCTTCCCTCCACCTTCCCACTTCGAGTGGTTTGTTTAGCAGATGGAAATCAGTGGGAATGAAAAATTCTTTACTTTCCTGTTCATTTCCAATGGCAGGCTTTGCCTGAATTAGACAGTAGTTTTCTCACTAGTGAGAAAGCGTTCAATGGCAACTCCTTCGCGTAAGCAGTCGATGGCAATTATGTCTGGCCTTCTTAAAGCAAACCCCCACATACGAGACTTACGAGACTTCACCCTTTTCGGGAGACTCGTTCCTGAGAAGTTTTACAAAACTTCAACAGGTGTTGTTAAACTTCATGAAGGCCGTAAGCCTTTCCGGGGCATGAGCTCTATCCAAGACAAAACCGTGAGGTTATTGTCTTAAACTCAGGTTCTACCGTTTGATTGAGTCAGCCTCTCCCGTCATTCTACCCTGGGTACGACGACTTGCCGTTTCACACGATAGGCTTCCGAGACTTTATTTTACCCTTACAGGGTTATTGTCCCGACAAATTAGTCCCGAAGGAACAGTGTTAGCCGACGTTAAAGAACGATAGCAACAGCGTGGGCAACTTTTCATTACGTTTACAAAAGTTTCAAACCCCGCCCACAGGTAACCAGACATCCGTTTCTGTGTATGAACACAGGCTAGCCCCTCACATAAAGAGGAGGGGCAAACCAAAGGAGAAATGATCGCTTTTATAACTATATTTTGTTTGGGAACATGCATGCTCTCATTCAAGAAAATATTAGTTAGTCAACGATCAAAAATTCCTTGGGCAATGATGTTGCGATTCGTCGCACACATTATTCCCGCAACCGGATTCATTGCAAACGTTTCTTTGAGGCAGAGAATACACATGTGCTAGCGCAGATGGACAAGTACATATGCATGTAAGCGATCTTTGCCAATAAGGACTATATACATCTTGCAATTAGAACTCCGTTCTATTAAGTTGTATATTTATATCCCCTACTGAAACCAGGTTATTCAGTACATTACTTGGCTACTTTCCTGTAACCAGACATACGGCATTTACGTTCTGCCTTCTTATAGGCATTTTTTCTTTTCCCCCAATCGGAAGCATTAGTCTCCTACAAAGGCTTTGGCTGGAAACTTCTCATAAGCATATCTGTTCCCTAGTAGGGAACTTTTAATGTAAATGCTGGTTTACCGATCGTAGAAGAAGTACGAACATTTTTTCTCTCCTAAGAAGAAACCTCCATTACGAACGTTTTCAATGTTCTCCAACTGAGTTCCGGACACAAATTTCAAGTCGAACTACGCATTTATGCTTGTCATGCTCACAGTTCGGTGTTACTACTTGTAGTAGAATTATGCTTATTACCCATCCAACAATAGATAGAAGATACGTCTCAATTCCCTCTTGGGTTTGGTTGGTTGCGTTCGGTTATTACCATACAGTCTCCTGTCTGAAAAGCAATCTCTATGGAGATTCGCTCTTATAACACAAGCTGTACTGATTAATTGGTTTACCGTTTGGTATCAGTCTTATTCGGCCAACCAAACTAGATTGGTGGCAGTTGGAGGGAGGACAGGCTGTTCCCCTTCATTGCAAGAATGTGCAAATAGTTACACGTCTCAACATAATCTCGATGTGTTTATTGCTATGCACTTCCCCCCCCCACCACTGAACGATCCGCGGTTGATGGGTGGCAGACGAGAACTTCTGTAAAGAGGCCTGTCTTCTCGTCTTCCCTCTGGATCTGATGCTCTCTTAAATGCATCAAAAGAGGGGGGGGGGGGCATATGCCGCACCATTCCATCCTTGTCCGTTGGCCCGATTGAGAGAGGTACCAGCATTCACCTCTCTTAGAGAACCATCTAGCAGTACAAAGCCTCAGATGGACAGAGGACAACTAGTTGCCCCCATCCGCTCGCGTCATTCCTGGTACAAGAATGTGCTTGCAGGACTACCCAGATAGTGGGCTCCTAGTGTCTTGGAATCATCTTGTATCCAACAAAGTCTTAACTTTCTGAGGTCCTCGACTGTGGTTATGCTCGCAGCGACCCTGAACTTCAGGCTCCCGCTCGACCGTTCCCCAGTCCCGGAACACCAGGCCCTCAAACAAGATGTGTTCCAAGATCTGTTGGGCAGCCTAGAGGTGTGCTTTTTTTCCCCCATTCGGTCTGCTGAAAAAGTCCTCAGCCAAGGCAGGATAGTCAAGATCTTATCAATGACTCCAATAGCTTCGCTATGACAACCCGCAGAATGGTTCCCGGACCTTCTGCAGCCCCTGACGGAGTTCCAATAGCTTTGTTATGACAACCCGCAGAATGGTTCCCGGACCTTCTGCAGCTCCTGACGGAGTTCCGAGGGATCTTCCTCCATGACACGATCTTCCAAGCAGCCACATGCTAACACTTTCCTAAGCCGTAGCTTTGCTTCGACTTTATGCCTGGGACGATCCTACTCCACCTCTCTCAGAGAGGCCTTTCACAATGAGTTACGGAAAAGATATCTAGTTACCTCGGACACTTTTCAGCGTCGGTCTTCCAGGCGAAGTGTTCGGTCCTTTGTGACTGTCATCGTCTACTCTAGAAGATGGGGAGAAGTAATCCTCAGCGGCGTCCCTGAGTGGATTGCTAAGACTCAAAATCCGAGTGTGTTGTACCCTAGGTGCAGCCCATTTCGGATAAAGAGTCTTCGTTCGGTAACCGAAAACCCATCAACTGGGGTTTTACCTAGTGAGGAGTCTGTGGGGTTACCTTAAAAGAACCCTCTTAATGAGAGAATGCCTTGATAAAGTCATTGAGCTTCAGCACGGCATTTCACTCCCGTGCTGAAACTTGGTGACGGGCAAGAGGGCTCTTGAACTTGGGGAAATTACTCCCCCAGTTCGAATCTAAATTTCTCTCTTTCTTATCTTTTTCTTCCTCTTTATATTGCTTCAACCTTCTCCTAATATTATAAACTTTCTTTCATGATGCTGTCCCAACCCTATGAGTAAAATTTTCCATATGTATGTGTTTTTTTACATACAGTATATATGTATGTTTTTTTTTTTTTTTTTTTTTCTCATGGCATGGATGTTTCTACATCTGTTATTGCCACTTGGGCGGATGCTGCCTGCTTTGATGAATGGGAGAGGGGTCACAGTTGGGAGGTGTTTGTGCTCAAAGCTATATGTGAGAGTATTGGATGATCTCAGCCATCCCGAAGATGGTTTGGACCTTTTTGGCGGAACTATTCTCAAGTGTTGGGTCTTCGGAATCCAGGGGGATCCAATGCTTGGGGTAGGACTCTCGGCTTTTGGCCGGAAGCCCGTCATTACAGATATGGGGAGGATGATTCCATAATTTCTTGGTCTCAGTCTTAACAGGCGGGTTCAGCTTACACCTGTGCCTCTATATCTGTTTTGATGCTATCCTTCGGGTAGGGTATGGAGTGGACCATCTGGGAAGTATACTCTCACTGTGCCGGTAGTGGAGAGTGCAAATTTCCTTCTCAACATGTGATGCCTTAATGTTCTCAAGCAGGTAAATCAAACTATTCAAAAAATCACTCTTCTCTTTTCCTTATTCTGATGGATTCTTGTGACAATGACCCCACCTCCCCTGGATATGCTGACTCGCCCCTGGCACTGTTGACGACGACTGGCAATTCATTTAAAGAAAACTCCGTTGACGACGTAGGAACTAAAAAGGACTGTTCTTTAAACATTCGGAAAAAGGGTAATTTGGGCAACACAGGAAAACTGAATGTCCTGCACGTTACCCAAATCCCTTTAGAAGCTAATTATGATGTGCTACATAAAATATTTGAGTGTTACGGATCAATAAAAGAAATTAGAATGAAACTTCAAGAAGATTATTGGGAATCTTGGTTATCATTTAATTGTCATGAGGAAGCATTTAATGCAAGCCGTAATATTGTTGATATTAAAGTAGGTAATATGAGTGTTAAGGGTGCTCTGTGTGATGGGGCACCTAAAGATCTGGATGTCTACAGACCAGCAGACTGGGCTGATAAAGATATAGAGGCAGATATGCCATCCCAAGAAAGCCAAAACCACCTATGTGGCTTCTTGCTCAATCTGTAGGAGGTACGGAAAATTATTTCAAGATCTGCAAATTTCTTCAGAGGAAGGTAGGTACGATTGCACCTGGAGATATATCTCGATTCGGGAAGAAAAGTTACTTGATAAAGGCCAAGTCATACACACAGTCTGTTATACTGTCCAATTTGAAGACAGTAAATGATGATATAAAATTGGACATCAAACCCCATCTAAACTTTAGCTATGGAAGGGGAGTGGTTTTTAATAGGGATCTGTATGAATTTACTGAAGAAGAGATATTGACTATGTGTCCTCTATCAGTGTGGAAAGTACATAAAGTACCTGGAACATCAATGATTGTTCTTACTTTCCAGGATGCCGATGTACCTTCCCACATAGACATAGAAAACGAAAGGATCAGAGTTCAACCTTTCAAGCAAAAGCCACTGCAATGTTATAATTGCTTTAAATTTGGACATCCTTCCAAAGTTTGCAATAGTGAAAGAATTTGTAATACTTGCTCCAATATTTACCATGGGGAATGTACATTTGAGGCAAGGTGCTTAAACTGCAACTCTAATCATAAATCTAATGATAGGAGCTGCCAGTTTTATAAGTTAGAAGAGGCTGCCCTCAATAAATCAATTATTGAACATGTAAGCGTGGGGCATGCCAAGAGATTATTAAATAAATCTAATACTTATGCAAAGACATTAAAAACAGGAGAAAAAGTTCCTCGGGAATCATCTCACCCACCTACTACTGTAGGTAGTTCTCGAAAAAGGAATTCACCATCTATTGATAAAGTGCTGCATAAGACAAGAACATCTCCTCCTAAAGATTTATCATTGAGTATCAACAAAAAGACATTGCCCACCACTATCAAACCTTTGTCCCCCATTACAAAGGATAGTACTAACCTCTCCCAGGCCATGTCCTTGCCTGATTTAATGGAGATTCCACCTGACACCAAGTTATCAGGTGTACCTGTAGTGGTGAAGGTACAAAAACCTGGTAACTCGCAACCTATTAATCGTAAAAGAGAGAGACCTCCATCTCTCTCACCCCCTTCCATAAGAAATACTAGAATTATGACATCAAATAAATATGATGTTTTGTCTGTTGATGTTGGCGATCAACCAGAAGACAATTTAAATAAATCAGAAATTCAAGTTGAGGTCCACCATCTCCCTCAACAAATAGATAAAAAAGATACAAAGAAAACCACCAACGTAAAACCCAACATAACAAGACCATCTCTGAAGAAACCTACAGGTAATAATGTTAGATTAAAAACTGCCAATGGGAAGACCTCATCCAAGATGTCTTCCCGAAATAATCCATAGTTTTCTCCTCAATTTTGCAATGGAACTGTCAGGGTTTAAGGGCGAAATTTGAAGAACTTAAGCTCCTAATTCATGAACATTCCCCCATAATTGTATGTCTACAGGAAAGTATGCTTGATGCTAACACTCCTAGTCCTCGAGAGTATGTTAGCTATAGAACACCATATAATCATCAAGCAGGGAGCCATGGTGGAAGTCTCATGTACATTCGTCGAGATGTTCCCCAAATACCTATGTCTATATGTACAACACTGCAGGCAGTGGCTGTACAAATTGATATAGGAAGAAAATATACAATATGCTCTCTCTACTTGCCTCCAAATGATAATATTTTATATGATGATTTAGCAGAGGTCATTCATCAACTCCCTCAACCATTTCTCTTACTGGGAGATATGAATGGTAGACATCCTTTATGGGGTGATATTTTAGCAAACACAAGGGGCAATATTATCTCATCAATTGTGGAGAATGAGGATGTGGGACTCCTTAATACAGGAGAGCCCACACACTTCCATGTTCAGATGGGTACCTTGTCATGCATTGACCTTTCAGTTGCAAGCTCTAACTGCCTTCTTGATTTTGATTGGAGGACATTACATGATTGGCATACTAGTGATCATGCACCAATCATTATAAACACCAACAAGGGTCCGCCTTTGCAAAGATCGCCACGTTGGAATCTAGACAAGACCGACTGGGTTAAATTTTCTGAGCTAAGTGAAATCGAAGGGAGAGCAGAACAGTTTGAAAGTATTGATGATGCCATAGACCTACTGAATGGAACTCTTCCTACAGCAGGAGTCAATTCAATTCCCAAAACAACAGGGTTATTCAAACGACGACCAGTCCCGTGGTGGTCTTCAGAACTAACTGCACTCCACAGAGCCACAAGAAGATCTCTAACACGATTGCGTAGGCGCAGAACTGATGAGAATTTAATTATGTACAAGAAATGTAGAGCACAGTTCCGTCGTGCCATGAAAGAAGCAAGGCGCCAGTCATGGATGTCTTTTGTTTCCTCCATTAACAGTAGAACACCACCGTCTTCTGTGTGGAGGAAAGTAAAAAAGATAGCTGGCAAATTCCCCCCCAACCCACCACCAGTGTTGAAGGTGAATGGCCAGTATGTAACTGAAGCAAATGAAGTTAGCAATGTCTTGGCTAATCATTTTTCAAATGTATCCAGCAAGTGTGAAGGAGCCCCTGGTCACCAGTATAGGAGCACTGAAGAAAAGAAAATTTTAAATTTTGCAACAAGAAGGGAAGAGTCGTATAATTCTCCTTTCACTGAAAGAGAATTTGATTCCGCACTTGCTCATTGCAATGATACAGCCCCTGGACCCGATGGAATTCCATATGCAATGATTAAACATGTACATTTTAATACAAAGCTATTTATTTTTAAGCATTATTAATAGAATATGGCATGATCATAGTTACCCAAGTGTTTGGGAACTAGCCATTATTTTAGCCTTTTTAAAACTCGGTAAAGACAAGTTTTTAGGAGCAAACTATCGTCCTATAGCATTGACATCTTGTTTATGTAAAATCATGGAGAAGATGGTCAATGCAAGGCTGATGTGGTGCCTTGAAAAGAAAGCTATTTTATCATCGATTCAATGTGGATTCCGAAAAATGCACTCATCAACTGATGTGTTGATACGACTTGAGTCTTCTATTTGTGAAGCCTTTGCTTCCAAACAGCACCATGTTACAGTATTTTTTTTACCTTGAAAAGGCATATGATACCAAATGGAGATATGTTATACTTAAAACCATTCATGAAATCGGATTGAGAGGAGAGCTGCCACTATTTATTCAGGCATTTCTTTCACGTAGAGTTTTTCAAGTGAGAGTTGGGGATACTCTATCAGAGAGTAAGTGCCAGGAAGGAGGAGTTCCTCAGGGTAGTGTGCTGAGTGTAACCCTTTTTGCACTAGCAATTAATGGGATATCCTCAGCCATTCCCCAGGATGTTCTCTCAACATTATTTGTGGATGATCTCTCAATATCATTTGCTGGCACTAGAATGGCAATGGTTGAGAGAAAAATCCAACTCGCTATTGATAAAATTATCCAGTGGGCTGACATGAATGGATTTAGGTTCTCGACAAGTAAAACTACCATTGTCCATTTTTGTCGTATCCGGGGAGTACATCCAGACCCGGATATATACATTAAAGGTCAACGGATACCATGTGCAAGAGAAGCTAAATTTTTAGGTTAGATATTTGATTGTAGGCTTACATGGGTTTCTCACTTAAAAGCGTAAAAAGCTAAATGTGTTGAAGCTCTGAATATCTTAAAGTATTGTCCCATACATCATGGGGGGCAGACCGCAATACTATTTTAAAATTATACAAGGCCTTGATTTTTTCCAAAATTAGTTATGGTTGTGAAATATATTCTTCAGCCACCCCAAGCCGGTTAAAAATATTAGACTCGATACATCATGCAGGTATTAGATTGTCTACTGGAGCTTTTAAAACCTCGCCTATCCCAAGTCTCCTTGTTGATGCTGGAGAGTTACCTCTAGACCTTTACCGAATGTCTTCCATTATTCGGTATTGGTTTAGATTGCAAAGACTCCCTAACTCTCTAGCCTTGTAAGACACGCATCATACTTTGAGTTGCACCCAAAATCTCCTCAACCTTATGGCTTTCGGGTGAAACGATTATTAAATAGTCTGGATATAATTAGAAATAAGGTACTTCCATTCAAGGTATCATCAACGCCTCCATGGAAGTTACCAGAGATATCTTTTTGTAAATATTTTATTGGAGATAAGAAGAATATGTCAGACCTAGAAGCCAGGTCTCTTTTTTAATGAACATGTTAAAGAACATGAGGATCAACTTTTATATATACTGATGGCTCCAAATCTGATGCTGGCGTTGGATTTGGAGTACAGTGAACCCTCGTTTATCGCGGTAGATAGGTTCCAGACGCGGACGCGATAGGTGAAAATCCGCGAAGTAGTGACATATTTACCTATTTATTTAACATGTATATTCGGACTTTTAAAACCTTCCCTTGTACGTAGTACTGTTAACAAACCACCCTTTAATGTACAGAACACTTAATGCATGTACTACAGCACCCTAAACTAAAACAGGCACAAATATTAAAGGCGATTTTATATCATGCGTTTCCTAAACACCTAAAAAGCACGATAAAAAATGGCAACCAATGTTTTGTTTACGTTCATCTCTGATCATAATGAAGAAACAAACTCATTTAGTGTACAGTACACATATATGTATAGGTTAGTTTTTGCATCGATTATATTGATTATACAGTACTGTATGTTGATTTGTTTATTACCAATGTTTTAGTTTACGTATTTTTCTTAGGACTTCCAAATGAAATGTTTTTCTTTATGACGCCGCCTGAAACGACGGCGTGTACGCTCAGTAAACAACCACGCTCAGAACAAACAAGGCATTTAACGCGCATGATGATAGTGATAAATAATGATACAGTACATACAGTATTTACAGTAAAAGCATTTACAAAATATGTTACCTTACAAATATAAATTATACAGTATTGTACGTAGCAAAGCAGGAAAACAATTTACGAGAGAGAGAGAGAGAGAGAGAGAGAGAGAGAGAGAGAGAGAGAGAGAGAGAGAGAGAGAGAGAGAGAGAGAGAGATATTGATTGATTGATTGATTGATTGATTGATTGTTTTACGTACGTAAATGTAAATTTTAAACAAAAAAAATATGATAGGTTACAACATGTAGACTTTTAAAACCTTCCCTTTAACTTAATGCATACAGTACGTACATTACTAAACTATAAAACAGGCACAAATACAATTTTAGAATGTACAGTAAGAATATTAAAGTAAAAAATAAAGATTGTTACTGTACTCACCACGAAAGAAGTTGAAGAAAAACTTGAATGGTGATGGCGATGAATTTGCTGCACAGTAGAAATGATGATGATGAAGCTGATGATGTGTTCTACTGTGCAGCCAATGATAGTATTTTACGTCTCTTCAGACGGAGGTGTCTTTTCCTGGGACACCTCTTCAACTTCTTCCTGGGAAACTTCAATTTCTTCCGAAGGCGTACTAGCAGGAGGAACTGGCTCTTTTTTGCGAGGCTGGAAGAACATTGTGATCGGAAGTTGTTGCCGCTGCTTCTTTTTTCGATCCAAGAGCATTTTGTAGGGAGTCATTTTGTCATCAACCTTGTTGCAGAATTGCATCGAGCGAACCATATCCTCGTCCCACTCTTGCAACATTTCTTTCAACTCCTTCGCATGGTTGCAGGCCTTGGCAAGCCGTTCTAATGTTAAGCCCGTTTCTTCGACATTTTCTTGGGTCTCTTCCTGGGTATCACTCTCTTCCTCACTTGCCGATTTCGTCAGGTCTTCGAGGTCTACGTCAGTTAGGGGCTGGGAATGGCAGTCCAACAACTCGTCGACGTCTTCAGTCGTCATGTCGCCAAACCCGTCGCCTCCAATTATGGCAGCCAACTGCACAGATTTGCGTATTGCAGAGTGTTGGATTTCCGACGGAGTAAATCGCTTGTCGTCGTAAACAATATCGGGCCACAACTTCTTCCAGCTCGCATTCACGGTTGCAGGTTTCATCTCTTGAAGTGCCTTCTGAATATTCTGCAGGCACGTGGCTATGGTGTACTGCCGCCAGTACTCCTTCAAGTTAAAATCTTCATCCTCGTCATCTTGGGCAGCATCCACACACGCAACGAGGTCCGCCAAGGTATTCTTCGTGTAGAGGGCCTTGAACGCCCTGATAACCCCCTGGTCCATCGGTTGAATTAATGACGTGGTGTTGGGTGGCAGGAACTCAACCTGAATGCCCTCATGCGACAGGTCAGTTGCGTGTCCACCAGCGTTATCCATAAGGAGAAGGATCTTGAATGGCAAGCCCTTCTCTAAGAGATATTTGCTGACTTGCGGGATAAAACACTGATGGAACTAGTTGGAGGTCAGCATCTTCGTAATCCATGCTTTTTGATTATGCATCCAGTACACGGGAAGGAGATTCTTATTTTTATTTTTCAAAGCGCGAGGATTTTTCGACTTATAAATAAGCCCCGGCTTTAACAAAAATCCAGCAGCATTGCCACACATCACGAGGGTAACGCGATCCTTGAATGCTTTAAAGCAAGAGGCTTTGGCTTCCTCTTTGAACTGGAAAGTTCGCGACGGCATTCTCTTCCAAAACAAGCCAGTCTCATCCATATTAAAGACTTGTTCCGGCTTGTATCCACCTTCGGCGATAATATTCTTGAACGTCTGGTTCACGTAAGTTTCAGCAGCGGCAGTGTCAGCGGAAGCAGACTCCCCATGCAGGGAAACGCTTTTCAGGGCGAAGCGTTTCTGAAACTTCGCGAACCATCCTTTGCTTGCGGAAAAACGTTTCTGAGGCTGGGAATCAGTGGATGTCCCTGGTTGAGGATCATCTGCATCATCATCATCTTCAGCATGGTTGCCGTCGTCGTCTTTAGGTTCCTTTGCAGCAAAATTCTCATATAAACTCAAAGCCTTTGTTTGGATGGTGTTTGTATCCAACGCTATGTTCTTCTTCCGGCATTCGGCAATCCACACAGCTAAAGCACCTTCCATGCGTACGATCGTTTTATTACGCGTTGTAACGACTCGCTTCGCTGATCTGCTAAAGGTGATTGCAGCCGTCTTTCTAATGTTTGCCTCGTCCTTCTTGATATAGCGAACAGTAGATTCGTTGATGCCAAAATGGCGGCCGGCGGCCGCGTAACTTCTACCATCTTTTAACATGTCGAGAAGCGTAACCTTCTCAGCTATCGTCATCATCCTTCGGTGGCGTTTAGGCTCACTACCAGCCTTAAGAGAAGCAGAACGCTTGGGAGCCATTACAGTAGGATTTACAGTACCGTAACAAAAAGTTCAACTTAAAAAGGTCGCACACAGCACAGATTAAACTTCACAAACTTAAGAACGTCTACTCAGCGATACGCGGTAACAGAGAGTGAACGATCCAGCCCCGCGAGAACTTTGATGCTGCGGGTAGGAGATGCGGGCAAAACACCAATCACAGGCTAGATAACAAAACTTGAGTTCTGATTCGTCATCTATCAGCGCTTGAACCAATCACAACCCGTCTTACAGTACTATGATGCGTTGGTTACCTACTCATAGAAGATGCCCCGCGCATACTGAACGTACGTAGATTAAGTACAATACCGTAATAATAATAAATAATGATAATAATACTGTACAGTAATAATAATAATAATAATGATAATAATGATAACAATAATAATTTTATTAACAACAACAACAATAATAATAATAATAACAATAATAATAATACAGCTTTACGTACGCTATTTTACGCCCCTTTTCTCTCTCTCTCTCTCTCTCTCTCTCTCTCTCTCTCTCTCTCTCTCTCTCTCTCTCTCTCGTACGCTTATTCGAAATGTGATTTTTGCAACAAAGAATATTATTGGATGCAGTACTGTACTACGTACGTATACATACAAAAGATTCATGGAAAAGAAGCACACCCATTACAGTACACACCATTCTAATATGGTATGACTGCATCTGATTTGCGTTTCATGTTCGATTTAATTTTACTACGTACTGTATACAGTACTGAATTATCGTATGATCACATTCTCTTTTCGTGTTTTATTTCTTTCTGTGCTGAATTATATATCATATGTAATGCAATGAACAATCAGTAAGAGCAGATATTACTAATTACAGTATTAATGGAATTACAGGTAACAAAATATCGTATTTGGGGGTCTTCAGATTTCGCGGTATTTTCGAATTTTCCGGAAAATCCGCGATATGTATATATATATGGGTTATGGAAAAACCCCGCGAAGTGGTGAATCCGCGATTGTCGAACCGTGAAGTAGCGAGGGTTCACTGTACATAGTAATGGTTTTAATTGTAGAGGTGCACATCCTCTGACCGCTTCCATATTTACTGCCGAACTGTATGGCATATTAACCGCTATTGAGAAAATAGCGTTGGAGAAGGAGGGTAATTTTACAATTTTTAGTGATGCAAGGAGTGTCCTTCAAGCTATAGAAGTTTTTAATTCTAATAACCCTCTAGTTTTAAAGATTTTAGAATGGCTTTTTATTATTGGACGGAGAGGTATAACAGTTCAATTTTGTTGGGTTCCAGCACATGTAGGTGTGTCTGGGAATGAGAAGGCAGATTCACTGGCTAAGAAGGCTGCATCCGAGTTACTGCCAAGAAGGTATCCCATTCCCTGTAATGATTTCTTAGCTGACATCAAGAAATTGGTTTGCAATAAATGGCAACAGCAATGGGATAGCCTAGATGGGAATAAAATGCGAGAGGTAACAAATGACATATCTCCTTGGAGGTATAATATGATGCCCCGAAAATGGGAGACGTCTCTTTGTCGTCTCCGTATTGGTCACACTCGGTTGACACATGAGTTTCTGCTGAAGGGCCAACACCAACCGTATTGTGACGACTGTTTAGTTCCTCTAACAGTAAGGCATTTGTTGACCGAATGCCCAAATTATAACAACTTAAGGAATAGATATTTGTTTGAGGCTCGAGGTGAGGGTGGCAGGTTCATCCTTGCCAAGATTCTTGGAAATGTGTCCTACCATGCAAGTGGCATTTTTAGATTTATTTCAGAAGCAGGTCTTCTGAAAAATATTTAACTTTTATGACATTCAACTTTTATGATTTTAATTGAATACTCTTTTATTTTTTATTTTATTTTATTTTTTATTTTTGTATACATAAATTAAATGTGACCGGCGTCAATGACCTCAGATGTCAGGATGCCTGAAAACTTTAAATCAATCAATCAATCAACTTTAAAAGAACGATACCAGCTCGCCCCCGTGTGTCGGCACTGTTGACCAGTGCGGGGAAGGTCAAGAGGAGGATCTCAAGGATTTCCTTCCCCTCTCAATCTAGACCCTCCTCCATCTTAAAACCCAGAGCTTGTAACGTCAAGTGGCATTGCTACGTCCCTGGCGTTCAAGAAACTCTTCTGTGGCGCAGATACTTTAAGTGGGCATGTGGAAGCGTCAATCGACCTTCACGGCTCACTACCTGCAAAGACGTAACTCACAAGAACATGGGGACCTTTTCCATCGGTCCTGTGGTGGTCATACAACAAATGGTCTAAACACCTCAGGCTCCTTGATGGATAAGTAGCAGAGGGTTGAGGGCTGAGGTTACCCGGATTAGTCTGAGGTGAATGAGTAAGAATGGCTGGCTCCTTTCTTCCTTACACCTTCTCCCTTTGAGGGAAAACAGCTCCGCAAGCCTCAGCATAGCTGACCTCACCTCGTTGCAGGTAAGTCTCATTTCCCTTGTGCCTCATAAGTATAGAAGAATACTTTGTTATATCCCCAATACCTTTTTGAGGAAGGGTATTGGGTAATTCTTAAGAACAATAGGTTTTGTACTCGAGTTCCTATGTTAAAGACAAGCTACACTGTTAGTTCCACTCACACAGGCTTCTGGAGGCCGCTATCGGTGCATTACCTTATATCGGCACTTGATTTTAGCAAGGGTAGGGTCCCTTCTACTATCAAACACAGATCGAAATAGAGAGGACCCTGGTTCATGACCAAGGCCAGTTGGTGAGGACTTCCTCCCTCCTAAGAGTAAGTCACCCCTATAAATAGCGAAGGGTTTGTATCTACGCCGGAACAAATAACAAATTTGTAAGTAATTTGTATTTTTCCTAGTATACAAACCTGGAGCTATCTATACAAATTGGCCCGGCTCCTGTCCCCCAAGAAGTCCTGCCATAAAGCAAAGTGGTTACTCAGCCGAGAGGTGTGAGTGAGCGGGGTAGCCATTCTACCCCACCCCCCACCCGCTAACTAGCGTATAGGGTAGTTATCCCTCACTAGAATTATCATGGCTCGTCTTTCAGCTACGCCAAAAATATACTCCTATAGATAGCTCCAGGTTTGTATACTAGGAAAAATACAAATTACTTACAAATTTATGTTAATATTATAAACAGTTCAATCAGATCACTGAGGTAACTGAAAAGTCAAGAATTATGACGAGTCAAATGTACTGTACAAAAATTAGAATTAATGAGGATTATTAATACAGTACTTTACAGTAATGTTTTTATGGAAAGTTGCATTGCCACAACTAATCTTTTTTTCTTTTCAGGTTACAGCATTACATTTTGTGGTAAATGAACTAGTGTGTACCCGGGTCTTCAATGGATCCAAGTTCACAGTTTTTTTTTCTATTACTCTGGAGTTCTCAACGTTGATGGGCAATTTTGATGTAATGAAGTTCACAGTATACATGAAGCATATTTAAGCCTGGTTAGGTCATTTGAAAAGACCCCAGTGCCTTGACTAGCAGGTCTGTATGGTTTAGACTGGGTTACATACTTGTTCAGTTTTCTTCCCCTTTCTAAGCAAGTAACCTTTTTGTATTTTTTTTTGTTTTTGTATTTTAGATTTATAGTAGAGTAGTTCCTTTGACTGTGAGGTCTACTTTTCATAATAATAGTTGGAGTGATAGTCATGGATAGTTTTTTAACCCTGGATAGGTACGCTACTCGGACACCCCTTTAAGGGTATACTCGATCGCGCGCGACCCCGACGCAAAAAAAAATCCTTGAAAAATCTGTTTTTACAGTAACCTTTTTTTTTTTGCCAAAAAAAAAATTCAACGAATGCTTAAAACTACTGTAAAGATAAATACTACTCATCTGCAGAAAAACTATTTATTATAAATATTTTAAAAAATTAAGTAAAAAAAAAAAGACCTTACATGGAAATTCAAAAAATAAATATTTATACATATATACACAAATCCTTTTAGGAATTGATTCTTGAATGTTTAGGACACATCTTGATGTATTTTGGATGAAGTCGGACCCATGGAGGTGAAGATCTGAAATGAGAAAAAAAGGGTAACTTTTTTTGGCCAAAAAAATTTGTCCAAATTTCATGAATTTTTGGGGGTACCCAAATGAAATAGGAAGTGGCTATTTTTTTTAGGGAATAAACATATGTTATCCTAAAATAGAAATATGTAAAAAAATCTTCATTATTTTGTAAATTACATTTATATCAGGGGCCATATCTAAAGGTCATTTTTTGAGTACTTAGAAATTTTGTAAAAAAATATATATTTAATATATAATATGATATTTATGCAGGTAGAAATATACCAAAATATCACAAATTCTATAGGGAACAAGAATATATATAGATAGGGCAACTTACGCTTCGGATATGTCCACAAAATGGCCGCCAACCACACTGACTCAGACTCCCTAATCTGCCACTTGAAATGTAGGAAGGGTATGTCAATTTCAAGGTGTTATTTACTAATCTAATTATTCTTGGATATGCATAAAAATTGTATGGTGGGTTGCTGGATGATTTTCCATTATTTTAGGACTTTAAAATTAGAATTCTGACCCAAAAAAAAATTTTTGAAGGGAAATAAAATCGAAAAAAAAAAATTGTAAAATAATATAATATTTTAGCTAAAAAAATTTGATGATATTCAATCAAAAAAGAAGTAAACAAAATTTTCCGACAAAGAAACATCTAAATGAATCATTACTCTGTGATAGTTCCTTAGTACGTAGTAATTTTGAAAGAAATGGGAAAAAAAGAAAAAGTGGCAATCGCAGGAAAATCGAACACATGCCTATATATACGCCATATCTGGCTAAAAATAAAGATAGGCATGGGTAGCCAGATCATCTAGAAACAGTTTCCAACACTATGAAAATATAAGTTTTGCGACACTACTTGCCAATTCCTTACGGTAACATGACTAAGCAAATGCAAAACAAATAAAAAGGGGCACTCGATGAAAAATGGCAACGTGCTAATGGTGGGCATTTCAGAAAACAAAAATTTCAGCCACGTGCTAGGCAAACCATCAAGGCACATTTTCCGACAAATAAACATGTAAATGAATCATTACTCTGTGATAGTTCCTTAGTACGTAGTAATTTTGAAAGAAATGGGAAAAAACGAAAAAATGGTAATCACAGGAAAATCGAACACATACCTATATATACGCCATATCTGGCTAAAAAAAAAGATAGGTATGGGTAGCCAAATCATCTAGAAACACTTTCCAACACTATAAAAATATAAGTTTTGCGACACTACTTGCCAATTCCTTACGGTAACATGATTAAGCAAAGAAATGCAAAACAAATAAAAAGGGGCACTCGCGGAAAAATGGCCAACATTCTAATATACGGCATCTCAGATAAAAAAAAAGACATGCACGTGTTAGCCCAACCATCAAGGCACACTTTCTAACAAATAAACATGAAAAAAAAATCAATAATATATGGCAATTCCTTACTACGTAGTAAATTTTTACAAATATTGAAAAAAAACAAATTGGCAACCGCAGGAAAATACCCCACATACCAATATCTACGGCGTATCTGACAAAAACAAAGTCACGCATGGGTAGCCAGATCATCTAGACACACATTCCAACACTAAAAAAGCAAAAGTTTTGCGACACTATTTGGCAATTTCTTACGGAAAAATGACTTGGCCAAAAAATGAAAAAAAACTGAAAAAGGGGCACTCGCGGTAAAATGGTCCTCGTGGTGATGAACGACATTTCAACTAAAAAAAAAATCATGCACATGGTAGCCAAACCATCCTCCAAGACTTTCCACAACTGATAACCTATACAAGTTGCACCATTCTACGACAATTTCATAATACGTAATAACTTTGATAATTATGCAACTTAACTTAGAAGGGTAAATTCGGTCGCGCTCGACCCCGACGCGTCTCAGAAATCTGGGAAGGAGTACAGCTACAGCAATGCACATCTGGACACTACTAGAGCGTATAGGCGAGTTACCGACTGCAGGTCGATCACCCACAAATTCAGTCACGGGGGTGAGTCACGTGAGAAAAACATCTTTTGTTTTGACGCTCGGGGTCGCGGACGACCCACCGTACCGTTCCAGGGTTAATGGAAATTAAGAGGCTTGAGTACTCCCTTAATAGAAATTGAAGATATGAGAGATTGTGTGATACAGATGCATGGGGATGATTTGATTATTATTATTATTATTATTATTATTTCGTGGTAGGAGACCCTCTTTTAGGCAGGTTGAGTTAAAAGTAATGGCTGCATCGGCAGAGTTTATTTTCTTATCCAATTTTTCTATTTTCCGGATAATTCTCTTCTCTAGAGCGCTACAATCAGCCAGCAGACTTGAAAAATTCATCAGTCGGGTGAATGACAAAATCGGGAAGACTTTTCAAGTATATTCTCACAAAATACAAGTAAAACTTTGGTACAGAATAGTAAAAACTACGACGCGTTTCGAGGATAAGTCCTTCCTCATCTTCTGGTAGAGAGTGAGTTGGATGCTGCAGTCGGGTGGTATTTATACCCAGGATCAGGATTAAAAGTGAAAGGGCTGGAATTTTCATCGGTTTTCATTGGTTGATCGGAGCTGATATGATATGGTGTCTGGTGTACGATGATCTCGGCCGGGAATACCAGTCTGTGACGTCATCGGGGGACCTGAGTTTTGATTGGCTGAGGTGCGCTCTGAGCGGGAGAGCAGCCTGGCTGGCTCAGAGCGCACCTCAGCCAATCAAAACTCAGGTCCCCCGATGACGTCACAGACTGGTATTCCCGGCCGAGATCATCGTACACCAGACACCATATCATATCAGCTCCGATCAACCAATGAAAACCGATGAAAATTCCAGCCCTTTCACTTTTAATCCTGATCCTGGGTATAAATACCACCCGACTGCAGCATCCAACTCACTCTCTACCAGAAGATGAGGAAGGACTTATCCTCGAAACGCGTCGTAGTTTTTACTATTCTGTACCAAAGTTTTACTTGTATTTTGTGAGAATATACTTGAAAAGTCTTCCCGATTTTGTCATTCACCCGACTGATGAATTTTTCAAGTCTGCTGGCTGATTGTAGCGCTCTAGAGAAGAGAATTATCCGGAAAATAGAAAAATTGGATAAGAAAATAAACTCTGCCGATGCAGCCATTACTATTATTATTATTATTATTATTATTATTATTATTATTATTATATGCCTTGGAGGTTATGTTTTCAGTTGACTCTGTCTCCAACCTAACTCAAAAAGTTTTGGATGAAATTTGATGAAAATTTCAGGATGACAGAAATGGGATACCTTGAGGTGATTATATTTTGCCCATGATCCTTATCTCCACCTGGATCCAGGATTTTCTAAAGCATTCTTCACTATTCCGAGATTGGACCAATTTCGATATTAATCGTGGAACAAATAAATAAGGGTCTAGTGAAGGTCAAAATGGTGTGGTAGAGGGAACTGAGCTGCGTTGGTGGAGGTTTGCACACCCTATTTGGAAAAGCATTCCCATGCAGGTCTTAATTTGATCAGAGGCGGTTAGATAAGAAAATACAAATGACTTTAGAAATCTGAGATACTTTCATATTGCGTACTTAAAAAAAAACTTAATTTCCATGCAGGTCTTAATTTCATCTTAGGACAAATTATTACGCTCGTGATCTTTTTGTTATGTTTCTTGAATTTTAAGACAAAGAAATCTTTCAGGTATAGTTGGTGTGAAAATTAAAATCCTTAATATAGCAAAATGCTTCACCTCAAAGTATGGCCATAGAAGATTGACTGGTTTGTATCAGTCATCAATGCCCTCCTTTCATGTTACCAGAGGCCTGTTGTAAATTATCACATGAAACTCCCGGGACAAGTTTTGGCTAGCATGTTTCTTCAGTTTGTGAGTATGTTGTAAGTTTTGTGACTACTAATGTATTTATTTACTAGAAGATAATCTATGTAACTAGCAATATCCATTTGGTAATAATTTCTTTAAATAGTTATGAAAATATAGTAGCGTCATAATCTATAGATAATTATAGCCCAAGATTTAATTAGTTTTTGTTCCTGTGCAAAATAGAAACCTTCCACTCACAGGTATCAACCTCGTACAGAGAGTTCTCTGCTGTTCGGTCTGTCCTATGTGGATAATTGTATTCCAAAAGTGATCGAGGCTCTTTCCAATCTATTTCATTTATGTCTTCTCCACAGCTTAACTACAGACGAGAGCACAATGATGTGCCGTAAAGAGTAAAATCTCCTAACATTATTCCCAAACAGGAACCTAGCCTTGTAACTCTGAAGCAGAAGCCTACACCTTCTGCAGAGTATATGACTGTCATTGATGACTCACTAGATCCCACTGATGTAACACCTCACAAGGTTCTGCCCTCCGGATTGGAGAGACCTCATATTCTTAAGATTATGAGCCTCATACGACAACTAGATGGTTTTGGAGACCTGCCGTGCCCCCAAGTTACTAGTAGGCGCGGTTTGATGTCTCCTTGTCAAACCAGGGTTGCGACACACTACCTGTTTACCAAATAAGTCTCGTCTGTTGAAGATGGCTTGCAATTCAGTAGATCGTTCAAGTTACCTCCTTTGGCGCTATCTTGTCAAAGAAAATTTTGTTGACTCGGAGACGCACCCTAGTCCTCTAGGCCTACCTGTTGACCCCAATGTTGTAACTCTTGTTCCAGGTGTACCTAGGACCAAGCTAGTTAACTTTCCCTTCACCTTTTGGCATCTGAGTTGCAAAACATGTAGATAGCTGTCATGTCAGTTATACAGGCCTCCTGCTGGCTAGTCCACTGATCAGGAACGGTGTTTCGGTTTGCCATTTCAGAAAATATGAAAAACCATGATTTAAAGAAACAATTTAAAGTGTTTCAGATCTGGGCTAAGGGTTTAGAGTTTCTGTTGCATCACACAGTTTCCCTATGGAGGAACTGTAACCTGAAATGCTGAGATTCACTCTTGGCCAAATGCTCTAAACAGTTGTCGCACAGTCTTGCTCTATTTGTGCAACTCAAATCCTATCGACCACCCTACACTTTTTCCTCCCACAAAAGTAGCTGCAGAAGGCTAGCCAATCATATTTCTTGAAAAGAGCATCGGCCACCAGGATGCCCACTCCTCAGCAACCTCAAAAGCCTTCTCCACTTTAACTAGGTACAGCAGCGCTGGCTCCTGCCACCTGCAGACGTAAAACTAGCCTCCTAGGCCCTTAACTTTCACTGGAGAGGTCACTTTTCCAGAGAAAAGGGCAGAGGCCATCGTGGCTTCTGCTAGGGAGTGCAGATCCCCTGACTTTCCATCAGTTGGGGGATGCCTGCAAAGTCATTAGGACAGCTGTCACCCTCCCCTGACATGGACTCTGACAACCCTATTATACTACTCGGATGATTGCCAAAGGGGCCATAGAGTGGGTATCAGACAGATCCCTAGGCTTCTCCAGCATTTTCTTCTTTGTAGAGAAGCTTTTGAGAGCTGGGGACTTGTTATAAACTCCCACTTGAACCAATTTGTGCTCCAAACGAGTTTTAAGATAGAGACCCCTAGCACAGTTCTTCAGGCTATCAGAAAGATCAACTTTTTGTTGACCATAGACCTGAAGATGCAGAGTTTCAGATCCCTATCCATCCCAGGTCCAGAAAGTATCTGATTCTCTTTCAGAGACAAGATCTACCTCTTCAAGGTGCAGTGCTTTGGGATCCACAGCCCCTCAAGTCTCTACTCTTAGTCTTTACCCTAGTCTCAGCTTGGGCTCATGTCATGAGTATCAGCTGCTGAGGTATCTAGATGACTGACTTCTCTTGGCCAATTCAAGATCTCCGCTGTTGCTTCACAGCGATCTCCTCGACTAATGCAGGGAGTTGGGAATGCAGTTGAACCTCAAAGTCCAGCATCGTCCTACATCAACGCCTGAGATACCTAGGCATGGGGATGGATTCAGTTTAAGGCAAAGCATTTCCAACTTTAGACAGGATACAGCAATTCAGACAAGTGGCAACTCCCTTTCTTGAATGGAAATTTATCCCAACTCATTCTTGGCAGACTCCTTGGACATCTTCTCCCTAGAGAAACTGGTTCCCTTTGGAAGGATGCACCTTCGCTCGCTATAGTGGGCTCTAAAGAGCCAGTGGTCCCAAATAAACCCTACTGTAGCTTTAGTGGAAGTATTAAGGCAGAGAACTTGTAAACCAGAATCCCACTTCAAGTTCCTCATCCAGAGTTTCTTTTTTTATGAATGCCTCTTGCCATGGATGGCAAATTTCAGTGGCAGGGTCACAGGAGGACAAGACATGCCACATCAGCTACTTAGAGATGAAAGCGTCTTATCTAGCATTACTCCACTTTTTTGAGGCTTTCAAAGCCAGAGATATGTTGATGAGGGACAACTTTACAGTCATAACCTACACCAACAAGCAATGAGGCTCAGTATCCCTTGTGCTATGCCAGCTAGCAGTGGGAGTACACCATCAGGCAAAGTGGGGAACTTTCTATTGTTGATGTTGTAGGAGTATTGCTTCACTCAGGCTACTATTTCCGTTTGCAGATTGTTTTTTGCTTCTACGGAAAGAGGAGTTTCTCTCTCTCTCAGCGGTTCAAGTCTATTTCTCAGCCTTGAGCCAAGTCTTTAAACTGAAGGAAAGCAATATGTCTTCTTCATGGGAACTCTTAAGATGGCACCTTACGAGCTTTTAAATAAGGCCTCAGATTGAGATCTAACTTAAAGACAGTCTTCCTCTTAGCTTCGACTTCAGCAAAAAGAGTGAGCGAATTGCAGGGCTTGTCTTACCTGATATCTCACAACAACGGGTGAAAATGCTATCTCTTCCTACGTTCCAGAGTTCGTGGCTAAGACCCAGAACTTAGCCAGTAACGATACCAGCTAGAGTGGATATGAATGTGTTGAGGTTGTTTGGCCATGTTGAGAGAATGGAAAATGGCTGTCTGCTAAAGAAGGTGATGAATGCAAGAGTTGATGGGAGAAGTACAAGAGGAAGGCCAAGGTTTGGGTGGATGGATGGAGTGAAGAAAGCTCTGGGTGATAGGAGGATAGATGTGAGAGAGGCAAGAGAGCGTACTAGAAATAGGAATGAATGGCGAGCGATTGTGACGCAGTTCCGGTAGGCCCTGCTGCTGCCTCCGATGCCTTAGATGACCGCGGAGGTAGCAGCAGTAGGGGATTCAGCATTATGAAGCTTCATCTGTGGTGGATAATGTGGGAGGGTGGGCTGTGGCACCCTAGCAGTACCAGCTGAACTCGGTTGAGTTCCTTGTTAGGCTGGAGGAACGTAGAGTAGAGGTCCCCTTTTTTGTTTTGTTTCTTTTGTTTATGTCGGCTACCTCCCAAAATTGGGGGAAGTGCCTTGGTATATGTATGTATGTACCATCTCTGCTATTAAAGAGGTAACTGATGATCCGGATAGATTGTGATTATGTCATTTAAGAGCAGTCCTGAGGTGTCATAAGAGAAATGCTCATTTTTGACTGAAAATCACCAACCTGTTCTTGAGCACAGGACAACAAAAAGAACACATCAAAGAATACCTCTCTTTTTGGTTGTGTGAAGTTAATCCTGAGAGCCTATAAATCTTCAGTGGAAGCCCTACCATGGCTCCCCCTTAGAGTGTCCGTGGTCTTGCTTCAACGTTAGTATTCCTGTAGAACCACTCAATGGCTCAAATCCTTAATGCAGAGGTTTGGAGAAGGCAGACTACCTTCATAGCTCACAATTTAAAGGACTATACTTATAGATTGCTGGATATGTTTTCTATGAGGCCTATCGTTGCAACACCACATAATCTAAGCCAAACTCATGCAGGACAACTAACCCATCTCTCACAGTACAGTATCCGTTATCCTCCACATAAAGGGTGTGAGGTCATTGACTTGTGATTTGAGGTTGACATATTGAGCTTGCCTCTTGACGAGCCAGTTTTGAATATCATAAATACTTTTTTGCCTATCGTTTATTTAGGGCTAGGTAGATACCCATCTAAGGATGGAGACTTCTTCCCACTGAAAGAAGACTCAACGAATAAATGACCCTGAAGTTTGTATCTGCGTAGGAACAAACTACAAACTTTTAAAAATGATATTTTAATTATAAAATAAATTTTTGAATATACTTACCCGGTGAATATATAGCTGCAACTCTGTTGCTCGACAGACAAAAAAACTGTAAAAACTCGCCAGCGATCGCTATACAGGTTGCGGGTGTGCCCATCAGCGCCAACTGTCGGCCAGATACCATACTCAATGTAAACAAAGACTCAATTTCTTCTCATCCCACTGCGTCTCTATTGGGGAGGAAGGGAGGGTCGTTTAATTTATATTATAAGTATATTCAAAAATTTATTTTATAATTAAAATATCATTTTTAAATATTTAACTTAGCCGGTGAATATATAGCTGATTCACACCCAGGGTGGTGGGTAGAGACCAGTTAAATATGTTTACATCTTATGAGCTAAGAGTTTTTATTTCATTTTAGAAGTTATCAAAATAACAAAAACAAAATAAATAGGTACCTGGTAAGGAAGTCGACTTAGACGATTACTCTGCCTTATAAGTACGTCTTCCTTACGGAGCCTCGCGATCCTCTTAGGATGCTGACAGACCCCTAGGAGCTGAAGTATCAAGGGCTGCAACCCATACAACAGGACCTCATCAAACCCCTAATCTGGGCGCTCTCAAGAAATGACTTTGACCACCTGCCAAATCAAACAGGATGCGAAAGGCTTCTTAGCCTTCCGGACAACCCATAAAAACATTAAAACATTTCAAGAGACAGATTAAAAGGATATGGAATTAGGGAATTGTAGTGGTTGAGCCCTCACCCACTACTGCACTCGCTGCTACGAATGGTCCCAGTGTGTAGCAGTTCTCGTAAAGAGACTGGACATCTTTCAAGTAAAATGACGCCAACACTGACTTGCTTCTCCAATAGGTTGCGTCCATTATACTTTGCAGAGATCTATTTTGCTTAAAGGCCACGGAAGTTGCTACAGCTCTAACTTCGTGCGTCTTCACCTTAAACAAAGTTCCAGGGATGACAGCGTCCCTACCAGACTCATCCACAGCCTGACTGAGCAGCGTTCCTTCTTCAGCATCTTCTGGATGGATAGCAGGGCTTGATCTATTCTGGGGGCTGATCGTCTTGTTGTTCAGCAACGTCCTCATCAGATAGGTCCTCATCCGAAAACTGATGAGGAAACGGCAACGGAGTGGGCAACGTCTGGCTCGCTGAGTCCGGTCGCACTGGTGCATGCGTGACGAAGCCGGACGCAACGTCATGGAACTGCTGCACAGTCTGTGAACTGTCAACAACCATGGGTGCGCGAGGACGCACAGCGTCCACCCGAGACTGTCTAGACCGTCTGGGTTGTGCAGTCAACACCATACCGGGTTGCGGAGGTTGACGCACCGCGTCAAAACAAGTCACCTCTGCTGGTTGTTGAACGTCCTGAACGTTAACAACCACCTCCGAGCGTCGCTTAACGTCAACGTGCGGCTGGCAACCCACACTGGGTCGCATCGGTGGAGGAACCACCTCAACTGGTAGACGCGAGAAGGTTACCTCAGTGTCAACAGGACGCACAACCGACCGCTTGGAAGGTTGTTGGCCAGAAGGTTCAGCAGCAACCTTCTCCGCATTAAAGTCCTCCATCAAGGATGCAAGCTTGGACTGCATGTCTTGCAGCAAAGCCCATTAAGGGTCTACGGGAGCAGGTGCGGCAACAGACGGGGTTAGCGACTGAGGCGGGTACCGCTTTCCATCCCTGAAAGCCTTGTTTATGCATGACATAATTGTACAGCAAAACTTCAAAGGATCGAAAACAGCTGTGAAGTTGACCTGTAAAATCTTGGAGCGTCTCCTGGCCAGGCGCCAGGGAGAGTCAACGAGATTTGAGAAGTCTATCTGGGCAGAGGCAGGAACTCCCAAGCCGAGAACTTCTCTCGTGTCATATCAGACTCTCGCTCTATAAGCCAGTTTAAAAGAAGGGAAAGCAAAGGCTGTATCCCCCAAACTCCTCCTGGTGATAAACCAGTCGCCTAGCAAACGTAAAGCTCTCTAGGAGAGCGAGAGAGCACTAGCTTATAAACAACGGCTTCGAAGTAGCTAGGCCTAGTGTAAGCTTTGACGTTTAGGCGAACGAGGAGCAGCAGTTACAAAAAGATCCGGACAAAGATCCTTAAAAATCAGCATGATTTAATTAAAGTCCATAGAGGGCTAAGCAGCTTTAGGCTCCTCTCCGTCTGACAGAGTCCTCAAGGGAATATCAGTAGGAGGGGGAACAGCAACTTCCTCATCTAAAGGAACCTTGTCCGATAATAGCTGAGTCTCAAGCAAGGGAGAGACCTACCGTGGTGGCAATGCTTTACAAGCAGAGTCCACACGCACTGGTGCATTAGTAGCGGACCAGGACGCAACGTCATGTAACTGCTTGACAGTCTGTGAACTGTCAACAACCACAGGTGCGAGAGAACAGGACGCAACGTCATGTAACTGCTTGACAGTCTGTGAACTGTCAACAACAAAAGGTGCGTGAAGACGCACAGCGTCCACTCGAGACTGCTTTGACTGCCTTGACTGAGCAGTCAAAACAACTCTAGAATGCGGAGGTTGACGCACAGCGTCAAAACAAGTCAACTCCGATTGTTAGCGAACGTCCTGAACGTCAACAGAAGCATCAGCAAGTGGCCTAACGTCCAAATGTGGCTGAAAATCCACACGAGACCGCATCGAGTGTGGTTCTAAACAACCTGACTGACTTGACTTAGCTACGCCAACGTCAACAGGACGCACAAAGGAACGTTAGGTTGGCTGAAAGCCAGGATCTCGATGAGATAAACGGCTAGGCTCAACGGACTAATCGGCAGAATAGTCTTCCATAAGGGAGGCAAGCTTATTCTGCATGTCTTGCCGTACAACCCAGTTAGGATCAACGGAAATGGTTGCGGTAAGAGACGAGGGTAACGTCTGTGACCGCAACACTTTGCCAACAAAAAAGACTCTCGGAGTCTGTGTTACGCTTTTGTTAGGCGGCGAGCAGTTTTCCGATGACTGCATAGGGTCAGAGCTGTCCTAATGGCTGCAACCAGGACGCTGGACCTGTCCTGAAAGAACTGACTTTCGCTTAAGGGCCTCGAAACCTTGTTACAGGTTTCTTATGCGAAAAGCCTTCGGATGACGAGGAGAAAATTGTCTCTCTCGCCTTATGGTAGGGGAGATCTTGGTAAGATACACCCGATACCAAAGAGGGAAACGTCTGTTCGCTGATCAAGGCCTCTCGAACCCATAAGTCGTACGACATTACTTCTCCCCTGGGCTTGGGAGCTTGCAAGAGGTCCCGGACTAGGTGAACGACAGGCACGAACAGACGAACCCTCGGACGCAACACTGTAACACTTTGCGCAATATCACTTTATCACTACGATTTTCTGTTTTGCACTTATTTCACTGAAATCGAAACTTTTACTGATTTCTACCTGAAGCACGCAATTCTACCCTCATCAAAAGGTAGTAAATGCGAAATCAGTCGTATAATGCAAGCACATTAATACCAGCAAAAAAACAGTAAACATCTTTTAAGATAAAAAAAAAAATTCAGTGGTTTGGGAAGAGAAGAAACACTAGTTCATTCAAAACTACGTTTTCAATCTCTCACCGTACATTGCCTGGGGACGAGAATAAAACTAAAAACGTTTTATCCTTTCTCCCCGTACAGAGACTAGGGACGAGAGTAACTCGAGAACAACGTTACCCGCTTGAACGGAACGTTTTCTCTCCTCTCTCTCCCTCCGTCTCTATCTCTCTCTCTCTTTCTCTCTTGATTTCGCACCCAAGAGAAGAGCCCAATTACATTTCGTGAAAAAAACATGTTATTTGACCAAAGGAAAAAACTGAAAGGTTTTTCAATTAAAAAGTTCCTTTAAAATAGAATTTAAAACATTTAAGCTTTGAAAGAAGAATGAACAAAACGTTAGAATCGATTTACTCTTTCTGCAAAGTGAAACCGTGATACTCTCTCTCTCTATCGTAACGATAGAGCGCAAACTGCGTAGCATAAATAAACTAAACGTTAGTTCATCTTTGAAAACAGTACGAAGACTATTCAAAGAAATTCTTTCATAAAATATTTATTAAAAATATTCATTTAAAAAGTTTTAAATCATTAGCTCTTTAAAAGCTATTTACGATTGAAAGGGCTCAACGTTGTTTAACTTCGGTTTCCAAGTTAGGACCGCCTACTCTCAGGAAAGGTCGCATATAAACAAAACATTAAAATTTATTTTTTATGTTTATTATAAATGGAAAGTTAATCGAAGAGGCCTAATAAAGGCGGTGAGATATTAGAGGAAAATCTATAATTAATTTATAACGTGATAAGATAATTACTAAAAGCCTAAACACACTTCCGTCTAAGGGAAGGGTCGGCCATTTAAAAGTCAAAGAAAGTCCATACTCTCTTTGTCACCAAAAATTAAATCTATCCAAAACGAGTTCAAGATTTAAGATGAAGATAAAACACCTGCATTGCGAAAGCTCAAACCAAAATGAAGTACTTCACCAAATATGTTGAGAAAACTCCAGGTTCTACAGCGAGTAAAAGTACGTCTTGTCGACACGTCGACAGAGAAGAAATTGAGTCTTTGTTTACATTGAGTATGGTATCTGGCCGACAGTTGGCGCTGATGGGCACACCTGCAACCTGTATAGCGATCGCTGGCGAGTTTTTACAGTTTTTTTGTCTGTCGAGCAACAGAGTTGCAGCTATATATTCACCGGCTAAGTTAAATATTTAAAAGTGTGTTTTCCTAGCTATACACAACCGAGTCATTATCCAGATGTCTTGCCTTATTCATTCTTCAAGTCTTTACCACACTGAGAATGGCCATGCCTTGTAGAGGCTGTCGCGCACAAATCCATCATGGAGATGACAGCTGGTAACCATACCCAGAAAATTGACCACAGGTCTCCAGAATTCTAATTCCTGGTGCGAGTATCCTTAAGAAAATTCTTAAGGATATCGCATAATATCAGGGGACGTATTTCTTGATACGACACATGGCAAATCATCACCCCAAATAGAGTTTTCGCCCTGAGGGGAAGAGTGGCGAAATTGAAGGGGAGCCGTTATCAAGGTTACCCAGTGGATCCCCTTTCCCGTACTACTACGGCGTAACTCATTCCTTTAATAGTAGCCAATTAAGCACGGTGTATCTCCCTCTTGCTCTGGGTTATGTTACTATTTCAAGGATTATTACCATGCATTCCCCAGCATCTTCATCCTCTGGAAAGTTGGTAACTATACAGGGTTATCAGTTAGGCACTGTTTTTCTGGTCGTTGCAAAACGACTCAGGGAGTAAACACCTTATAAGTGACTCAGGGAGTAAAAACCATATAAATGACTCAGGGAGTAAACACCTTATAAGTGACTGAGGGAGTAAACACCTTATAAGTGACTTGGGGGAGTAAACACCTTATATGTGACTCGGGGAGTAAACACCTTATAAGCGACTTGGGGAGTAAACACCTTATAAGCGACTTGGGGAGTAAACACCTTATAAGCGACTTTGGGAGTAAACACCTTCATAAGTGACTCAAGGAGTAATAAACACCTTATAAGTGACTCACGTTTGTATAGCTAGGAAAAATATAATTGTAAATAAATTGTAGTATTTAGTACAAATATGTTGTATACCTCTAAATATTTTTCCATTTTTTATACTGGGAAATACTTTTTTTTTTTGGGCTCAGGCCATGTCGTCCTGATGGAAGGGTTCCTTTAGGTAGCCTTCTAAGGGATATTTGCTACAGTGATACTTCCAGAGAAATAAACCGAAGGAGTCTCCAGGATTCTAACTCCTGGCGTGAGTATCCAATTAAGGATATCTCATATCAGGGGACGTATTTTTTTTAGATACAACACATGGCAATCTTCACCCCGAATAGATTCAACTCTTTGATGTAAGGGGGAAGAGTGGCAAAAGAAATGGGTGCCGATCTAGGTACCCGGTGGACCTCGTATCTGTACTACTACCGGCCGCCATTCCTTTACTTGTAGCGCCATAAGCTAGGTGTTCTCCCACGTTATCCCGGTGTTTTGTTGCAAGTTTTTGGAATAATCATGATGCAATCTCCTGCATCTACATTTAAGTTGAGTATTAATTCTTTCCTGTGCATAATTTTAGGCTCCCTTCTCAGTTAAATTTCAATAATTTAAGTGTGTTTGGTTGAGCATTGCCAAGAACCGGAGGCAGCCATTTTATGACTGTAGTTGTCCGTTACTATTGCATTTTATCAAGTCAGTAGGGCGACAATTCCCGGTATTAAGCTATAATATTAGCTAGTTAGACAAATTATACAAGGTAAGATTTTTCATACATACATACTTTTCGTATGTGGCGGGAACCCCGGTGGTACCAACCTTGGTCGGGGATCCTACCAGAGCTAGACTACTCTCGCTCATATATACGTTAGTAAAGTATTTCCCCACGTTTAGCCTCGCCCCATCGTTCCTTATTGATTTGGGTGAGAACTTGCATTCTCTAGAATCTATGGATAAGGTTCGATATACATTCTCTCTCGGAGAAAAGAGGCTAAACCCTTCCTCCCTCCCTGAGTGCCGCCGCCGCTACAGGCAGCAACCACTGTCTTTCTTCACTGCCATCGAGTAGAACAGAGTTCTTGCCACCTCCGGCTTTGAGTTAGATAGTAAATAACTCAGGGTGCCCTTGTCTTGCCGCCGACGATGTCGCCAGTAAAGGAACCATGTTTCCTCTGCCGCCGATGATGTCGTCGGCACAGGAAGCCATGCTTCCTCAGTTCGCTGTTGAAGGTAGGCGGCATACCTGCCGCCACCTCATTTCAATGAACTATAAGACCCTTACCCCTGCCCCTTCTGTCCTTTAGTGATGTCATAGCTGTCCCAATACTCTTTCACTGGTATTCTGACAGTCATCCCGGCTTGCTAGGTTAACTGCGTTACTGGCTGGTGCCCTGCCGATGGCAGTTAGTTCAGCCGCCTCAGCCACCTTCGCCCTTACTTCCTTCCTTCACAGGAAGTGAATATGATTGGGGGGAATATTGAGCCGGCCCTGATGGCTGCCGGGGGGAAACCTAACATACTTTGGGAAGTCCTCAGCCCTCCCTTGGACTGCCATCCACAATTTTGGCAGCTGGCGATTCTTACCCCTTCCATTGGAACTCTCATTCTGGCAAGGAGACAGTAGGTGGCCTGATAGTCCTACCTTTCCAATTGTTGTGCTAAACCATAATAATAGGAAACTCATTTTCCTTAATGCTTTTTCTCTCTCGTATCAGTTAGTGCCGCCAGGTACTAACCTAACCCCGGCAGTGCCGCCGGCTGAACTACAGTATACAACTATACAGTAGTACACATGTTTTCTAACATACTCTGTTTCCTATCGATCGCAGTCTATTGTTGGGACCACGATATTATGTTGAGGTTTGAGTACTCTCTCGACACCCAGATGGTTTTTTCGATCATCAGGACCCTAAAAATCACCGATCAGTATTACTATATACTACAGGTGGATAATGTTAGTATAGACACTTACTAACTCTAACTCTAGTTCCTAGAGTTTCTTCTACCTTGTATTCTCCCTACCAGGGAAACCAAATATTATTACTGATGGAGGTCTCAGCATTAGCCTGGGAGAGGAAACACAGATATGCATCTTTTCTACTTCCCTTCAAGCTTACTATCCTAAGCTATTATAAACAATAGTGATTACTATTGTTAATAAAAATGTATGCTTTTATATCAATGATATAAAAACCATGATACTCGTTGAGCCCTTTCCCTTTACAGGAGGAGCCGGTGGAGAAGTGTGCAGCATTGTTCTGCAACCACAAAGGCAAAGACTTTTGTGGACACACGATGTGCAGGACTCATGCTCTGTGCTGCATCGTGTCGGGAGTCCTGAAGTATTGGGACCCGAAGGGTTGCCCCATCTGCTCAACCCTGCTGGCCAACTGCTTCGGAGAAGCCCTCCCAGTCAACATAGAGAATAGGGACACAGCGAGGGAGACCCTTCGCAAATGGGTAAGAGGGTTCCAAAAGAGCTCTCCGGGACCATACTTACCCAACGACTCCCTAAGGTGTCTTCTGTTCCCCAAGGCTATCAAACGCGGTAGTGCACCAGGAACAGGTCCAGCCTCCTCTCGTACAATTGAAGATCGACGCGGACATAAACAAGGCACTGGAAGGCATGGACATCCACCAAGAAAGGATGTCAGAAGTGTCCACTGACACGGAGCAGGACCTACTGCAAGGAGGCCCTGAAGAAGACGTGGAACAGCCACAAGCGGAGGAAGAAGGATCCGTTTCAACAGCAACCGAAGAGCAACCGAAGACCCTTGGTTCGCCATGACGGCATACCAACCTATGCCATCAACCACTTCAGCCCCAACTCCTCAACCAGTTGCTCAGGTCGACAAGAGTGAAGCGATCCTCACGTCGATCCAGCGTATGTTGGAATCGTTCCAGAAGGAACAAGAGACGATGAAGCAGTCAATCAAGCAACAGCAGATACTGCTACAGGAAAGGGCGGACCGCCCTGGACCTTCCAGAGGCTCCTCTGAGAAGCCCCTTAGAGTGTTGGATCTCCCTCACTGCTTCGAAACCAACCCTTGGAGGTATGCGGAGCATATGCCCATGATGAATGGGAAATTATTCGTCTCAGAGAATTTGTGCCAAACTAATTGAAGATCTCTAGTTCTGGCCTAGCTTTTCAGCTTACCCAGACTGTTGCGTGAGACTGCGGGATGAACATGCACCCCGTGAGGAAATGGTACCCAAAGAAGTCATTGTCTTCGAGCATGACAAGGCGCAAGCCATCCTCCTAAAAGCCTTGAAAGGAGCCGGGTACACCAACTCCAGAATCTTAGCTCCTTCCTCCATCTCTTTCCCCTTTTCAGAGAAAGCACTAGACTTTGCCATCAAGGTAGTTGAAGAGGGCAAACCCTGCCCAACCCTAGAGGAATGCAAACCATTCTCTCTAGCACTACCTGCCTGCGAGGAGAAGTGGAAGGATGTCCACCTAACCTTCTCTGTCTCGAAGTTGGATCCAGAGATAGCAGGCCAGCAGTTCAATGAGAACCTTCCAAAGTTGCCGGACCATCTTCTGAGGAGGGAACAGGAGACGAAGGAGAGACTTGCGGCCTCCCTTTCTCATCAGAACTGCCTGGAAATAAGTGCAGGCCTACATAACGCCCCAGAAATGTTCATTTTCCTGGCTGTGTCTCACATGGGGACCCTTGTGAAAGACTTGTATGCTTTCCTCAGAGCAAGGAGAGCCTGCAGAGAGTTCGTTTTTGCCTCAGCGACCGTAAAACACGAACCCAGGAAGCTGATTTCATCGTGCATCTGGGGTAAGGACCTTTTCCCACAGGAACTGGTCTGAGAGATCATAGCCAGAGCAGCCACAGAGAATAGGAACCTTCTCCAAAAGTGGGGCATGACCTCAAAGAGGAAATCTTCCTCAGACGGAGGTCCCCAGCCTAAGAACAAAAAGGCAAGGAGACCACGCAGACCTGCGCAACTTCCTGCCGTGACCATGACCACGATGCCTCAACTGGTAGCCCAGCCTCAGACCACCTTCCAGATGGTCCCTCAACAACTGGTATCCCAGTCGCCAGCGTTTAACCCTGGCTTTGAGAGGCAGTCGACTTCCTTTCGCCCTCACTAAAGAAATGGCCCAAGAAATTCCTCCGGAAACCCCTCTCGAGGCCGAGGAAGACGTGGTCTCGGAAACAAGTCCTGAGGACCCCCCAAGCAATGAGGGGCTCCAGGTAGGGGGCAGACTGTACCACTTTCGGGATCGCTGGACCTTCGATCCCTGGGCCCACAGCCTAATCACGAATGGACTCGGTTGGAAATGGAACAGAACTCCACCCCGTTTTCCAGAATTCTTCCAACACACTACCCCCTCGTTAGAAGAATATACCTCAGAACTCTTGAACAAGAAGGTAATAAGGAAAGCGAAGTCCATCAAATTCCAGGGAAGGCTGTTTTGTGTTCCCAAGAAAGACTCAGACAAACTCAGTGTCATTCTAGACTTGTCTCCACGCAAGTTCATCGAGAACAAGAAGTTCCGAATGCTTACTTTGCAACACATAAGGACCCTTCTACCAAAAGGGGCCTACACAGTACTCAATAGACCTAGCAGATGCTTACTGGCATCTGCCAGTCAGCCGGCCTTTCTCCTCCTTCCTAGGATTCAAGCTACGGAAGAAGTTTGTCTTCAGAGCAATGCCCTTCGGACTGAACACAGCCCCAAAGGATATTCACGAAGCTAGCAGACAATCGTCCAGCAGCTACGCTCCGAAGGAGTTCAAGTGGTAGCATATCTAGACGATTGGCTGGTGTGGGCAGCATCCAAGACTACTTGTCTGCAGACAGCCAAAAAGGTGATCCAGTTCCTGGAACCCCTGGGCTTCAAGATCAATTGCAAGAAGTCTCGCCTTTCTCCAGCTCAGAAGTTCCAATGGTTAGGAATCCAATGGGACTTGAAGTCACACCACCTCTCCATTCCATCCAAGAAGAGGAGAGAGATAGCGGGAGCTGTCAAAAGACTAATCCATCACAAGAGGATTTCAAGACGCCAACAGGAAAGAGTATTGGGCTCTCTCCAGTTCGCAGCAGTGACAGACTCGGAGCTAAAAGCACATCTAAAAGATGCGTCAGGAGTCTGGAGAAGATACGCATCAAACGCTCAAAGAGATCAACTAAGGTTGACCCCGACCCTATTGCGCACGCAGTTAAAGCCGTGGTCAACAGCCAAGAGGCTAGCACGGACAATTTCCCTGCAACTACCACAACCATCAGTGGTGATACACACTGACGCCTCCTTGGAAGAATGGGGAGGCCATTCTCACGAGAGAAAAGTTCAAGGGAATTGGTCGCACCAGTTCAAAACCTTTCACATCAACATTTCGGAAGCTTTGGCAGTTTTCCTGACATTGAAGAAACTATCCCCTCGCAGAGCAATCCACATCAGATTGGTCCTGGACAACGAAGTGACAGTAAACTGTCTAAATCGACAAGGCTCGAGATCGCCTCGCATCAACCATTTGATATTAGCCATCTTCTACTTGGCAAGGAAGAGGGGATAGCACCTATCAGCAGTTCACCTACAAGGGTTCCGCACTGTGACGGCGGACGCTCTATCCACGCAAAAGCCCAGAGAGACAGAATGGTCCCTAGACGCAGACTCATTCTCCTTCATCTCGGAAAAAGTCCCGAAACTGCAGATAGACCTCTTCGCAACAAGCGACAAGAGGAAACTACCTCATTACGTAGCCCCTTATATGGACCCAAAAGCAGAAGTGATGGACGCCATGTCCCTCGACTGGAACCGGTGGAATCGCATTTACCTATTTCCACCAACCAATCTCCAGCTAAGAGTCTTCGACAAGCTAATATCCTTCAGAGGGACAGCAGCAGTAGTGGCCCCCAAGTGGCACAAAAGCAATTGGTCCCTCTAGTTCTAGAATTGAAACTGAAGCTGTTTCCTCTGCCGGTCCCAGTTTTATCCCAACTGGTCCAGAAGTCAACTGTCTACGTTTCATCCTCGAGAACCAACAACCTACATCTCATGATTTTCTCGCCTTAGCGGCGAACAAAAAGTTTGGAATCTCAAAGGATAAAATTGACTTCATCAGAGAGTATAAGTCAAGTTCGACTAGGAGACAATATGAATCGTCATGGAAGAAATGGGTGTCCTTTGTGAAAACAAGGAAACCGACAGAAATATCGATAGATTTCTGTCTTGCATTCTTCATATACCTACACGAACAAGGCCTGGCTTCTACTACGATTACCTCGTGTAAGTCGGCCGTGACTAGACCACTTCTGTATGCCTTTGAGGTGGACCTCTCTAGTGAAATCTTCAATAAGATCCTAAAAGCATGCGCTAGACTCAAGCCAGCAACCCCACCTAAGCCCATCACGTGGTCATGGGCCAAAGTCTTGCACTATGCTTTGAACCTAAACATTGAGGATTGTACTCTAAAGGATCTAACAAAGAAAGTCATTTTTCTGTTTGCAATAGCCTCAGGGACTAGAGTTAAGCCCCCCTGACACTTGCACGCATTCATGGCACGCACTGGCACGCATTGATGCGCGAACTCGCGTGAACGAGCCGTGAAAATGTCGTGAACAGTGCGGAAACTCGCGTGCCAGAGCGTACCAATGCGTGCCATGCGGGCCCAAAACTTTGAAATGTTTAAAGTTTGTGGCACGCATTGGCACGCACTAAATGGCCGTGAACGATGCGCCAACTGGAGTGAACTGGAGTGAACAGTGAGGGAACTGGCGTGAACTGGAGTGAACTGGAGTGAACGATGCGGGAAGTGGCGTGAACTTTATAATGAAGAGAAACAAAAAGGAAACGAAAATATTAATGAAAAGGAAAGAAAAATAAACCTAGTAAATTTTTATATTTGCTGTTTTAATGTGAAAAAAAAATGATATCTTATTTCAAACTATTTCTATAACTTTATAATGAAGAGAAACAAAAAGGAAACGAAAAAATTAATGAAAAGGAAAGAAAAATAAACCTAATAAATTTTTATATTTGCTGTTTTAATGTGAAACAAAATTATATCTTAAAAATTCAAACTATTTCTATAACTTTATAATGAAGAGAAACCAAAAGGAAACGAAAAAATTAATGAAAAGGAAAGAAAAATAAGCCTAATAAATTTTCATATTTGCTGTTTTAATGTGAAACAAAATTATATCTTAAAAATTCAAACTATTTCTATAACTTTATAATGAAGAGAAACAAAAAGGAAACGAAAAAATTAATGAAAAGGAAAGAAAAATAAGCCTAATAAATTTTCATATTTGCTGTTTTAATGTGAAAAAAAATTATATCTTATTTCAAAGTATTTCTATAACTTTATAATGAAGAGAAACAAAAAGGAAACGAAAAAATTAATGAAAAGGAAAGAAAAATAAACCTAATAATTGTTTATATTTGCTGTTTGAATGTAAATATAAAATGATGTCTTATTTCATGCACACACTTATTTTCCTCTATTACCAATCAAGACCCAAAACTTTTGTTTTGAATAAAAATGAACTGAAAAATAAACCCAAGAAATTTTTAAGTTTGCTGTTTGAATGTAAAAATAAAATGATGTTTTATTTCATCAACATACTTATTCTTCTTTATTACCTTAAAATGAAGGGCAAAACAAATTTTTTCTGTTTGCAGTTTTAATGTAAAAATAAAATGATTTCTTATTTCAACACACTTTTTTCTCTATTACCTTAAAATCAACAGCCTAAAAACTTTTCATGTTTGCTGCTTTTAATGTTAAAATAAAATGCTTTCTTAATACTTGTACATATTTCATGTCTGCTATTTATATGTAAATCAAATGCTTTTTTATTGAAACTAAAATAAAGGGCAACAAAAAATACAAACGAAAAAGATACGTTTCTTCTCCTCAATGCAATGGTGTCTCTGACAGAAAGCATTGTTGTCTCTTCCGAACCCAATCCAAGAATGTCCTCGGGTTGGAGAAGCCCCGTTTTTATATGGAGTGGCCAATTCGTGAACTGGCGTGAACTGGCGTGACCAATGCGGAAACGATGCGGAATGATGAGTGAACTCGCGTGAACGTGTCGTGAACGATGCGCGAACTACGCGTGCCAATTCGTGCCATCGCGTGAACGTCGCGTGAACGATGCGCGAACTGGAGTGAACTGGTCGTGAACAGTGCGCGAAAAACACCAGTGCGTGCCAAAGAGTGGCACGCACTGGCGCGCATCAATGCGTGCCAGTGCGTGGCAAAAATGCGCGCAAGTGTCAGGGGGGCTTTAGTGAAATACAGTGAACCCTCGTTTATCGCGGTAGATAGGTTCCAGACGCGGGCGCGATAGGTGAAAATCCGCGAAGTAGTGACATCATATTTACCTATTTATTTAACATGTATATTCGGACTTTTAAAACCTTCCCTTGTACGTAGTACTGTTAACAAACCACCCTTTAATGTACAGAACACTTAATGCATGTACTACAGCACCCTAAACTAAAACAGGCACAAATATTAAAGGCGATTTTATATCATGCGTTTCCTAAACACCTAAAAAGCACGATAAAAAATGGCAACCAATGTTTTGTTTACGTTCATCTCTGATCATAATGAAGAAACAAACTCATTTAGTGTACTGTACACATATATGTATAGGTTAGTTTTTGCATCGATTATATTGATTATACAGTACTGTATGTTGATCTTTTTATTACCAATGTTTTAGTTTACGTATTTTTCTTAGGACTTCCAAATGAAATGTTTTAATTTATGACGCCGCCTGAAACGACGGCGTCATAAAGTACTCTACGCTCAGTAAACAACCACGCTCAGAACAAACAAGGCATTTAACGCGCATGATGATAGTGATAAATAATGATACAGTACAGTATTTACAGTAAAAGCATTTACAAAATATGTTACCTTACAAATATAATTTACTGTATCTATATAAAATCATACAGTACTGTACAGCACATACAGTATTGTACGTAGCAAAGCAGGAAAACAATTTACGAGAGAGAGAGAGAGAGAGAGAGAGAGAGAGAGAGAGAGAGAGAGAGATTGTTTTACGTACGTACAGTAAATGTAAATTTTAAACATAAAAAATCAATTTACGAGAGAGAGAGAGAGAGAGAGAGAGAGAGAGAGAGAGAGCGAGAGCGAGAGCGAGAGCGAGAGCGAGAGCGAGAGAGAGAGAGAGAGAGAGAGATTTTTTGATTGTTTTACGTACGTAAATGTAAATTTTAAACAAAAAAAATATGATAGGTTACAACATGTAGACTTTTAAAACCTTCCCTTTAACTTAATGCATACAGTACTAAACTATAAAACAGGCACAAATACAGTTTTAGAATGTACAGTAAGAATATTAAAGTAAAAAATAAAGATTGTTACTGTACTCACCACGAAAGAAGTTGAAGAAAAACTTGAATGATGATGGCGATGAATTTGCTGCACAGTAGAAAAGATGATGATGAAGCTGATGATGTGTTCTACTGTGCAGCCAGGTAGTATTTTATGTCTCTTCAGACGGAGGTGTCTTTTCCTGGGACACCTCTTCAACTTCTTCCTGGGAAACTTCTTCAATTTCTTCCGAAGGCGTACTAGCAGGAGGAACTGGCTCTTTTTTGCGAGGCTGGAAGAACATTGTGATCGGAAGTTGTTGCCGCTGCTTCTTTTTTCGATCCAAGAGCATTTTGTAGGGAGTCATGTCTTCATCGATCTTGTTGCAGAATTGCATCGAGCGAACCATATCCTCGTCTCACTCTTGCAACATTTCTTTCAACTCCTTCGCATGGTTGCAGGCCTTGGCAAGCCGTTCTAATGTTAAGCCCGTTTCTTCAACATTTTCTTGGGTCTCTTCCTGGGTTTCACTCTCTTCTTCGCTTGCCGATTTCGTCAGGTCTTCGAGGTCTGCGTCAGTTAGGGGCTGGGAATGGCAGTCCAACAACTCGTCGACGTCTTCAGTCGTCATGTCGCCAAACCCGTCACCTCCAATTATGGCAGCCAACTGCACAGATTTGCGTATTGCAGAGTGTTGGATTTCCGACGGAGTAAATCCCTTGTCGTCGTAAACAATCTCGGGCCACAACTTCTTCCAGCTCGCATTCACGGTTGCAGGTTTCATCTCTTGAAGTGCCTTCTGAATATTCTGCAGGCACGTGGCTATGGTGTACTGCCGCCAGTACGCCTTCAAGTTAAAATCTTCATCCTCATCATCTTGGGCAGCATCCACACACGCAACGAGGTCCGCCAAGGTGTTCTTCGTGTAGAGGGCCTTGAACGCCCTGATAACCCCCTGGTCCATCGGTTGAATTAATGACGTGGTGTTGGGTGGCAGGAACTCAACCTGAATGCCCTCATGCGACAGGTCAGTTGCGTGTCCACCAGCGTTATCCATAAGGAGAAGGATCTTGAATGGCAAGCCCTTCTCTACGAGATATTTGCTGACTTGCGGGATAAAACACTGATGGAACCAGTTGGAGGTCAGCATCTTCGTAATCCATGCTTTTTGATTATGCATCCAGTACACGGGAAGGAGATTCTTATTTTTATTTTTCAAAGCGCGAGGATTTTTCGACTTATAAATAAGCCCCGGCTTTAGCAAAAATCCAGCAGCATTGCCACACATCACGAGGGTAACGCGATCCTTGAATGCTTTAAAGCCAGAGGCTTTGGCTTCCTCTTTGAACAGGAAAGTTCGCGACGGCATTCTCTTCCAAAACAAGCCGGTCTCATCCATATTAAAGACTTGTTCCGGCTTGTATCCACCTTCGGCGATAATATTCTTGAACGTCTGGTTCACGTAAGTTTCAGCAGCGGCAGTGTCAGTGGAAGCAGACTCCCCATGCAGGGAAACGCTTTTCAGGGCGAAGCGTTTCTGAAACTTCGCGAACCATCCTTTGCTGGCGGAAAAACGTTTCTGAGGCTGGGAATCAGTGGATGTCCCTGGTTGAGGATCATCTGCATCATCATCATCTTCAGCATGGTTGCCGTCGTCGTCTTTAGGTTCCTTTGCAGCAAAATTCTCATATAAGCTCAAAGCCTTTGTTTGGATGGTGTTCGTATCCAACGCTATGTTCTTCTTCCGGCAGTCGGCAATCCACACAGCTAAAGCACCTTCCATGCGTACGATCGTTTTATTATGCGTTGTAACGACTCGCTTCGCTGATCTGCTAAAGGTGATTGCAGCCGTCTTTCTAATGTTCGCCTCGTCCTTCTTGATATAGCGAACAGTAGATTCGTTGATGCCAAAATGGCGGCCAGCGGCCGCGTAACTTCTACCATCTTTTAACATATCGAGAAGCGTAACCTTCTCAGCTATCGTCATCATCCTTCGGTGGCGTTTAGGCTCACTACCAGCCTTAAGAGAAGCAGAACGCTTGGGAGCCATTACAGTAGGATTTGACAAAAAGTTCAACTTAAAAAAGTCGCACACAGCACAGATTCACAAACTTAAGAACGTCTACTCAGCGATACCCGGTAAGAGAAAGTGGACGATCCAGCCCCGCGAGAACCTAGATGCTGCGGGTAGGAGATGATGGCAAAACACCAATCACAGGCTAGATAACAAAACTTGAGTTCTGATTCGTCATCTATCAGCGCTTGAACCAATCACAACCCGTCTTACAGTACTATGATGCGTAGGTTACCAACTCATAGAAGATGCCCCACGCATACCGAACGTACGTAGAATAATAATACCGTAATAATAATAAATAATGATAATAATACAGTACAGTACTGTAATAATAATAATAATGATAATAATAATAACAATAATAATAATAACAATAATAATTTTATTAACAACAACAACAATAATAATAACAATAATAATAATACAGCTTTACGTACGCTATTTTACGCTTTTGTTGTAGGATGTGTGTCTCTCTCTCTCTCTCTCTATCTCTCTCTCTCGTACGCTTATTCGAAATGTGATTTTTGCAACAAAGAATATTATTGGATGCAGTACTACGTACGTATACATACAAAAGATTCATGGAAAAGAAGCACATCCATTACATTTGTAGTACTGTACGTACAGTAGTACAGTAGTCAACAGCAGCCTTACTGTACACCATTCTAATATTGTATGACTGCATCTGATTTGCGTTTCATGTTCGATTTAATTTTACTACGTACTGTATACAGTACATTATCGTATGATCACATTCTCTTTTCGTGTTTTATTTCTTTCTGTGCTGAATTATATATCATATGTAATGCAATGAACAATCAGTAAGAGCAGATATTACTAATTACAGTATTAATGGAATTACAGGTAACAAAATATCGTATTTGGTTGTCTTCAGATTTCGCGGTATTTTCAAATTTTCCGGAAAATCCGCGATATGTATATATATATGGGTTATGGAAAAAACCCGCGAAGTGGTGAATCCGCGATTGTCGAACCGCGAAGTAGCGAGGGTTCACTGTAGTGGCCTTATCCAGAAACGAAGGCCATATTCAGTTCCTAGACACAGGAGAACTGAACCTCTTTCCTGATCCTGCCTTTCTTGCCTAGAATGAGCTACCCACTAAGAGATGGAGGGCCATGTCGTCCTGATGGACCCACCCTTTTGCTGACCCCACCCGAAATTACTCTTATCTGTGGCTGTTTCTGCTTAATGACAAGTAAAGGAATATGAGGTCCACCGGCTACCTAGATCGGCACCCTTCTTCCCCCTTACATCAAAGAGTTAAATCTATTCGGGGGTGAAGATTGCTATGTGTCGTAGCTAAAAGATACGTCCCCTGATATTATGCGATATCCTTAATTGGATACTCGCGCCAGGAGTTAGAATCCTGGAGACCTTTGGTTTATCTCTCTGGGAGTATCACTAGCAAATATCCCTTAGAAGGTTCCATCAGGACGACATGGCACCCTCACCTAAAATTAGATTTTTCACTGCTCAAAATCCATTATTTGACCTGAAAAAATATTTTTTTAGTGTATTTTTGTCCTTGGAATTTTAACTTGTTTCCTCATGCATTGGTGTTCGCGTATTATTTAGTTGTTTTGTGTCTGCATGACATTGACAGTTCTTTATTAATTAATAACTAACTATTCAGCAGAGTAACATGAAAGGGATATTAGGTTACGATTTTCTCAGAAGTAATTACTGTTCAGCAACCAGATATTTATTTATCCTTCCTGCTATACTAAGGAAGAGATTTCCTTCCTCTCTCATCGATGTTCTCATAAATCAGAGAGAGGTTGTTGTAGTTGTTATAGTTAAAAGCTTTTAAGGGCTAGAATATATTGCCTGAATGTTTAATCTCTATTTTAAACTTTGGCTGTAATTTTTCTACCCTTCGCCGCCTCATGATAATATTTTTTGTTATAAGGGTCAAGAGGATAAATTGTAGTGCGTGTTTCTATGAGCGGTCATGAATTCTTTTATATTAGGTTATCATATGAATTGGTTATCATATGAATTTTTTGTGGACTGACTTCTATCTGCAAAGAGGGTAATTGAGGAAAATAAACCTGCCATTTTTTCCATGTTAGATACTTGTTGCTTTTAAAGGATTCTGATGATTATGATACAAGTTTGTGCTATTTCTTTCTTTGGTTTTACAGCATTTTGATAAGGTGAAAGTTTATGCCATTCCTCTCTTCGCTTTTACAAGATTTTGATAATTAAGGTGACTTCTTTTTTTTCTCTGCATTTATAAGATTTTCATGATGGCAGCTGAAAGTTTGTCCCCTTTCTCTCCTCAGTTTTACAAGATTGTGATGATTTAAGGCGAAAGTTTGTTTTTTCTCTTTGGTATAACCAGATCTTGACGGTATTAAGGGGAAATTTTTGTGTGCTTTCTCTTTGGTTTTGCAAGATTTTGATGGTTAAAGTGACAGTTTGTTGTTTCTCTCTTTGGATTAAAATAAGATTTTGATAGGGTGAAAGTTTTTGCCTTGTCTCTTTTGTATCACAAGTTTTTGATGATAACAATGACTTTGTGGCCCTTCTCTCTCAGTTTTACAAGTTTATGATGATAGACAAGTGTTTCCTATTTCTCTCTGAATAAGCAGCTAGTTTGAGATTATTTCCCGATGAAGCAAATAATTGTTTATTTTTTATATCACTGCTTTTTATCCCAAAGACAGATGGAGACAACGACGATTTACGATTTAATCCCTAACTTTTCATAGCATTGGCCAGTATGTAAACAGTCTTTTGACTAAGGTAAGTAGGGAAGGACATGGCATTTAGGTTAGTTGTTCAATTTTTAATCCATAATAAATTAAGTTAAAATTGTCTAACACGTAGCTAGTTTAATTCATTATTTCAAAGACGTGCAGGATATTAAATAGAAACCACCAAGGTATAACCATTCATAATTTTATATATTTTATTCAGCTAATTGTAGTTCTGTATTTCCAAAAGAATTGTGGAAAATTTGACTGGCATTTTTCCGTAGACACTATAACTATCATAAAGTGAAAACAAATTATGGTCTGTACAATACACAACAATATAAGATTTTCCCACTTAAATTTTGTAAAATATCTGAAATAAAAAGTTTTAATTGCTGGTCTTGCATAATGTTCAAGGCATTTCCCAAATATTTAAGTAATAAATCTTTCTTCTACGAAGATTGACTTCTCTTATGTTTTGCAGGTTGACTTGTTCACAGAAGGAAGAGAAGGTCATGAAGTTTAAAAGGATGTCTATTGAAGAAGGCCATTTGGTTGAGAAGGACTGAAGAAAGCCATTTGGCTGAGGAGGGCGTCCATCTACTGAATAAGGCCATGTGGTTGAGGAGGGCGTCCGTCTACTGAATAAGGCTATGTGGTTGAGGAGGGCGTCCATCTACTGAAGGTAGATGGACGCCTTAATGATGAAGGCCATGTTGGTGAGGAAGGCGTTAATATACTGAAGAAGGCCATGTGGAGGGCGTCTATCAATCGAAGAAGGCCTTGTGGTTGAGGAGGGCATTCATCTACTGAAGAAGGCCATGTGGTTAAGAAGGGCATCCTTCTCCTGAAGAGGGTCATGTGGTCAAGGAGGGCGTCGGTCGACTGAAGAAAGGCCATGTGGTTGAGGATGGCATCCATCGACTGAAAAAGGCCATGTGGTTGAGGAGGGCATCCATCAACTGAAGAAGGCCATGTGGTTGAGAAGGGTGTCTATCTACTGATGAAGGCTATGTTGGTGAGGAAGGCATATACTGAAGAAGGCCATGTGGTTGAGGAGGTTGTCTATCGATTGAAGAAGGCCATGTGGTTGAGGAGGGCATTCATCTACTGAAGAAGGCCATGTGGTTAAGGAGGGCATCCATCTACTGAAGAAATGCCATGTGGTTGAGGAGGGCATCCATCGACTGAAAAAGGCCATGTGGTTGAGGAGGGCATCCATCAACTGAAGAAGGCCATGTGGTTGAGAAGGGCGTCCATCAACTGAAGAAGGCCATATGGTTGAGGAGGAGGAGGAGGGTGTCGAGCGACTGAAGAAGGCCATGTGGTTGAGGAGGGCATCTATCGCCTGAAGAATGCCATGTGGTTGAGAAGGGTGTCTATCTACTGAAGAAGGACATGTTGTTGAGGAGGGCGTTAATCCACTGAAGCAGGCCATGTGGTTGAGGGCTTCCATCTACTGAAGAAGGCCATGTGGTTGAGGAGGGCATCCATCTACTGAAGAAGGCTATGTGGTCAAGGCGGATGTCGATCGACTGAAGAAAGGCCATGTGGTTGAGGAGGGCATCCATCAACTGAAAAAGGCCATGTGGTTGAGGAGGGTGTCTATCTACTGATGAAGGCCATGTTGTTGAGGAGGGCGTTGATCTACTGAAGAAGGCCATGTGGTTGAGGAGGGTGTCTATTGACTGAAGAAGGCCATGTGGTTGAGGAGGGCATTCATCTACTGAAGAAGGCCATGTGGTTGAGGAGGGCATCCATCTACTGAAGAAATGCCATGTGGTTGAGGAGGGCATCCATCGACTGAAAAAGGCCAAGTGGTTGAGGAGGGCATCCATCAACTGAAGAAGGTCATGTGGTTGAGAACGGTGTCTATCTAATGAAGAAGGACATGTTGTTGAGGAGGGCGTTGATCCACTGAAGAAGGCCATGTGGTTGAGGGCTTTCATCTACTGAAGAAGGCCATGTGGTTGAGGAGGGCATCCATCTACTGAAGAGGGTTATGTGGTTGAGGAGGGCATCCATCTACTGAAGAAGGCTATGTGGTCAAGGCGGATGTCGATCGACTGAAGAAAGGCCATGTGGTTGAGGAGGGCATCCATCAACTGAAAAAGGCCATGTGGTTGAGGAGGGCGTCGATCGACTGAAGAAGCCCATGTGGTTGAGGAGGGCATTCATCTACTGAAGAAGGCCATGTGGTTGAGGAGGGCATCCATCACCATGTGGTCAAGGAGGGCGTTGATATGCTGAAGAAGGCCATGTGGTTGAGGAGGGCATCCATCTACTGAAGAAGGCCATGTGGTTAAGGCGGGCATCCATCTACTGAAGAAATGCCATGTGGTTGAGGAGGGCATCCATCAACTGAAGAAGGCCATGTGGTTGAGAAGGGTGTCTGCCGACTGAAGAAGGCCATGTGGTTGAGGAGGGCATCCATCAACTGAAGAAGGCCATATGGTTGAGGAGGAGGAGGGTGTCGAGCGACTGAAGAAGGCCATGTGGTTGAGGAGGGCATCCATCAACTGAAGAAGGACATGTTGTTGAGGAGGGCATCCATCAACTGAAAAAGGCCATGTGGTTGAGAAGAGTGTCTATCCACTGAAGAAGGCTATGTGGTTGAGGGCTTCCATCTACTGAAGAAGGCCATGTGGTTGAGGAGGACATCCATCTACTGAAGAGGGTTATGTGGTTGAGGAGGGCATCCATCTACTGAAGAAGGCCATGTGGTCAAGGAGGATGTCGATCGACTGAAGAAAGGCCATGTGGTTGAGGAGGGCATCCATCGGGCATGTGGTTGAGGAGGGCGTCTATCTACTGATGAAGGCCATGTGGTTGAGAAGGATGTCTGCCTACTGAAGAAGGCCATGTGGTTGAGGAGGGCGTCTATCGACTGAATTAGGCCATGTGGTTGAGGAGGGCGTCTATCGACTGAAGAAGGCCACGTGGTTGAGAAGGGCGTTTTATAGACTGAAGAAGCCCATGTGGTCGAGGAGGGCATTCATCTACTGAAGAAGGCCATGTGGTCAAGGAGGATGTCGATCGACTGAAGAAAGGCCATGTGGTTGAGGAGGGCATCCATCGACTGAAAAAGGCCATGTGGTTGAGGAGGGCGTCTATCTACTGATGAAGGCCATGTGGTTGAGAAGGATGTCTGCCTACTGAAGAAGGCCATGTGGTTGAGGAGGGCGTCTATCGACTGAAGAAGGCCATGTGGTTGAGACGGGCGTTTATAGACTGAAGAAGCCCATGTGGTTGAGGAGGGCATTCATCTACTGAAGAAGGCCATGTGGTCAAGGAGGGTGTCGATCGACTGAAGAAGGCCATGTGGTCAAGGAGGGCGTCGATCGACTGAAGAAGGTCATGTGGTTGAGGAGGGCATCCATCTACTGAAGAAGGCCATGTGGTCAAGGAGGATGTCGATCGACTGAAGAAGGCCATGTGGTCGAGGAGGGCATTCATCGACTGAAAAAGGCCATGTGGTTGAGGAGGGTGTCTATCTACTGATGAAGGCCATGTTGTTGAGGAGGGCGTTGATCTACTGAAGAAGGCCATGTGATTGAGAAGGATGTCTGCCTACTGAAGAAGGTCATGTGGTTGAGGAGGGCGGCTATCGACTGAAGAAGGCCATGTGGTTGAGGAGGGCATTCATCTACTGAAGAAGGCCATGTGGTTGAGAAGGGAGTTTATAGACTGAAGAAACCCATGTGGTTGAGGAGGGCATTCATCTACTGAAGAAGGCCATGTGGTCAAGGAGGGCGTCGATCGACTTTTGAAGGCCATGTGGTTGAGGAGGGCATTCATCGACTGAAGAAGGCCATGTGGTTGAGGAGGGCATTCATCGACTGAAGAAGGGCATGTGGTTGAGGAGGGCATCCATCACCATGTGGTCAAGGAGGGCGTTGATATACTGAAGAAGGCCATGTGGTTGAGGAGGGCATCCATCTACTGAAGAAGGCCATGTGGTTGAGGAGGATGTCTGGTTACTGAAGGCCATGTGGTTGAGAAGGATGTCTGGCTGCTGAAAGAGGTCATGTGGTTGAGGAGGATCTCTGCCTACTGAAGAAGGCCATGTGGTTGAGGAGGGCGTCTATCGACTGAAGAAGGCCATGTGGTCGAGGAGGGCATTCATCTACTGAAGAAGGCCATGTGGTTGAGGAGGATGTCTGCCTACTGAAGAAGGCCATGTGGTTGAGGAGGACGTCTGCCTACTGAAGACTGAAGGAGGCCATGTGGTTGAGAAGGATGATTGCCTATTGAAGAACATAACCATTATGGACATGAAGAATATTTCTATAAGTTGGTATATGCTTTAGAGAAATATAGGTTTGGAAAAGATTTCTGACCAGTTTTTGCTTCTCTACCTTTTTCATATAAATTCTATTCCTTATTACTATAGTCTGTTTTCTTCTCGTGAAGCTGTTTTTTCCCTGCTCCTTATCCATTTTCCTGCTTGCGTAAGTTTAATCTTCTTTACTACTTACTCTTCTCATGTATATTCTGTTCCTTGCTACGTGCTATAGTTCATATTCTCTTTATCCTCCTTATATCTTAAGTGCCACTGATTGCGTATGTTTAATCTTCTTTACTACTTACTCTTCTCATGTATATTCTGTTCCTTGCTACGTGCCATAGTTCATATTCTCTTTATCCTCCTTCTAGCTTAAGTGCCACTTAAACTACTCCTTACTCATTCAACTCATACTAGTGTATAATCTTTGCTCTTTCCAACTGGCACATGTTCCATATTCTCTTTCTCCTCTAACATATGGTCCCTGTTTACTGCTGCTTCCATCTGGCGCTTGGGTTCATGTTCCCTTCCTCTGTTTAGCCTATGTTTCACTTGTTCTGCTCCTTACTCTACTAGTAGTCTAGTCCATGTTCTCTAATCATTCCGACTGGCATGTTTTATGTTATCTTTTTCCGTCTAGCTTACGTTCTCCGTAAGCTGCCCCTTACTTAATCGTAAGGTCCACAGTCTCTGCTCTTTCCTCGACAAGGGTCACAGTTCATTAACAATACTAGGTTGTTTTCTCTTTCTTCACACCATTCTTTGAAATGTGGTGGTAGTCACCTTTGTTCTCCTGGCTTGGAATACAGTCTTGGCTTTCATTAATCCCCCACAAATAGTATATTGGATTTGTCTTCATGTGGTAGTTATCTGAAAAAGAAAGGAGAATGATAAAAATACTGTACAACACACTAATGATGAATTTACTTAAATTTATTTTAGTTTTATTTCTTTAACATTTAATCTTAGTTCATTATTTGGATGTTTTGATGGAACCAGTTCTTAAATGTAGTTAAAAATACTGGTTTGTGCACATCTCAAATTTCAATAACTTCATTTCACATGTTATAAAATTTAATATTCATGGGAAAAACTCCAGTTAGTAGAAATTAACAAAGTTATAGTTCTTTTGAGTTGTGCAGAGGTCAGTTCTATGCTCTTGACATCACTTGTCTGTGCAAAGGAGACTAGCAGGTGTATATACACACTGAGTAATGTTATTTAATAGGGATTATCCTTTCGGTTAAGTGATAATCCTTACTAAATAGCTGAAGGTTTGTAAGTCAGGAAAAAATACATACTGTATTACCTCCTGATGTCATATTTCAACTATCATCCCATAAAGACATTGCCGACACTGAATATTCCTATTGCCAATTCCCACACTGAAAAATGATGGGCCTAGAGGTAATAGAGATTGAAAATTTAAAATACTAAAATAAACTTAATAAAAATACTACCGACCCTTTTACCTTGTTTAGTACCTCAGTACAATAACCACCTTCATAAATAAATTGGTTAATTTATTCTCATAAAATGTCCCTAAATGTATTTTTTTATGTAATTATTTACATACTGTCCCTTACCAAACACCTGGAATTATATGAGAAAAATGAAATTAAATTTGCAAAAAAAAAAAAAAAAAAGTTCCTCAGCTGATACTATAGCATTTGAAGACCAGAAATCTTAATCAAACCAAGATTCTTTTTAAATAATGCCAAACCTTTCTTAAAGTATAATTCCTACAAAAATTTAATTGCCATATTAACATCATGAACCATAATCCTATTTTTTCATCTTTCTTGGCTTCAATTTCTTGTGTGCCTGTGACAAAGCCTTCAACAATGAAAGGCATAAAGTCAGAACATTACCGATATGTTTTTAGGCCTCAGAGTCAAGTTTATTCTCCCAACTACCTTTTCTAGACGGAAATCTGAAACCGACAAACTTTAGTCTTAGAAAAATAAATTCTGGCTCCGAATATAGGCAAGAAAAAAGATTTTTTGCTACAAAACAAACATGAGATCTTTTTTAGTTCACCACAGTAATGCATTTAGCTGACACTAATGCCAACAAGTAATCATAGCTAAGAGGTCTTTAGCCAAATGATTTCAAGAGGGCAAATTTGTGATATGTAAATTTCTAAAAAGTGCCAGCTACATAAATCTGCAATACATTACCTGAAATTGATAAATCCAATGACGGATGCTCTAGTGCAGTATTAATCATGGACCTATAACCCTTATTAGACGAAATGGATTATTTAAAAAAAAAAATATTCAAACAGGTCCTAATCATGCACATCTTGACTTTCACTAATTACAATAAACCTTTCACTGTCCTAAATACAGATTATTGGCAGACTGTCTTTTGGGACCTAGGATAGACTCTTAAAGGACCTTGAAAACCCTTTGTCAATGGAAATACAGTGGATTGTCTCCATATGGGTAGATGCTGTAGGCTACATAAAGGGATTGCCCCGAGACTGATTTTTGTACGGCAACCATCACGGACACTGTGACAAGAGGCTACAGATCTGTAAACCACCTAAGAGACCAAAATGGAACCACCACTAACTTCTGTTCATAGGCATCCTTTACTTATCACTAGTCAAATAATGGTGGATGGTGACTAGACTTTGATCCAAATTCGACCAGTACTGTAACAGTAAAGCCACCTTAAATCCTCAAGGATCCAGAACCAGTGAAAAAAAAAAAAACATGACTAAGTCCCTCCCACCAATTCCAAATCTCCAGAGACACTGACAGATGTAGACCATTTGCTTGGAAGATTTCAGTTTTCACTGCCATGATGTTCGATTTTCCTGAGATAAGCAGACAATCGACTTTCAAATTTGTTCGTCAATAACGCTTCTGCCATCCAGTATAAAGTTTCCAGCCTAGTTTCCTCCCACCTTTTCTTACTAGCAGCTCCTGAGTTTAGCTAAAGAACCTTCAACATCGCTGAAAGCTCCAAGCAATTAATATAAACTAATTCTTACGTCGTACATTTCCCCAACATGGAAAACCTTGTTCTCCATCCTTCCCAAGTAGCATCAATGAGAAGAGTCGTCTAGAAAAGACCCCTTCTCAGGAAACTCCCTGGGATAATAAACTAGGATCATCCAACCACCTCCATATTAGAAGTTTGTTCTTCACTTTTCCTTCTTATTCTGAGAAAATAGTTTTAGATGGACTGTAGAAACTACTCTAAAGTGACCAAAATTATCCACTACTCAGTAACCAGTATAACTAGCAACTAATTCTTATCAAAATTCTTGAAATTTCCTAAACAAAACAGACACCTGGTCCTGCCATCCAGAAACATGATGCAAACTAAGGTGTTTATCTAATATAGGAACAGTCTCACAATACCCATACAATAAATAATTTCTCCATTAATTAGAGGATATAGGGATTCAAACCTCTTTAATCCCAGAGAGCAGCCATGGCTCAATGTAGGCTTTCCAATATACCATGAAATTATTTAAATAACTTCATTCCTAAATGTCATATTAAATGACATTCTCAGTTAAGTATCTTTCATCGTAATCTTCTCATAGTTTTATCCTCTTTGAATATCAGGAGTTATTTTCCTTAGCACCAGTCAGTAAAAATTGTGTAAGATTTGGGTAAATTTATTGTTCCAAATAGCTACTGCCTTCTAAAAATAATTTACTGTTCAGTACAGCAATAGATGTATCAACACCAAATTTAAAAATTGTGTAAGATTTGGGTAAATTTATTGTTCCAAATAGCTACTGCCTTCTAAAAATAATTTACTGTTCAGTACAGCATTAGATGTATCAACACCAAATTCATCTTATTTTCTTTTAGAATAATTATTTAAAATAATTACCTGGACCTAATTTCATCAATTTATATGGACAAAAACTAACAAAATGGATTGCATTATTATTTCTACTACAAATTGCCTTTAATCTCAAAATATATTTTTCTATACAAAATGTATTTCAACAAGTTTCCGCTGAAAATTAGAATATTTATCTAATGTAGGTACAACCTGCACAATGGGAACCATACCATAAGCTAAGCCATTAATATATAAAGGTGGTTGCTTGAGACTGCTATTTCAGTGAGTTTAGAGATATTAAGATCCAAGCTACCAACTCTTACCTTTGAGTCCAGGTCTAAATTGAGTGGATAGGACTGCAGAAATTAAGGGTTTCCCAGTATTAAGATAAAACGTAATTATAGCACGATGCTTAGAGGCAATTAACTGTTGCACTGTGCAATATCAGAACTTTAACCAGTTGGTGCACTAGAATCACTAGGTTAAATGAGTTAGGCTAAGGTTCAAAACACGGCAGGTTAGGCTAGAAACTTTGCCTTTACCAAAGACTCACTGTCCTCCTAGATTGATCAAAAGCTAAAGATAAGATTTTATGAAGCTGACTATCATCAACAATGCAAATTTTATAAAGCTCATTACAAAGCTTGAAAGCTTATTAAAGATCAAAGCTTGAAAGCTCAGTAAAGGCTAGCGACACTACCAACATATCATCCCCACTGTAAACAACTAGCCTCGCCTTCTCTGGAAATTTCCCTGGACTAATAGTTGAAGTTTCCTTTAATCTTCAGATATTTCAATCTGGTCAGCAACCTTTGAACTTACTTCCCATAAGAGAAACAGTAAGGCCTTCACATTCCACACAATGATTGTCAAAATCTCAATACTGGCCTGGCATGAGAGAGGGGGAATGCGGATAATGATTGCCCCAAAATAACTCCCTTGAACAATCTACACAGTAATTGACAAAACATGGAGAAGACATCCCTTACAATCACTAATAGCCTAAATAACTTATAAATGCTTCACAACTGGTAGAAATAATGCAGTGTCACACTATCATGCACAAGTTAACGACAACCCAAAGACCGAATTAGGTATGGCGTATCTATACCATGTTTATTATCATTAATTGCTAAGCTACAACCCTAGTTGGAAAAGCAAGATGCTATAAGCCCAGGGGCTCCAACAGGGAAAATAGCTCAGTGAGGAAATGAAACAAGGAAAAATAAAACATTTTAAGGAAGAGAAATAAGATAGAATAGTACCCGAGTGAGTGGAAGACCATGGTACAGAGGCTATGGCAATACCCAAGACTCAAGAACACTGGTTTGATTTTGGAGTGTTCTCCTATTAGAGCTGCTGACCATAGCTAAGGTCTCTCTTCTGCCCTTACCAAGAAGAATTGTTTGGTAATCTCTTTGTTGTCAGGTGTATGGGGACAGAGGATAATATGTAAAAAATGGGTCAGACTATTCGGTGTATGTGTAGACAGAGGGAAAATGAACCAAAACCAAGTGAAGGATTTATTGTACTGTCTGGCCATTATCTGCTAGCTTGTCTCAACAAACCAATACCTAAGCCTATTGCCAGGGAAATCTTTGGTTATTTTGTTAAACATCTAAAGCCAGGCTTCAAGAGATAAGCAATATGAACATCAGAGGAGATTCATAGAAATATACTATCTAAGTACTTTATTTACATCATAGAAAGTATGAAATGACAAATTCGTAGATAATTTGTATTTTTCCTAACCATACAAACCTTAGCTATTTAATATGGGTATTACTTTCGGCGTAGCTGAAATGACGGGCCATTAGAATTTTAACGAGGGTTTACTACCCCTCCCTAGTTAGCGAGGGGGTAGGGAGGTAGGGAGGCTACCCCTCCCCCCCTCACACCTGTGACTAGCTCACTTTGCTTAGAGGTAGGACTTCCCAGGGGACAGGGCTGGTGGGCAAGTTTGATTAAATAGCCAAGGTTTGTATGGTTAGGAAAAATACAAATTATCTACGAATTTATCATTTGCTCCGTAACCAAAATACAAACAACGCTATTTAATATAGGTGACTCTTAGGTAGGGTGGTAAGTCCCAGCCGTTACCGACTTTTGGCTTTTGGCCGGGGACTCAGTATCTGAGTGTGTCAGTGCTCAAGATAAGGAGTCCCTGCACCTCGTAAGTGCCTTGCTCTGCAAGGACCGCAGCCTACGTAAGCTTGTGTGTAAAGGAATGAAGTGTGACTGGTCCTAGGAAGTTGACCTTAAGTCCTTTAGATGGAATTCTAGGATAGGACGTTCCCAATACCACCTCGTAAGGGTATGGGGACGTGACAGTATTATCTTAATACTAGGAACACAAGGAAACATGGTTTACCTGCAGTGGTTTGAGGTCAGCTGTGCAGAGAACCCAGGATACTGCTTTCCCCAAGAAAGAGGAGAATGAAGAAAAGAATAAGGGCCAGGCATACCTTTTCATTCATGCAGACTAAAACCGGGTAACAATGCCCCCAATCTTCTGCTAGTTGTCCATTAAAGGATCCCGAGGTTTAAACCAGTTGTTGTGCAGCCACCACAGGGCCGATAGAAAACCTTGTGAAGGTCGTTTGACGCTCCCAAACCCCTGCTTGTAAAACCTGTGTCACTGAGTAATTCTTCTTGAATGCCAGGGACGTAGCAATGCCTCTGACATGTGCCCTAGGGCGACGTGACGGAGGAGGGTCGGGATTCAGTGAATGATAGATAACCCTGCGAATCCACGCTGAGATTGTATTCTTAGTGACCCTCCTCTTCGTCCTTCCCGTGCTCACGAACAATGCTTGCACCCGAGGACAAATTGCAGCTGTTCTCTTAAGATAGAGCCTCAGACTCCTTACTGGGCACAGTAGGATGGTCTGGGTCATCTGTTACAGAACGAGACTCGAAATCGGGAAAGAGTCTAAACGAGGGTCCGGCAAACCTGGATTTTGAGTCTTAGCAACAAACTCAAGGACGAATTTGAACGTTACCTCCCCCATCCCCTTGAATGGGCGATGTCATACGAGAAACCATGAAGTTTGCCGACTCGCTTGGCCGAGGCCAAAGCAAGTAGGAACACGGTCTTCCAAGTCAGGTGACGATCAGAAGCCTGGCGTAATGGTTCGAAAGGAGGTCTCTTAAAGAGACCTGAGGACTCAAACCACGTTCCATGGAGGTGGTCTCGCTTCCGACTGAGGGCAGGCAAGTTCATAACTTCGTATGAGTAGAGAAAGTTCCAGCGAAGAGGAAATGTCCATTCCTTTGAGCCTGAAGGCAAGATTTAAGGCTGAGCGATAGCCTTTCACTGCCGAGACTGAAAGGCGCATTTCTTCCCGCAAATACATGAGAAACTCCGCTACTGCTGGTATAGTGGCATCGAGTGGAGAGATACCCCTTCCACGACACCAACCACAGAAGACTTTCCACTTTGCCTGGTAGACCGCTGCGGATGACTTTTGCGGTGTCGAGACATCCTTTCGGCAACTTATTGCTAAAATCCTCTCTCTGTGAGGAGACGCTGGATAGTCTCCAGGCCTGAAGCCGCAGCGATGCTACGGCTTTGTGGAAGATGTTGGCATGTGGTTGTCCGAGTAGCTCGTGTCGAGGAGGAAGTTCTCTCGGGAGTTCCGTCAGGAACTGCAGACGGTCCGGGAACCACTCTGCGTGATGCCATAGTGGAGCTATCAAGGTCATCAAAAGGTTGACCGATATTCTGGTCTTGTTGAGTACCCTTCTCATCAGACAGAATGAGGGAAAGGCGTAAACGTTGATGTTGTCCCACCGTTATTGGAAGGCATCTTGCCAGAGTGCCTTGGGGTCCGGGACTGGGGAGCAGTACAGCGGAAGCTTGAAATTCAAAGCTGTCGCGAACAGATCCACCGTCGGGGAACCACACAAAGTCAGGACTTTGTTGGTTACTAGACGATCCAAAGACCACTCGGTACTCACTATATGAGATGCCCTGCTCAGACTGTCGGCGAGCACATTCCTCTTGCCTGGAATGAAGCGAGCTGATAGCGGAATCAAGTGGACTTTGGTCCATCTCAGTATCTCTACTGCAAGATGGGATAGCTGCTCTGAAAAGGTACCTCCCTGCTTGTTGATGTAAGCCACTACCGTGGTGTTGTCGCTCATCACCACCAAGGAGTGACCCGCCAGGTATTGTTGGAACTGTTGAAGTGCCAGGTATACGGCCTTCATTTCTAGCAGGTTTATGTGAGGACGAGAAGATCCACTCCCGTTCGTAGGTTCTCGTCCGTCACCCACCACTGAAGGTCCGTCCGTTCCGCAGGACCCATAGGGACCAAGACGTCCGGGGAATAGTGTCCTTGATTCCACCGGGACTTAAGTCGCCATTGCAGGGATCTCATCCTGAGGCGACCATTTGGAACTAGACGGGCCAGTGAAGAAAGGTGACCGAGGAGACGTAACCACGACTGGGCAGGGAGTTCTGGTCTGAGGAGAGGATCTGCGACCCTCCTCAGACTTGCTATCCTGCCGTCTGATGGGAAGGCTTTGTGGAGATTGGTGTCCAAGATCATGCCTAGATATACCAGTCGCTGAGTTGGAAGCAGAGAAGACTTCGAGATTTACCATGATCCCTAGATCTTGGCAAAGTCCCAGAAGCTTGTCTCAAGTGTCGAAGTAGGGTAGACTCCGAGTTTGCCAGGATCAGCCAGTCTTCCAGATAACGGAGGAGACTGATGCCGATCCTGTGTGCCCACGAAGAAATCAGGGTGAACACACTGGTGAATACCCGAGGTGCTGTGGAGAGACCGAAACACAGCACCTTGAACTGGTGGATCTTGTTGTCTAGGCTGAATGTTAAGTACTTCCTTGAAGACGGATGGAATGGGATCTGGAAGTACACGTCCTTCGGGTCCAGTGTACACATGAAGTCTTGTGGTCTCACCGCAAATCTGACCGGGTCCGCCGTCTACATGCTGAACGGGGTTTGTTTGACATACCTGTTCAGGGCTGAGAGGTCGATGACTGGTCTCCAGCCTCCAGACGCCTTCTTTACAAGAAAGAGAAGCAGCCTGGGGAACCGTCGACGACCTCCTGGAGAGCCCCTTTCTTAACATGGTCTCGACTTCTGCCCGTAGGGCTTGCCCCCTTACCGATCCCATGGCAAAGGAGCTCAACAACACTGGATCCGCTGTCAGGGGAGGTAGAGATGTTATGAACAAGACGCGATATCCCTGACTGATAACTGAAATCGTCCAGGAATCGGCCCCGAGTTGCTGCCACCTGTCTGCGCAACTTTGAAGGCATCCCCCCACTGGTGGACATGCAGGGGGATTGCCAATCCTAGCGTTTGCAGCCTCGGCCACTTCCTCTAGGATTCTTGCCTTCCCTGCAGGACTTTTTGCCTTTCTTGTCTTCGACAAGAAAGGGCTTTGACACCGTTGTCTTTGCTGCCACAGCCGGTTTCATCGTCTTGGACGGGCGAGGTGTTGAGGTGCCGGAGGTTTATAGGGCTTCGATGCAAGAGCCCTATGAAGGAGGGAGTTCTGGTTGGACTTCCTCCACCTCTCGGCTGCCTGTTCCACGTCTTTAGGCTCAAACAAATTTTTCCCCCAAAATGGAAGAATGTCTGAGCCTGCTGACCTCGACGGTTGGGACCTTCGCGTGGAACCTCTCTTGCCACCGCATCACGTTGTTTCGGGATCGAATTGGCCCACAAGTTCGAGACTTGGGGGGCCAGAAACTCAATGGTGCGGGTGCCCGAGAGGAGGAAGGTCTCCAGGACCTTCCTGGTGCTCTCCTTAGACAGGTCTTCGGATCGCAACAGGATGCCAAGAGACCCCAGCCAGATGTCCAGCCACGAAGTAGCCTGCATGGCACACTTCACAACCTTCTCCTGGCTTAGGATCTCTGTCGCCGAGAAAGTCGCTTGCCGGCTAGAGTGTCTCTCAATAGGGACTCCCTTGGTAAGCTCTTCCACAGAGTGGTGCAAGGGAAGAGCTAAACAAGACTCCTCCATGATCTCAAAGTACCTCCTCAGGTGGATACGAGGAGGAGGGAGGAGCTTGTTGCCAGCAGTGGAAAGGCTGGAGGAGGCAAGCTCGGAGAGCTGGCCCTCAACCTTGTCCCTGGCACTCTTCACCCCTTGGGACCAGGGCAAAGCTGAACTGGCCTTAGCGGGATTCTGAGTGCCAAAGACTCGGTCCAGGACCATGTCCTTACCCTCTCGAGGAGGAGGAATCTCAGGATCAAGAAACCTGTTGAGATGCCTCATCAGGGTCAGAACATGCCAGAAAGCACGCTCTGACTCCTGTGGCTCCCATCCTGGAGAACTAGCAGCAAAATTTCCCGTCCCCAAAGGCTCTTCTTGGGGGGACACGTGGACGTTCTCTGCGGGTCTTGTTGGCTCTGGGCGAATTCTTGAGGATGACTTGGGGACTGTCTTGGAGTCATTAGGTTCCCTCCTGGGAGGGATACAGGACTCCAACAACGACGTCTGAGGGCTCTTCTCCGCCCCAACCCGGGACGATTCTCCTGCGCGAGGCGGGGTTTCTCCCATTGGTGCGATGGGAGAACGGCTCACCTCGGAAGATTCCCGAGGACTGAAAATCCTCGTCCTCAGGAGAGGGAGAGAAAGTCTGGGGGGGGGGGGTGAGGGAGCCTTCCTCAAGGATGTCCAAGGAGCCAGCTTGACCCTTGGAGAATTTACCACGACTTCTCTCTTCCTCTTCAGTGGGGTCTGAGCCACCATTGCTTTGAGGCCCATCTCAGCGAAGGCAGGTTTGACGGCCTGCACGACAGCTCTGATGAGGGACCCGAACCATGGCTGCTTACTGACAGCTGTGCTGTCAGAGACTCCCTCTGGAGGGAAGGGGATCGGGTGATCCTTCGGAGTAGAAGCGACAACTGGGCCTGCCTGAAAAGAAAGGGAAGAAGAAGGAGGTTGGTTCCTGGACCTATCTGGAGGCTTCCCTCCCTCCTGCGAGCGCGCTGGTCTGCGCTTGTGGGGAGGGAACGTGAGGATGATGACCTGGCAGCTCTCGTTCCTGTAGGCTTGCGCGGGGGTTTGCGTTGTGCCTCCCTATGGGAATCGCCCTGGGGTTCGCTCTGGCGCTCGCGTGATAGGTTCTTGCCTGGTTCGCGCTCGGGTAAACGTTCGGACGTGCAGAGATGATGGCGAGGGCACGCGCGGGCCAGCGATGGCGCGCGTAGGCGAGCGACTGCGCACAGGTGAAGGGGCGTGTGGGCGCGCAGGCGATCTATGAGAGGGCGAGTGGGCGCGCTGGCGAGCGATGGCGCACAGGCGATGGAGCGCGCGGGCGGGCGATGGCGCACAGGCGATGGAGCGCGCGGGCGGGCGATGGAGCGCGCGGGCGAGCGATGGCGCACAGGCGAGCGATGGCGAACAGGCGATGGAGCACGCGGGTGATCAGGAGATTGGTGGCGCGCGGTTGCGCGATCTGGTAAAGGAAGGGGAAGCGCAGAAGGGTATGCCAGCGCTTGCCCGCAGGATCTTGACGGGCTCTAGGAGAATGTGCACGCGCAGGGGAATTACCCGTAGCGCGTGGGCGCGCAGGAGGGCGCACAGCAGGAACCGGTGGCTGCGTGCGATGGCGCGTAGGCGATAGCTGACGAGCAGGCGAGGTTCGACGGCGCATAGATCGCTGAAGGGAAGGAGAAGCAAGGTTCTTCCTTCCTGCGCCCAGATCTAGAGATCGTGGGCATGCAGGCGAACGTTGGCGCGCAGGCGAACGCTGGCGAGCAGGTGAAGAGCGCTGGCGAGCAGGTGAAGAGCGCTGACGAGCACGAGATCGTGGGCGCGCAGGAGATCGTGGGTGCGCGTAGCGCGCATCCAGATGAAGGCGCGCAGTTGTGCGCTGGCGAGGAGAAGATCGCTGGCGTAAAGGAGAACGCTGGTGCGCAGGTGAGCGCTGGCGAGCAGGAGAGCGCTGGCGCGTAGTCTCAGCTGCAGGAGGTCGCTGGAGAGGTCTGAAGGTGAAGGTCTACGGTGAGAAGACTTCACAGCATGTGAGCGCTTGCGCGCAAGTGCGCAAGAGAACGTTGGCACGCAGGGGATACTTAGCGCTTAAGGGACTTACTCACTATGTGAGAAAGCCCCTTTTGCCCCGAAGGGACCAAAGCCCATTGGATAACGGGGTGCGTGGGCACCCACAGCGCACCAGTAGCCAGGAACGGAGATGGCAGGTCCGAAGGTCTGGCAGGCGAAGGAGATCGTGAACGATCAGCAGAGAGGTACAGGGATTCAACTGCAACGGTCGGTGCACGGCGGGGAGGATCCTCTGCAGGGGACTGCGAAGGTGAAGAACTGAAGAGGCGCCTCCTAACTCCCTTGTGGAGAGAAGAAAGGCCTCTACGGCAAAGAGGAAGGCGAGCCTTCCGTCTGATACGTCCTCTGGGGGCGGCAGGCAGTTCATCATCAGTCCTCCGAAGAGGAGTGTCAGTGAACTCCCCCGAGGGGGAGAATCACCTGCAGGAGAGACCGTTGGACTTAGCTCCTCCCTCGAAGGATGTTCGGAGGGGGGAACTAAGCCTTCAGCTGCATCAGGAACCAAAACGGGTTTGACCTAACTCGTCGGAAGCCCCTGCCACAACAACGTCGACAATAGACCGAGGATCAACCTCTGCTACCGCCGGAGACAGTTTGACAGCAGCCCCCAACCTGATAATGTCAAACAGGGCTTCCTTGGAGGGTGAACCCTTAAGGCCCAAGGAAGCCCAAAGCTGTAACAAATCATCATTAGCAACATTGTTATCAGAAATATCCTCCCCCAGGGAAGGAGGAGCTGCTGCCTCCCTATGGGAGGCAACTCCCTCTCCCGAACCCCGAGGTCGGTCAACATAAGTACGGCCTACGCTACCACTCGACGGCCTCTCGGGAGAGACCGATCAAGTGGGAGCTTCGGAGGTGGTTCGGGCTACGGAAGAAGAGTCCTTGGAAATTTCTTTCTTCAAGGAAACCCTTGAAGGAGGAATATCCCGTTTGGACTACTGTACTACTTCCGGCGCTGGGAAAACCTCTCCAACTGGGAGGTAGACCACTCCCTACACACACTACACACATTATCTCTGTCACACCGTTAGCCCCTGCAAAAAGGACAAAAGGTGTGAGGGTCCATTTCTACCGCCGACATATATGTACCACAAGGGCGGTCAGGTAATCCAGGACACTTCCGCATAGTAGAGGCCAACTTCCAAGCACACTGAAAAGAAAAAACAAAACAAGATCAAAGGCTGTCAATAAGCGAGGGTGGGAGCAGACAAGTCTGTTCATCACCCGAGCCAAAAGCAAAGTGAGCTAGTCACAGGTGTGTGAGGGGGGAGGGGTAGCTAGCTAGCCCTCCCTACCCTCTCGCTGACTAGCGAGGGGGTAGTAAACCCTCAAAAAATTCTAATGGCCCGTCATTTCAGCTACGCCGAAAGTAATACCCATATTAAATAGCTTGGTTTGTATTTCGGTTACAGAACAAATCAATTTTTGGTCAACCTGCCAGTAGGCAAAAAACTTGATAATTTACTTTTAAATAATGGTAAAACATTAAAATGCCATAGAATTCATACTCACCCTTCCAATTCTGACCATTCAATAATTGCTTGAAGTATTTCAAAACATTTATTTCTTGCCAAACCATTCATACGAGGATCAATAGAACAATCTGGCAACTCATCCTCAAGCACAACACAATGTCTTGAAACATATCTGTATAATACAAGAAAGGGAGTGATTAACATGTAATTAATGAAAATCCTGACATACAAATCTTTGTTAAAATTTTTTACTTGGAAGGAATGTAACTGCAGTCTGTGTAAAATGAAGCTGGTTTTTGCTTTGGCAAATTGCAACATGCTTACACCAGCTAATCTTGACAGGGAACAAAATGATATGATTTTTCCTTTTTTGTTATGGTCCAATCTCTTTTCTTAAAACTAATAGCAATTGACTCTGATAACATTCGTGAAAATATTTAACTAACTGCTGTCCTCTAATGGATTTCTTATTTTGTAAAAGCAGGCTAGATCACAGGAGAGCAACTGTAGCTGCCAGTTTACCCATATTAGCATCCATCATTGCCCCTGCTTTCAGTTCTCTCTTTCACTTTCACTACCTAATGCAGTAGAAGCGGACACAAGAACAAAAGTTGGACGAGGTATTAAAAATCTTCTTATTCAAGGACTAGACTGATTCTGGGCTTTAGAATAACAGCATGTCTAATTTGCCCATTGTAGCATCCAGATAACTTTTGAGTATTGCAGTGCAATAGTCTTACTTGTTGCCAGAGCAATTTCAAACAATTTTGGCAATTAAGTTCAGATCTTGGGAGAAAAGGAGGGGGTTAGTATATTAGAATATTAAAAAGGGAGTGTACATTATCTAGGGTGGTAAAAGGTTACTGATAAGACATTCCAGTAAAACCTGAATAATGTGCAGTAAAAGTACCAGAATAAAAAGTAAAAATTTCACCACTAACTTTAGTAGTGCAATTTTATGGTACTGCAATATCAAAGTAATAATGTAAATACTTAAAGTTTTAATAAATAAATGCTGAGAATTTGAAAAAACCACATGAATTAAAGACTACTGAAACAGTTCAGAAAACAACAAACATTATCCAAATAGTTACTGCCATCTAGAAATAGTTTACAGCTAGGTATGCAGTTAATTCTAATAGTCTTGCCTTCCCCATCATAAAGCTCAATACTACACAGTATTCTACAAGTTTTAATCCAGCCGCAACCAAGTTGTGGAATGATCTTCCTAATCGGGTAGTTGACTCGCTTAAACTTCAAGTTTAAACTTACAAGCAAATTTTTTTTCATTTTCAGAGAGTTTATATATGAAAAATGTAAAAATTTTATGCTTTCCTCAAGATATATTTCAATTGTTCACTACATACTGTAGTTTATTTCCTTATTTCATTTCTTCACAGGGCTATTTTTCCTTGTTGGAGCCCTTGGGCTTAAAACATCCTGCTTTTCCAAATAGGGTTGTAGCTTAGCTGGTAATAATAATATTGTAGAGCTTAGACTTGATGCCTCACCCCCACGAAAATATTTGAGGAGGCCAAGTCTAGCTAACAGCCCTACTAGACTATTCATGCAATTCATAAAAAATTCTCTATCTTATTTTTTGCAAGTTGGAACTGTAAAAGTACATAGAATGATAAAAGTACATAGAATGATAATGCATATTTAATAATGGGGTCATAGCTTAAGTGCAGAAAGAAAATTAAAGGTTTGTGCCCTACACTGTTTATACACATGACACCAGCACATAAGAAAAATTTGAAGGCAACTCTGCAGAACTGATTGGGTAAATCATTATAACAGGTAAATGTTGACTTAGCATCATGACAGAAATTGTCAGCAGATGGAGCCTTTACAATGGAAATACCAGAGAAAGGAAAAGGCCATGCTATGACCAAAAGGGTTCTAGGACAAGTGCCCAACTGAAAAGTGCCCAAATGAACAGTGCCCGATGGACAAATGTCCGATTAGGACATTTGCCTGATTATTTGTTTTGCTGTTATAAGGATTTAGTATGCCACTTCCTACAATTATTTTTTTATGGTAAATATTAACTAGACATAAGAGATTTTTACAGTTAGGCTGCTTAGGAAGATCATACAGCGATATTTCCTAAAATGTTTTACTGACTTTCTTAATTGGCGAGATAGTCTCTCTCTGTCTCTGCTTTAGATTTAGAATACATATGGTAGAATTTTTTTTTTCAATAGCTTCTCCGTAATTATTGGCAAAATCCTCTCTCAACGTCACTCTCTCTCTCTCTCTTCCTTTTCCTTTCTTATTATTTTGTATCGCATTTTTTTTTACCGACAGTAAAATACAAAAAGGAAATAGTGGGTTTCCTGTTGCGTCGGCGTATCCTGCCAATAAAAGTATCTTCAAAGTAGTTAATTACTCCATCTGCTTCTACGCACACTCTCTCTTGTAAGTGTTCAAATGCTTGTACAACATTGTCTGCTGGCACAAAAGCCAGGGCTGGTATCATTGGAATGTTTATGGCAAACTCAGTATCGCTCTGATATCTTGATTGCAACCCCTCTGTCTGTACCTTCCGATAAATAGCTTGCGAGAAGTGAAAATAAACAGCTATATATTAGCATTTGGAAAAAAGTGTTATTGCATTCATCGCCACTTTTTCATAATCAATCATAATTGCAGATGGATTAAGTCAAGCATTAACAGCCCAATGTTGGCTGAACAGTTCACAGGGGGATTATCGTTTATTTGGCAATAATGCAAAAACACATTGTATCATTCTTTTAGAAATAAAACAATGAACTGAATACAGTTGGTAAAACAGTTCAGGTACTATTTTGAAGGTACCATTGCAAAACCACTCACTCGAAGATTGCAAGTTGCATATTTTTCTCAGTTGAAAACAAAAGTATACGGTTCTCACCAGGTCCACTGTCGTAAAGTAAGAAATTTTCTCCTTTGCACGTTTTTTTATATTCATCTGGAATGAATCTCGTACAAATTCTTGTTATGGGATGTGGAGCATGTACAGCTTGTTTATATCTTCTGATAGAACGTCTAATTGTGCTCATAGACTGTAGTTGAATAGAGACTCGTTCCAAGACATTCTGTAAAGTTTGACAAAATCTGTTGTGATGATTGTTGGGTTTTAATAGCTTGATGCTTCATTTCTTCACGTAAAGATAGAAGATCTTGACTAATAATATCTGGAGCGTGACTGTGTTTCTGTGTTTCGCTTATTATTTGATCACCACGCAAAGTAATTTTGGCCTTGCAGTTGTGTCGGCGGCGTTCACATTCGTAAAACATATTTCCAGATGGCAATTCCTTGTTCTTAACATACACGTAACCATTATAGTAAAGCTTCAATCCACCACGTTGAGTTTTAACGAATTCCATGGGTGCTTACTAGAGTATATAAAAAAAAAAACTTCTGAACTTAGTGATACGATACTTTAACAGACTGAAGGGAAGAAACTCAAGGGGGGTCATTTTTGCACTATGACATTGAAATTTTCACAGAATATGCATCTTTAAGTACACAATACTTCAGCCAATTTTAGTCTCCCTAAGTTGAATAGTTTTTTTCTTGTTTTTGTTGGACTTTCTCTCTTATTTTCAAAATCTATCTCCTCCCTTATTTATGAATCAATTTAAAAAAAATTAAAAACCAACAGTGCTTATAGTAAATACAATACAACCAGATTTGCATATTTTTAAATTTTCTTATATTTTTTGTTCCATATAAAAAAAAAAAAAAAACATTCAAAATTTTTTCGTTATTTTATTCGGGGGGGGGGGGGGGGGGATAGGAAAAATCTTGTAATATACTCTTATTTCTACAATCATCCAGAATTATAGCACTTTTTTTATTTTAAAAATTGGTCCATAAATAAGGTAGTAAGCAATTTGATAAAAAATACTATTTTGAAAAATAACAGTTTAAAGGTTTGATGTACACACATTTGTTGCTAAAGCTGATCTGAAAAATGTACAAGGCTCCTGGTCCCCTCTTTTATAAAAAAAAAGGGATTTTGACAAAGGAAAAATCTATTTCTGGGCGAGAGACCTGTGCTGCCCAGTGAAATGCTCCTTTAACATCATTTCTAAGGTAAAAACTTGCTATGAATTTACCAGAGAAAATATAGTCTAGGAATGCTAGGTTGAACCCAGCTCGCTCGCCTAATTAGGTGTCGGTATAATAACTGGGGCGTGATAATTAATCACAACCAGAGGCCTCGTACCATTTAGATATCTCCTCTCAATATCCCTGTACAGCGAGGTGCCGTTCAAGACCTAGCACCGTCTACTACCAACAGTCCAACCCATGCAAGTGACGTCACTCCTTATAGCACCCAAGATTGGGGCCCAAGAAGGGAGGTGAGGGTGGGTTCACTGGGCGGCACAGGTCTCTCGCCCAGAAATATTGTTTTCCTTCGTCAAAATCCATTTTCTGGGCTCAGACCTGTGCCGTCCAGTGAAATAGTGCCAGAGAATAAGGACCCAAACTTGACAATACCCGAGGGAAGTAATAAATACAAAATAATACCAAACGTGATTTTAATATAAAAAAAGGAATACAGGGTATCCCGAGGGTAAGTACTCTCAATATTAATAGTGAATAGTTAAATATAATAATGGCAAAAAATCCCATACTAGGGATGGCAAAAAGACAGGCAGATAATGCAGATCAAATAAATAACATCACGATAAATAACAAAAGCAGCTCGTGGAGATTAAGACTAAATACAGGTATAAAATAAAAACAATTGGTAGAAATCGAGATCCTAACGAGTTATCAAATAATACACCATAAGGGTGTAGTCAAGAAAAACAAAACCAAAACTAGGTAGTAACAATAAGTAAGGCAGGTAGGAGGGAAAGAGGATAGAGCAAGACGTTGTGATTAAGACTCAGTACCTTCAGGAGAAACCACATTCCCAGCTGCTACTGTAGCAAATTTTAGAGCTTCCAAAGGTTTTAGGTAGTGGCATTTAAAAACTTCAGGGGACTTCCAGCCTGTATATTTTGTGAGTTCATCAAATTTCATGTGGTGGAAGAAATTAATTGAAGTAGCAACAGCTCGAATATCATGGACATGGGGAAATGATTCAGGATTAGCCTGTTTAATAAAACAAAGGATTTGTTGCCCGATTCCTTTAAGGGTAATGGTTCCTCCATTTTCTCTAACAAATAAGGGCCCTGTGTTTGTAATGCAAGTTCTATTTAAGTAGGCTTTCAGGGTGGTAACTGGACACTAGGATGGATCCCGAGGAAGTGGAACAATCTTCCAGGGAGACCACCTGTTTTGAGGGTCTTCATTTTTAGCAAGGAAAACTTTGTTAGGGGGAGAAGGACTTCTCCCGAAGAGAGGAATTCAATATGACCCGAGTCTCTACACAAGGCAGAAAGTTCTGAAATTCTGGAGCCAGAAGAGACAGTAGGAACAATGTCTTCCTTAACAGTGCCATGTAATTGCAGGATTCATTAAGAGTGTCAGAGGCCAGCTTCAGGACATCATTAAAAAACCAGGAAACCGCACTAGGGCGAGTTGATGGTTTCAATCTGGCACAAGCTCTCGGGATGGACGAGAAGTATGAATCCGTAAGGTCAATATCAAAACCAATATGAAAGATCTTTTTCAAAGCTGATTTGATCGTAATGATGGTGTTGGCTGCTAGGCCTGATTCAAGGAGAGTTCTTAAGAAGGTCACAGTTAGATTCATCGTCATCTTTTCAACCTTTGAGTCCTTTAAAAACTTTGCAAGTTTTTTAACAGCCGAGTCATATTGACGGAGGGTGGATTCCCTTTTGTCCGATTCCAAGAATAGGATATTTAGAGGGTCAATATTTGCACCCTTGTGAGCTGCAAACTTCATGAAGTCCATAAAGTTAGGGCACTCTGAATTCTTGAGGAAGCTAACACATTGCGAGTTTGTACTACTTGTGTTAGTATAGGATTGGGAATCTGCCAAGGGCAGAGGCCCAGTTCCAGTAACAGAGGAAACCAATTGCTCTTGGGCCAGTTGGGGGCTACCAGAGCTACTCGGCCTCTGAAAGACCTGAGTTTGTCCAATACTTTCAACAGGAGATTTATCGGAGGGAACAGATAAATCCTCTTCCCAACGTTCCAATCTAATGACATTGCGTCTGTGGCATGAGCCCGAGGGTCCATGTTGGGGGCCACGTAACATTGTAGTTTGTGGTTGGATTCCGTCGCAAACAAGTCCACCTGGAGACCCGGGACCTGAGATAAGATCCATTTGAATGACTGTTTGTCTAGGGACCATTCCGACTCCAGCGAAGTTGTCCTCGAAAGTGCATCCGCCACTACATTCCGCACTTCCGCAAGGTGGACTGCTGACAGATGCCACTTGTTTGATGTTGCCAAGGAGAATATTGCTAACATGACGTGGTTTATGTGGGCTGACTTGGAGCCTCCTCTGTTTATGCAGTAGATTATGACTGCGCTGTCTAGAACCAGCCGGATGTGAAGGTTCCTGGCTGGTTTCAGTTGTTTGAGAGTAAGGAATACTGCCATGGCCTCTAGGACATTGATGTGAAATTGTCGGAATACTGTACCGTCTACCATAGTCCCTGAACTTTCTTGTGCTGGGAGTATCCTCCCCACCCTGTTAAGGAGGCGTCTGTGTGAATGACGAGTCCTGGGGCCGGATATTGCAAAGGGACTGACTTCGATAGGCTCTTGACTTTCGTCCATGGTTGAAGACTTTCTCTCAGGATTGGGGAAGTCGAGCTCTTTTGTCTTGACGCTTCTTGTTTGCCCTGGAGCGCCATACTCAGTATGTCCTTTAGTTTGGACTTTAGGACAATGTCTGTTATGGAGGCGAACTGTAAGGAGCCTAGAATTCTTCCCTGATTCCTCCTGGACGACAACTTGTCCCTGAGAAACCGTTTCGTGTTCTTTGCTATTTCCGTCCTCTTGGCTTTGGGGAGGCATAGCGTATGGGAGCGTAGGTCCCATTGTAATCCCAGCCATTGAAACTTGGTCTCTGGGACCAGGCGGGATTTTTCTAGGTTGACCTGAAACCCTAACTGTCTAAGGAAGGTGAGAACCTTCTTCGTTGCCGTGAGGCAGTTCTTGACGTTGTCTGCCCAGACGAGCCAGTCGTCCAGATAAGCCACTATTTGAATCCCTTGGATTCGAAGTTCTTGAATTACCGTCTCTGCTAGTTTGGTGAAGATCCTGGGCGCTATGTCGAGTCCAAATGGCATCACTTTGAACACATAGGCCTGTTTGCCTAGTTTGAAGCCTAGGAAAGGACGAAAGTGCCTTGCTATTGGAACGTGATAGTAGGCATCGGTAAGATCTATAGAGGTGGTGACGGCCCCACGGGGAAGTAAGGTCCGCACCTGAGAGACGGTTAGCATGTGGAACGTGTCGCAACGAATGAAGGAGTTCAGACGGGAAAGGTCTAGGATTACTCTTCGCTTGTTTGAGCCTTTCTTTGGCGCGATGGACTCCTTGGATTGCGTTCTTCTGCAATAAGTCTTCTGCGAACGATCTTAGTTCCTCCGTTGGAAGTTGGTAAAAACTGGCCGGTGGAGGGGGCCCTTTTATCCAGCTCCACCCCAGACCTTTGGAAATTATGCTGGAAGCCCAATTGTTGAACTTCCAACGGGCTCGAAAGACGTAAAGTCTCCCTCCTACCTGGAGATTTTCAATGGGCTGAGGATGGCTTGCCTTCTCTGCCTCCGCAGAATGCCTTACCTCGGTTGAAACCCTTTCCGCCACCTCTGTTGCGAAAGGCACCTCTGGCGCCAGAGCCTCTACATTGGTAGCCTTGGAAGGAACCTTGGGACTCATAGGCGTGGTTAAAGGCAGGGGAGGTAGCATAAGATGTCGATGCTACCTGTGCCTGAGGGACCAACACGTACTGATGTTGAGGTGGTCCCTTCGAAGTAGAAGGTTGGGGTTGTGCAAGCTGAAGAGGCTGTCTGATCTGTGAGGAATGGAAGGGCCTCAACCTCTTCCTGCCTCGGGCAGAGGCGCCAGCTGGTTCGAACTTCCGCTTGGGGACTAGGCCCCATTTAACTTTGAGGCTCTGGTTGACCCGAGCTGCCTCGCTGAGCACAGAGTTTACCAAGTCCTCCAAGAAGAGATCCGGGCCCCAGACCGGGGCTTTGATGAGCCTATTAGGCTCATGTCTAATGGTAGCCTCGGAACACGTGTCTCCGGCAACGGAATCTAGCGTTGAGGAACTCAAAACGCATCAACTAGTAACGTCTGTAGGAGGGATTTGGTAAGGACTTTGAAGAGGGATTCCTCCTCATAGGTATTGGCGGTCATCTCGGCCAAAGTGGCTGAATTAATAGATCTGCTCAGCCTGCACCGGGCCTCTAACTCAAGGAGCGGATTAGTGATTCCGGGAGCTTGGGGAGGTGTTCGCTGAACTGTGTGGAAGCACAGTCAGCACTCAGTTTGCCTGACGTGAAGGTGGCCGGGGCGTTACGCCAGCACTCATGGTCACCTGGAAAGAGGAGGGAAGTCAAGTCTGTCTCCCGGAGCTGAGGCAGAGGCTTTTCTTCCTTGGCGGTCTGGTAAGCAATATCCATGATCTTAGTGACGCATGGAGTAGGGGTTTGTTCATCAACCACAAACATGGTTTAAGAACTCTTGTGGGGCGTGAGCATTGTGTTTACACAGTCCCACTCGTTTAATGCCCGGACCAAGGTAGACTGGGCCTGTTCCTTGGGATAGATGACAGTCTCCCTAGGGACTTTATCCAAGAGGATCAGAGCCTCTTCGGTCAGACGGGCAAAGCCAGGGAAGGGAAATTGGAGTCCCGGCGGGTAGAACTCATAATCCTCGACAGGCCGGGTGCCAAAACCCTCGATGGTGAGCATGCCATCTGTAAAGGGAGAATGCAGAGCCATCTTCCAGGGGTTGTTTTTGGTGAATGGTGGGAGCTTGGAAGCGTCGGGGATGGGATATTGCTGCTGTTGTGGCAGCCCCGAACGCATGAGGCCTTGCACCAGGCTCTCATTGTTGGAGATCCTCTCGGAGAGGGATGACATCATTGACCCGATCTGGGAAAGAAGTTCCTTAGAAAAGGCTTTCGGGTCGAAGGTTTCCGCCGGGGCGGGAACGGGTGCCGGCGGGGATACCGGACCCTGAGGGGGCTGAAGATATGGCGGCGGAGTCTTGAGGGACTCTAGCGGATCAAGTCCTGACCGACTTCGGGGGTTTTGAAGACTTACGAGTCTTGAACAAAGGCTTACGGTGAGCCTTAACCTTCGGGGTAACTGGGCGAGGCTTGAAATCAGCCCCGGAGGTCCCCGGGAAGCCCTGAAAAGAAGAATGAGCAGAGTTAGAAGAAAAAGCCGGGCTAAGGAGAGGAGTCTTACCCCGGGACCGACCTGCCTCACTTCCTACGTTTGGTTTGTCAAGAGCCATTGGTTCTATGTCCAAGTTGAGGGTAGCGACGTCTTCGGTAATAGTCCCGCCCGTCTCCTCCTGGCCCGGGGCTAAGAGCAGGGACTCTATCTTCTCGATAATGGGGTCCGCCACATCCTTGGGGACCGCAGCCGATGTCTTGGCATTGGGGTAGATGAGGGAACACCATTCCTCCGAAAGAATGTAAGGCTGTTTCGCCTTTACATTGCGGGCGAACCCGCCGATCCAGACCTTGAGGGTCGCCAGGGCTGAGGTCTTAGCCGGCTGAGAGCTCTGAAAGAGAGTAGATTATTACTGAAGGTAAGTGGTTTCCACAAGAGAAAATCAGAAAGTTTATAAATCTCTTTGCGAAATAAGGCCACCAAAAATGACAGAGGTTAAGGCAATGTAAGTCTAAGATTAACCGTAATTTCACTTACCGAGTCTGAGGTGAGCGTGGAAGCCAGCTTGTAGCAAACGACACAATTGTCTGGGTGCTAGACTGCCAATCCATCTACCAGGATAGCACAGTGTGCGTGTGACCGACAAACGTCGTGGCCACAGGGTTGGTGAAGGGCCGCCGAACAGGCTGTCATCGCACAGCGTACCGTCTGTAAAATAAAGAAACATAAGTATCCCGTAGGTAAGCAAGAGGAGCCCGGGGGCTCCGGGAGCTTAAACTACACTGTTATAACAGTGGGTAACACATTCTTAAGCCGTAAGGGCGATAAAGCTAGAGGAGACCGGGGGCTCCGGGAGCTTAAACTACACTGTTATAGCAGTGGGTAACACATTCTTAAGCCGTATGGGCGATAAAGCTAGAGGAGCCCGGGAGCTCCGGGAGCTAATGTACACCGCTATAGCAGTGGGTAAACTAATCTTAAGCTATAAGGGTGAAAAAGCAATTGATATGTAACAGCTTAATAGATAACAGAATAAGTCAATCCGTAACAATGATCATATGAGGGGAACAGTCGAGTAAAAGAAAATATATAAGATTAATCGTCAAATGGTTAGGGATATACGTTGGCTCCGGAGAGACAACTGAGAGAGCCCGGGGCTCGTAATAACAAGGGTTGCCGGGAGTCAGACTCACCGACAGGCTCAGAACCTAAACCAAAACTCAACAAAATAACTAGGTCCGGAAGCTATGAACGGGAATCTCGTAGATAAAATTATTAACATCGAGTGGAGTCCGTGAAGTGGGGAATGCCACACTGGGAGGGTGAAGGGAGGGATCCCATAATAGGTCCGTGAGGTGCGGAACCGAGAGGTACAGTGAGCTCTCGTTTATCGCGGTAGATAGGTTCCAGACCCGACCGTGATAGGTGAAAATCCGCAAAGGACACCATATTTACGTATTTATTTAACATGTATATTCAGACTTTTAAAACCTTCCCTTGTACGTAGTACTGTTAACAAACTACCCTTTAATGTACAGAATACTTAATGCATGTACTACAGTACCCTAAACTAAAACAGGCACAAATATTAAAGGCGATTTTATATCATGCGTTTCCTAAACACGCCAAAAAGCACTATAAAAAATGGCAACCAATGTTTTGTTTAAGTTTATCATAATGAAGAAACAAACGCATTTACACATCTGTGTATAGGTTAGTTTTTGCATCGATTATATTGATTATACAGTATGTTGATTTTGTTATTACCAATGTTTTACTTAATTTTTCTTAGGACTTCCAAGTGAAATGTTTTTCTTTATGACGCCGCCGATAAAGTACGCTCCATCTACGATCGTAATAAACAAACGAAGGCATTTAACGCGCATGATGAAAGTGATAAAATAATGATATTACAGTAAAAGCTTTTAGAAAATATGTTATTACAAATATTATTTACCGTATCTATATAAAATCATACAGTACATACGTAGCAAAGCAGGAAAACAATTTACGAGAGAGAGAGAGAGAGAGAGAGAGAGAGAGAGAGAGAGAGAGAGAGAGAGAGAGAGAGAGAGAGAGAGAGAGATTGTTTTACGTACGTAAATGTAAATTTTAAACAAAAATGTTATTTTCATTAGTAAAATAAATTTTTGAATATACTTACCCGATGATCATGTAGCTGTCAACTCTGTTGCCCGACAGAAATCTACGGTCGGGATACGCCAGCGATCGCTATACAGGTGGGGGTGTACACAACAGCGCCATCTGTGAGCAGGTACTCAAGTACTTCTTGTCAACAAGAACTCAATTTTCTCCTCGGTCCACTGGTTCTCTATGGGGAGGAAGGGCGGGTCCTTAAATTCATGATCATCGGGTAAGTATATTCAAAAATTTATTTTACTAATGAAAATAACATTTTTCAATATTAATCTTACCCGATGATCATGTAGCTGATTCACACCCAGGGTGGTGGGTGGAGACCAGCATACATGTTAACAAAGAAGCTAAGTATCCCGTATTTCATTTTATTAGTTATTCAAAAATAACAAAATAAATAAGTACCTGGTAAGGAAGACGACTTGAACCATTACTCTGCCTTTATTAAGAACGTCTTCCTTACTGAGCGTAGCGGTCCTCTTAGGATGCTGAACGACTCTTAGGTGCTGAAGTATAAAGGGCTGCAACCCATACTAAAGGACCTCATCACAACCTCTAACCTCGGCGCTTCTCAAGAAAGAATTGACCACCCGCCAAATCAACAAGGATGCGGAAGGCTTCTTAGCCGACCGTACAACCCATAAAAAGTATTCAAGAGAAAGGTTAAAAAGGTTATGGGATTATGGGAATGTAGTGGCTGAGCCCTCACCTACTACTGCACTCGCTGCTACGAATGGTCCCAGGGTGTAGCAGTTCTCGTAAAGAGACTGGACATCTTTGAGATAGAATGATGCGAACACTGACTTGCTTCTCCAATAGGTTGCATCCATAACACTCTGCAGAGAACGGTTCTGTTTGAAGGCCACTGAAGTAGCCACAGCTCTCACTTCATGTGTCCTTACCTTCAGCAAAGCAAGGTCTTCTTCCTTCAGATGAGAATGTGCTTCCCTAATCAGAAGCCTGATGTAGTAAGAAACTGAGTTCTTAGACATTGGAAGAGAAGGCTTCTTGATAGCACACCATAAGGCTTCTGATTGTCCTCGTAAAGGTTTTGACCTTTTTAGATAGTACCTAAGAGCTCTAACTGGGCAAAGTACTCTCTCCAGTTCGTTCCCCACCAAGTTGGACAGGCTTGGGATCTCGAACGACTTAGGCCAAGGACGTGAAGGAAGCTCGTTTTTAGCAAAAAACCGAGCTGCAAGGAACATGTAGCCGTTTCAGATGTGAAAACTATGTTCCTGCTGAAGGCGTAGATCTCACTTACTCTTTTAGCTGTTGCCAAGCACACGAGGAAAAGAGTTTTTAATGTGAGGTCCTTAAAAGAGGCTGATTGGAGAGGTTCAAATCTTGATGACATAAGGAACCTTAGGACCACGTCTAGATTCCAGCCTGGAGTGGACAACCGACGTTCCTTTGAGGTCTCAAAAGACCTAAGGAGGTCCTGTAGATCTTTGTTGGTGGAAAGATCCAAGCCTCTGTGGCGGAAAACCGCTGCCAACATACTTCTGTAACCCTTGATCGTAGGAGCTGAAAGGGATCTTACGTTCCTTAGATGTAACAGGAAGTCAGCAATCTGGGTTACAGTGGTACTGGTTGAGGAAACTGCATTGGCCTTGCACCAGCTTCGGAAGACTTCCCATTTAGACTGATAGACTCTGAGAGTGGATGTCCTCCTTGCTCTGGCAATCGCTCTGGCTGCCTCCTTCGAAAAGCCTCTAGCTCTTGAGAGTCTTTCGATAGTCTGAAGGCAGTCAGACGAAGAGCGTGGAGGTTTGGGTGTACCTTCTTTACGTGAGGTTGACGTAGAAGGTCCACTCTTAGAGGAAGAGTCCTGGGAATGTCGACCAGCCATTGCAGTACCTCTGTGAACCATTCTCTCGCGGGCCAGAGGGGAGCAACCAACGTCAGCCGTGTCCCTTTGTGAGAGGCGAACTTCTGAAGTACCCTGTTGACAATCTTGAACGGCGGGAATGCATACAGGTCGAGATGGGACCAATCCAGCAGAAAAGCATCCACGTGAACTGCTGCTGGGTCTGGAATCGGAGAACAATACAACGGGAGCCTCTAGGTCATCGAGGTAGCGAACAGATCTATGGTTGGCTGACCCCACAGGGCCCAAAGTCTGCTGCAAACATTCTTGTGAAGGGTCCACTCTGTGGGGATGACCTGACCCTTCCGGCTGAGGCGATCTGCCATGACATTCATATCGCCCTGAATGAACCTCGTTACCAGCGTGAGCTTTCGATCTTTTGACCAGATGAGGAGGTCCCTTGCGATCTCGAACAACTTCCTCGAATGAGTCCCTCCCTGCTTGAAGATGTAAGCCAAGGCTGTGGTGTTGTCGGAGTTCACCTCCACCACCTTGTTTAGCTGGAGGGACTTGAAGTTTATCAAGGCCAGATGAACCGCCAACAACTCCTTGCAATTGATGTGAAGTGTCCTTTGCTCCTGATTCCATGTTCCCGAGCATTCCTGTCCGTCCAATGTCGCACCCCAGCCCGTGTCTGATGCGTCCGAGAAGAGACGGCGGTCGGGGTTCTGAACAGCCAAAGGTAGACCTTCCTTGAGAAGAAAGCTGTTCTTCCACCACGTTAGAGTAGACCTCATCTCTTCGGAAACAGGAACTGAGACCGTCTCTAGCGTCATGTCCTTTATCCAGTGAGCAGCTAGAAGATACTGAAGGGGGCGGAGGTGGAGTCTCCCTAACTCGATGAACAGGGCCAGCGATGAAAGTGTCCCTGTTAGACTCATCCACTGCCTGACTGAGCATCGGTTCCTTCTCAGCATGCTCTGGATGCATTCTAGGGCTTGGTTGATCCTTGGGGCCGACGGAAAAGCCCGAAAAGCTCGACTCTGAATCTCCATACCCAGGTAGACAATGGTCTGGGATGGGACGAGCTGGGACTTCTCTAAATTGACCAGGAGGCCCAGTTCCTTGGTCAGATCCATAGTCCATCTGAGATTCTCCAGACAGCGACGACTTGTGGGAGCTCTTAAAAGCCAGTCGTCTGACGGAGCCGGACACAAGATCATGGTACTGCTGCACAGTCTGTGAACTGTCAACCATGGGGAAGCGAGGAAGTACAGCGACAACCCGAAACTGTCTAGACTGTCTGGGTAGTACAGACAACTCCTTATCGGGTTGCTGAGGTTGCCGCACTGCGTCACAACAAGTCACCTCTGCTGGTTGTTGAACGTCTTCCCAGTGACACACTGACTCCGTAAAAAAATCCTCTATCAAGGACTAAGCTTGGACTGCATGTCTTGCAACAAAGCTCAAGGTCTATGGGAGCAGGTGTGGCAACAGACGGGGTTAGCGACTGAAGCGGAACCATTTACCCTCCCTGGAAGCATGTTATGCTTAAATAAAAGTCCATAGGAGGCTAAGCAGCTTAAGGCTCCTCTCCAAATGACAGAGTCCTCAAGGGAATATCAGAAGGAGGGAGAACAGCACTTTCTCATCTACAGGAACCATATCCGAGAAAAGCTAAGTTCTCTCAGTGAGGGTTTCACTGGTGCAAAAGCAGCAGACCAGAAGGCAACGTTATGAAACTGCTTGACAGTCTGTGAACTGTCAAAAACTGAACTGTCAACCACAACAGGAGCGTGAGGACATACAGCACTGGTGTATAAGTAGCAGACCAGAAGGCAACGTCATGTAACTGCATGACAGTTTGTGAGTTGGCAACAACCAAAGTTGTGTGGGGAAGCCTCAACTCCTGCCTGACTAGTTTGCTGCTGGCGAGTGGCGGTAACCACAGTGTGTTGCGGAGGCTGACACACCGTGTCAAAACACGGCAGCTTGTGGTAGCTCCCGCACGGCAACGGAGTGCTCTGTGTGTGGGAGTCATCATACATCTGGCAGGGTTGACTGTGCATGGGTGGAGGAGCTTTCACAACAAGAGTGTGAGAGCAGGAAGCCATGCCGGGCGCACAACCGTGGAAGCTGTAGGCCCACGGGTGCATCGTCAACCTTCTCCGCAGTCGGAGTGTGGGAGCTGGCAACAACAAAAGCAGAGTGCTGGTGCGTGGGAGGGGCTGCGGTGGGTTGAGGAGCATGCGGTATGGTATGCAGAGCATGCGGTATGGTATGCAGAGCATGCTGTAAGGTATGCAGAGCATGCTGTAAGGTATGCAGAGCATGCTGTAAGGTATGCAGAGCATGCTGTAAGGTATGCAGAGCATGCTGTAAGGTATGCAGAGCATGCTGTAAGGAATGCAGAGCATGCTGTAAGGTATGCAGAGCATGCTGTAAGGTATGCAGAGCATGCTGCATGGGCTGCGGAGAAAGCCGCATAGTGCTGGAACCCGGCAGCTCTACAGAACCTTCCCACTGCTGATGCGGTAGCTCACGCATGTTAGCAGATGGTGCAGCAAGAACATGCGTCTGGCAGGGTGGACTGCGCATCGGTGGTGGAGCTCTCACAGGTGGAGGCTGGAGGGTGGGAGCAGGCAGCCGCAGTATCTGCTGAGCGCACAACCTCTGCGGGTTGTAGGTTAACAGGCTGCATTGTCAACCTTCCAGCATGATACTCCTGCATGAAGGAGCAAGCTGAGACTGTATAGTCTGCAGCATGGACCACTAGGGTCTATGAAAGACAACAACAAACGGAGCTACTGTCCGTCGTGACTGAGGGTCTAAAACAGCTGGTGCGGCAACAGACGGAGTTACTGCCTGTTGCGGTACCACCTAGCCTCTCTTAGGAGGTGTGCAGTTGTCGTACTGCAGCGAGTCCGAACTGACCCAGTGGCTACACCTAGGCCGTTGGACTTGCGCGGAAGGGACCGACTTGCACTTAAAAGCTGCAAGATTTGGTCCATGGTTTCTGCGAGAAACCTCTTCCGCAGACGAGGAATAAATGGGCTCTCTCGTCTTTGTGTGGGTGGGGTGATCACGTCGGCAACGTGTGTAGATACACCCGAAACCACAGAGGGAAACGTCTGTTCGTCGATCAAGGCCTGAGGAACCCATAAGTCCTTCGACATTACTTCTCCCCTGGGCTTGGGAGCTTGTAAGAGGTATCGGACTAGGTGAACAACTGGCACTAACAGACGAACCCTCGAACGCAACACTAACACTTTGCGCATATCACTTTATCACTTTTGATTTTCTGTTTGCACTTATTTCACTGAACTCGAAACTTTAAGTGGTTTGTACCTGAAACACGCAATTCTATCCTTCATTAAAAGGTAGTAATTGCGAAAACAGTATTACAATGTAACAGAAAAACATAATGAAAGATAAAGAATTCAGTGGCTGGAAAAGAGACTAAACACTAGATCAAATAAACTACGTTTAAAATCTCTCACCGCATAAAGCCTGGGAACAAGAATAAAACTCTAGAAACGTTTTACCTTCTTCCCCTATATCGACTATGGAGAAGAGCAAAAAAAAACGAGAACAACGTTACCCGCTTGAACGAAACGTTTATCCTCCTCTCTCTCCCTCCGTCTCTATTTCTCTCTCTCTCTCTTGACTTAGAACCTGAGAGATGAGCCCAATTATATATATCGTTAAAACATATTATTTGTTAAAGGAAAAAAACTGAAAGGTTTCCCAAATAAAAAGTTCCTTTATAGAATTAAAACCATTTAAGCTAAGAAAGAATGAACGAAACGCTAGAATCGGTTTACTCTTACTGCAACGTGAAACCGTGAAAAACTCTCTCTCTATCGTAACGATAAGAGCGCAAGTTGAACGTTCTGAACGTCAACAACTGCGGAGACTAAACAAAACGTTAGTTCAACTTTGAAAACAGTACGAGACTTAAAGAAATTCTTTCAAAAACATTAAAATTAAAATAGCATAAATTCTTAACAGGAAAAACGATATGACGAGCTCAATGTTAATTAACTTCGGTTCCAAGTAAGGACCGCCTACTATTAGGAAAGGTCGCATATAAACAAACATAAAAAAAAAATAATTTTTATAAGTTTATAATAAAAGGAAAGTTAATCGAAGAGGCCTATAAATGGCGGAGAGATATAAAATAAAAAATGAAAGAGAGTCTATACTCTCTTCGACACCAACACTTCCGTCTAAGGGAAGGGTCGGCCATTTAAAAGTGAAAGAGTCCATACTCTCTTCGTCACCATAATTAAATCAAATTAATTCCAAAAGCTTGCTAAGCTAATGATAAAGCTTCCTGAATAGCGAAGGCTAAACTCTAGAGCAAATACATTACCAAATCGTGAACAATAACTCCAGAATCAACAGCGTATCCAAGTAGGTCTAGCCGGAGGCACGACAGAGGAAAAATTGAGTTCTTGTTGACAAGAAGTACTTGAGTACCTGCTCACAGATGGCACTGTTGTGTACACCCCCACCTGTATAGCGATCGCTGGCGTATCCCGACCGTAGATTTCTGTCGGGCAACAGAGTTGACAGCTACATGATCATCGGGTAAGATTAATATTGAAAAAAATATGATAGGTTATACCATGTATATTCAGACTTTTAAAAACTTCCCTTTAACTTAATGCATACTAAACTAAAACAGGCACAAATATTAAAATGTTAGAATATTAAAGTAAAACATGTATAAAAAAAACAAAGATTGTTACTGTACTCACCACGAAAGAAGTTGAAGAAAAACTTGAATGATGATGGCGATGAATTTGCTGCACAGTAGAAATGATGATGATGAAGCTGATGATGTCTTCTACTGTGCAGCCAATGATAGTATTTTACGTCTCTTCAGACAGGTGTCTTTTCTTGGGACACCTCCTCAACTTCTTCCTCCTGGGACACTTCTTCAATTTCTTCCGAAGGCGTAGTAGCAGGAGGAACTGGCTCTTTTTTGCGAGGCTGGAAGAACATTGTGATCGGAAGTTGCTGCCGCTGCTTCTTTTTCCGCTGGAAGAGCATCCTGTAGGGAGTCATGATGTCATCGATCTTGTTGCAGAATTGCATAGAACGAACCATATCCTCGTCCCACTCTTGCGACATTTCTTTCACCTCCTTCACATGGTTGCAGAACTTGGCAAGCCGTTCTAATGTTAAGCCCGTTTCTTCGACATTTTCTTGGGTCTCCTCCTCTGTTTCACTGTCTTCTTCACTGGCCGATTTCGTCAGGTCTTCTAGGTCTGCGTCAGTTAGCGGCTGGGAATGGCAGTCCAACAACTCGTTGACGTCTTCAGTCGTCATGTCGCCAAACCCGTCACCTCCAATTATCGCAGCCAACAGCACAGATTTGCGTATTGTAGAGTGTTGAATCTCAGACGGTGTAAATCCCTCTTCATCGTAAACAATCTGGGGCCACAACTTCTTCCAGCTCGCATTGACAGTAGCAGGTTTCATTTCTTGCAGTGCCTTCTGGATGTTCTGCAGGCACGTGGCTATTGTGTACTTCCGCCAGTACGCCTTCAAATTGAAATTTTCATCTTCATCTTCTTGGGCAGCATCCACACACGCAACGAGGTCCGCCAAGGTATTCTTCGTGTAGAGGGCCTTGAACGCCCTGATAACCCCCTGGTCCATCGGTTGAATTAATGACGTGGTGTTGGGTGGCAAGAACTCAACCTGAATGCCCTCATGCGACAGATCAGTTGAGTGTCCACCAGCGTTATCCATAAGGAGAAGGATCTTAAATGGCAAGCCCTTCTCTACGAGATATTTGCTGACTTGCGGGATAAAACACTGGTGGAACCAGTTGGAGGTCAGCATCTTCGTAATCCATGCTTTTTGATTATGCATCCAGTACACGGGAAGGAGATTCTTATTTTTATTTAACAAAGCGCGAGGATTTTTTGACTTGTAAATAAGCCCCGGCTTTAGCAAAAATCCAGCAGCATTGCCACACATCACGAGGGTAACACGATCTTTGAATGCTTTAAAGCCAGAGGCTTTGGCTTCTTCTTTGAACAGGAAAGTTCGCGACGGCATTCTCTTCTAAAATAAAGCCGGTCTCATCCATATTAAACACTTGTTCCGGCTTGTATCCACCTTCAGCAATAATGTTCTTGAACGTCTCGTTCGCGTAAGTTTCAGCAGCGATAGTGTCAGCAGAAGCAGCCTCGCCATGCAGGGAAACGCTTTTCAGGCCGAAGCGTTTCTGAAACTTCGCGAACCATCCTTTGCTGGCGGAAAAACGTTGTTTCTGAGGCTGGGAATCAGTGGATGTCCCTGGTTGAGGTTCATCTACATCATCTTTTTCTTCAGCATGGTCGCCATCGTCGTCTTGAGGTTCCTTTGCCGCAAAATTCTCATACAAGCCCAAAGCCTTGGTTCGGATGGTGTTCGTATCCAAGGCTATGTTCTTCTTCCGGCAGTCGGCAATCCACACTGCTGAAGCACCTTCCATACGTACGGTCGTTTTATTACGCGTGGTAACGACTCGCTTCGCTGATCTGCTAAAGGTGATGGCAGCCGTCTTTCTAATGTTCGCCTCGTCCTTCTTGATGTAGCGAACAGTGGATTCGTTCACTCCAAAATGGCGGGCTGCGGCCGCGTAACTTCTGCCTTTTAACATATCGAGAAGCGTCACCTTCTCAGCAATTGTCATCATTTTTCGGTGGCGTTTAGGCTCACTACCAGCCTTAGCAGAAGCAGAACGCTTGGGAGCCATTGTACAGCAGGGGTTAAACAGAAAGTTCAACAAAAAGTTCAACTTAAAACAGTCACGCACAGCACAGATTGAAGTTCACAATAACGTACCAGCATCTACCCGGCGAACGAAGTGACCGCGAAAAGATGCTGCGGGTTGGAGAAGCGGTCAAAACACCAATCACAGGCTAGATTTCAAAACTTGGGTTCTGATTCGTCATCTATCAGCACTTAAACCAATCACAGTCTGTCTTACATGCTACGTAGTAGTTACCAATTCAAATACAAGGTACTACGTATACAGCTTTACGTACGCTATTTTACGTTTTTTTTGTTGTAGGATATTTACGCTTATTCAAGATGTGATTTTTGCAACAAAGAATATTATTGGATGCAGCACTACGTACGTATACATACAAAAGATTCATGGAAAAGATGCACATCCATTACATTTGTAGTAGTAGCCATCAGCAGCCTTACACCATTCAAATACGGTATGACTGCATCTGATTTGCGTTTCATGTTCGATTTAATTTTACTACGTACTGTATACTGAATTATCATATGATCACATTCTCTTTTCGTGTTTTATTTCTTTCTGAACTGAATTATATGTCATATGTAATGCAATGAACCATCAGTAAGAGCAGATATTACTAATTATAGTATTAATGGAATTAACGAAATACAGTACGTATTTGGGGTCTTCATATATCGCGGTATTTTCGAAATTTCCGGAAAATCCGCGATATGTGTATATACATGCGTTATGAAAAAAATCCGCGAAAGTTGAATTGCGAAGTAGCGAGGGCTCACTGTAGCATCCAGGAATAACATTAATATATAAGACATGGAACCCAAACCATAGCAGAAATCCCTCCCGCCGACCGATGGCCAATCGGGGCGGCGGGGAGAAAACGGCTACGGTGGATACTATAACATATAGCCTTTTAAACGCTTAAACAAAACAGCTGACCCCAAGGCTCGAAGAGCGAGAGGCATCCCTGAAGTGGGGATGTAGGCGGGGGGAGGCTATCACGTGGACAGAGACACCAGGCGTATCAACCTGGTCGAATAACCACGACATATGAATGATCAAAATGGAAAGACAAAATAACGGATTTTGAGCGAAGCGAAAAATCTATTTTTGGGTGAGATAGCCATGGCGTCCTGATGGAAGGTTCCTTTTGGTAGCTTCCTTGGGTATATAACTACTAAATATTCCAAGAGAATTTAACCACAGGTTATCACAGAATTCTAACTTCTGGAGCGAGTATCCTAAAGGTTTCCCTTTAAGACATCGTATATCAACAGGGGACGCATGTATTAACGCGCCACATAGCTATCTGCACCCCACAGAGTTAACACTTCGATGTGTAGGGGCGGAGAATAGCTGGGGAGCCGTTCCACAGCTAATCTCGTTCGTGGCTACTTTTGGTACTCGAGACGTAAACAAACGGGCGCCATTGCTAAATGACGTCACGTCCGTCCTCATCCTGAAGCCAGTTGCTTGCCGATCACCATGATACAGCAGGACAGGGTGGGACCTGAAAAAACTGGACGAAGTAGCAGGGAGGGTCCATCAGGACGCCATGGCTATCTCACCCAAAAATAGATTTTTTCGCTTCGCTCAAAATCCCGTTTTTTGGGCTCAAGCCATGGCGTCCTGATGGAAGAATACCAGAGAATCAATGTATCGTGGTAGATTTTCCCCTTGTAGTGTAAGTGCCGAGGGCTTTGAACAGGTTAGCATAGTAATCTTAATAGAAAAACCGTAGGGAAGAGAACTTCCTGCCCCCCTGGCAGTTAAGTCCCCACGGGCCATGCTGAAGATCAAAGTGGTCATCGAAGGGCTACCCACCTTGCTGGGAGAACATGAAGAACTCGGAGACAAGACTGAATGGTTGGCATTCATATAGGAACATTCTCAAGGGCAGACAAGTGGTGGTTAGGCACTGTATGTGAATAGAGAATCGTCTGGTCTCTAAGGTATGATGTAAGTAAGTATTCGTGTAGGAATATTACATTGCAGAGGTGAGTATATAATAAGGGTTGAATCCTTAGTAATCTTCATCGAATATAAGAGGAAGGGGATAATAAAACTATGACAGTCGTGTATTTCATAGTAAAAGTAGGAGCGGATTGAGACGCACAAGTAATAAAATAGAAATTTTATTTCACAATTGCAGAATATGTTAATTAAATGCAATAAATATGTAAAAGTAATTTACAACAAATTATAATGTACATAGTAATGAAAGACTTGCTCTTGAATCTGAAAGAGAATTTCAAATTATTAGTAGGCACTCGTTCCAAAGGAACGTCAGTCTTTAAAATTAAAACACATCATGCTCTAGGCATGCGGCACTCGTGTGACGACGATGACATTTCACCTGGGAGAAGAACAGTATATGAAAAAGCACTAAGTGTCTTTGAAATCACTACGTATCACACGAGGGTCAACATAGGCACCCGAGGAGTTAGAGTCCCAAGTAACTCACTGTTCTATGCAGAGTTAGGTGCAGGTTTCATAACACTACCTGCGGCTAACACAAAATGTTTGACTTCATGCACTTGTTTCGCATAATGTTTGAAGAAAACACGCGAGGATCTCCAGCCTGTGAAACTCTTAAGGCTTTCGAAATCCATACTCTGAAAGAAATTCAGAGACGATGCAACTTTTCTAGGATCGTGACCGGCGGGTGTACTGTCAGGATCCGCTCTGCGAATGAAGTAGGTGATTTTCGCTCTTAGTTGTTTCAGTGACAGGTCGCTGCCCGATGTTTCTCCTTTGAAGAGTTGGCCTCCACCAAAGTCCGAAGTTCTACGAAGATAGACCTTGAGGCTCTCTACTGGACATAGAGAGGCATCTTCTTTCAGGGGGCATATTCTCCAAGGGCCCCATCTTTTGGTGGGCAATTCGTTTTTGGCGAGAAACGTCGGATCCGGGAAGAGGGTAAGGTCACCTGAATCTGTAAACAGAATGTGGCCCTCGTCCCTTGATAATGCAACTATTTCGCTGACTCGGGCTCCTGAGGCAAGAGCAAAAAGAAAAATAACTTTTTGAGTCAGATCCTTGAGAGGGCACGAATCATTGTCCAAGTTGGAGGCAAAATGGAGCACCTTGTCCAGGGACCAGGAGATCGGTTTTGGTGGGGGTGCTGGGCGTAGACGAGCGCATGCCTTCAGCAGTTTATTGAAGATGTCGTTGGACAGATCAATCTGGAAGGCATACATCAGTGGTCTAGTCAAGGCCGATTTGCAAGTAGAAATCGTGTTGGCTGCCAAGCCTTGTCCATGAAGGTGAATGAAGAAGGACATGCAAAAATCGATGGTGATTTCCGTAGGATTTTTTGCCTTGACGAATGAGACCCATTTTCTCCAGGATGATTCGTATTGCCGTCGTGTGGATTCGGTCTTGTATTCCTCGAGGAAGTCGAGACTCTTCTTCGATATCCCGAACCTTTTCTTCACGGCTAGGGAGAGAAAATCATGAGATGAAGGTCCCTGACTTTCAATGATGAAGCGAAGACAGTCCACTTCTGTACTTGCTGGGAGAGAAATGGGCCCGGGAGAGGGATCAGCGTAGGTTGTAGCTCCAGGACTAGGGGGTACCAGTTGCTCCGAGGCCACTTGGGAGCCACTAGGGCTGCTGTTCCTTTGAAGGTTCTCAGTTTGGAGAGGACTTTCAGCAGAAGGTTGGTGGGAGGGAACAGGTAGATCTTGGACCATCTGTTCCAGTCCAGTGACATGGCGTCCACTGCTTCTGCCTTGGGGTCCTCGTACGGGGCCACATATCGGGGAAGTTTATTGTTGTCGCTCGTTGCGAAGAGATCAATCTGAAGTTCTGGGACTTGGTGAGAGATGAAGGAGAATGATCTTGCATCTAGAGACCATTCCGACTCAATCGGGCTTGTCAGAGATACAGCGTCAGCCGTCACGTTGCGGAATCCTTGTAGGTGAACTGCAGACAGGTGCCATTTCTTCTTCTCTGCCAGACGGAAGATTGTCAGAAGCACCCGATTTATCTGGGGCGATCTTGAGCCTTGGCGATTGAGACATCAAACTACCACCGAGTTGTCTAGGGTTAGACAAATATGGATCGAGGGAGGCGGGGAGAGTTTCTTCAGAGTTAGAAGGACCGCCATGGCCTCCAAGATGTTGATGTGAAAAGTCTTGAATAGGGGAGACCATGTGCCTTGAGCCTGTTTTTGGTGGGAGTGACCTCCCCAACCCTCCAGCGAGGCGTCCGTGTGGATGTTGAGTGATGGAGGTGGGTGTTGAAGAGGGATGGACCTTTTCAGGGCCTTTGCTTCCGACCACGGCTTGAGGAGCAGCCGAAGTCTGTTTGGGAGCCGTCTCTTGAGGTCTCTTCGAGCGATGGATGCGGAACGTCTCCAGACTCCCGCGGCATCCTTTAGCTGTGCACGTAGCACTGGGTTTGTCACTGAGGCGAACTGTAGAGAGCCTAGAACTCGTTCCTGCTGACGTCTTGAGATCCGTTTGGATTTCAGCAGTCGCTTGACAGACCCTGCTATTTCCTTCCTTTTCTTCTGGGGGATGGAAAGGCGGTGTGACTGAAGGTTCCACTGGATTCCTAACCATTGGAACTTCTGAGCTGGAGAGAGGCGAGATTTCTTCGCGTTTATCTTGAATCCCAGGTTTTCTAGGAACTGGGTGACTTTGTTGCAGGATTTTAAACAATCCTCGGGCGATGGAGCCCAGACTAGCCAGTCGTCGAGGTAGGCCATCACCTGGACGTCTCGGAGGCGAAGCTGTTGAACGATGGCATCCGCCAGCTTTGTGAAGATCCGAGGGGCCACGTTGAGGCCGAAGGGCATGGCCCTGAAGGCGTAGCTTTTCCTTTGGAGTCGAAATCCTAGGTAGGAGGAAGCGTGGTGGTTCATTGGAACGTGCCAATAGGCATCCGCCAGATCTATGGAGACCGTGTAGGAACCTTGAGGCAGAAGGGTCCTTATCTGTTGAAGAGTCAGCATCTTGAACTTGTTGTTCGCTATGAACTTGTTGAGGGGGGATAAGTCTAGAATGACTCTGAGCTTGTCGGAGTCCTTCTTGGGGACGCAAAACAGTCTCCCTTGGAACCTGGTTGACTTTACTCTCCTTATCACCTTCTTGTTCAAGAGATCTAGGACATATTCTTCCAGAAGGGGGGTTGATTGTTGGAAGAATTGCTGGAAGGTTGGGGGTGGTTGAGTCCAACTCCAGCCTAGACCCTTCTTGACGATGCTGTGTGCCCAGGGATCAAAGGTCCAACGATCCTGGAATTGGCGGAGTCTTCCTCCCACCGGAAGCACTTCATTGCTTCTGGTGTCCCGAGGGTTTACTGCCTCGGCCGCTAGCTCCCCTTCCTCCTCTGCCTCTGGAGGGACGGCGAGATGCGTCTCTGCCTGCACCTCTGTTTGAGCCTCTACCTTTGGGACAAAAGGTAGTCGTCTGTTGCTCGAAAGCAGGGGTGAAAACCGGCGACTGTGACAAGACCGGTTGGGTGACCCGCTGAAAGGTCTGCTGTGGCTGAGCTGCCCCTTGGGGAGTAGCGGGTCCCGGAAACTGCCGTCTCTGTTGACGTTGCTGGGGTTTTTGCTTGGAGGATTTCCTCTTAGGTTGAGGGCCGTCGTCCTGAGAGGATTTCCTCTTCTTCGACATGCCCCACTTGTGGAGAAGGTTCCTGTTCTCCGTGGCGGCCTTGTCGGTGATCTCTTTCACAAGGTCAGAGGGAAAGAGGTGCTTACCCCAGATGTTGGAGGAAATCAGCCTCCGGGGTTCGTGTCTCACTGTGGCACTTGAGAACACGAATTCACGACAGGCTCTCCGAGCCTTCATGAAGCTGTACAAGTCCTTAACTACAGTCGCCAAATGCGTTTTGGCGAGCACCATGTAGTGGTCGGGGACTCTAGTGTCACCGGCCATGACGTCAAGCTGTACCTGGAGGGACATGGATGAGGCGAGCCTTTCCTTCGTGTCTTGTTCCCAACGAAGGAGATGGTCATTAAGTTCGGGAGGTCTTCGTTAAACTGACGTCCAGCAACGTCAGAATCTAGTTTCCCCACCACGAAAGTATGCTGGACACCTTTCCAGTGTCGAACATCGGGGGGAGTAACCAGGGAGAAGGGTCTGCACTCCTCCAGTGCAGGGCAAGGTTTCCCTTCTTCCACTGCTTTGTGTACCGCAGCGAAGGCCTTTTCCATGAAGGGGAGGATCGCATCATCTGGTGGGACGTAGGTAGGGTGCTTCTTGCTCAGCGCCGGAAGCTTTGAGCAGGTAAAACCCCTACTTTTAAAAGCGTTGGCCAGCATAGCCTGGGCCTTCGGGAGATCGAAGACTATCACCTCCTTAGGTTCGGTCTCTTCTTTAGAGGCAGGTTCGGATCGAAGTCGGACGTAACAGTCCGGATAAACCTCAAAACTCGGGAAGAACTCCACTTCTTCCAGGGCAACCGAGCCGACCTTCTCACTGACGAAGATCCTGCCCGTTGCGATAGCATACCTCAAGGGGTTGGCGTGCGAGCATGCCGGGAGGTCTTTAACCGAAATCCTTTTCGGCTCCTTTGAACTTCCCATGGTCCTGATGTATTCGTGTGTTTCACAGTTTCTTGTCCATAAGAGCTTCGAGCATACGGAACATCTCCTGGGCGCTGGATGGGATGGGGTCCGGGGTGGCGGAGGTAGACGGGAGTGATACTTCCGTCGGTGTAGGAGTTGGGGCGGTGGTGGAAGGCGGAGCGACCTCTTGCTCCGACTCGGCGTATTCCACTCTGTCTTCCTCATAGTCCAATTCTTCGGCCATGAGGTTCCTCTCCGTGGTCTCCGACACCTCCGACATACGATCCGCGTTGTCGGTATCCAGGCGACACTCGTGCATGGACTGGGCCATGACTACATCTGGTTCCACCGTGATCTGGACGGTGGGGATCTGATCCTTGGGGACCACAGAGTCTGGGGATGCCTTCGGGAACAGCAAGGCCCTCAAGTCTTCAGTGGCAAGGTATGGTCCAGTGGCGGTCTTCTGGAAGCCACGCACCCATTTGCGTAGCTTCTCTCGAGAAGCGTCCCTAACCTCCGCTGAGGGAGGGTTATTGAACGCCTCGACCAGGCGGTCCTGGCAGACCGTACAGTTCTGCGGGTCCCAAAACTTCAGATCACCTCCCTTGTTGGCACAAGGGGCATGAGTCCTACACGCCGTGTGCCCATAGAAGTGCGGGCGCTTCACTCCACAGAAGCCGTGGTCGCACTTCACGTACTCCTCCTGTAAGAGAAAGAGAACATGAGTATGGGGGAGTCATAAGAATGACTTCTATTCTAAAGTTAAATATTAAAGGATTAATCTTTAACTTAATATTAAGTGGTATAAACAATGTGATGTTCAGAGAGTGGGCGGAAATGAAGAGATAGACATACTAGGTGTAACCCGCCCGGCTGGTTACCGTAACCTTATCCATAGGCAATTTGTTTGTGACCGAGGGCACAGGGCAGAATTCTTCATAGATTGCCAGGAAGGCAGTGGGAATTCTAGAGGGAATTGCCAAGGATATAAAACTGGGACTGAGGCCACTCAGACCATAGAATTGGGAACGTAGACGATCCCATAGGGTAACGGTTTCCGGCAACCAGCCGTGTTAAGATACACACAGCATGCTGGAAATTTGTGATATGCAAGAAGACAGCATGGTTATTAATAGAACGGTAAGATAATACCTATCTATTTATGTAGTCAAACCATCTGGTTGCAATGTAGAGCTATCAGCATGAGATGATAGCTAGTAGAAGGGGTCGCTTTGACGCCTCCGGAAGGCTCCGGCAGACCGAAGGCACGCCGGAGGCCGCTCCAGCAGAGTTTCTGGCATTAGGGAAGACAAATATATAAGTCCGGGGTAAAGCCAGGATGGCGGCCGCCGGCACAACGGCGGCTCCGGCAGCCGAAGGTTGCCGGCTTGGTGACAGGGACTAGGAAAGGGATATAGCAGAACCGGACTGCCGGCAGTGGATGCCAGCACTCCGGGGGCCGGACCGATGGACGGACGACCGAAGCTATGAGGTATGAGGGAAGGCCATCGGCTGGACGCCGACGGGAGGCGGCAGTCCCCGGCACACGGAGGACTGACGGCCCAGGGGGCAAGGAATGTGTCACCAAAGGCGGGAGGTGGGTATCACCGACAGAGGAAGCGGCAAGGGACCGGCACCAGGATAGTGAAAGAGACAGAAGGAGGGATGTAGGGGTACGGACACGGACCCCAAGACATCCCACCTGAGTGGGTGTACCCATGATAGAGGATAGCCCTATCACCCAGAGGCAGGGGCCGCAGGTGGCCGGGAGCCAGGGTAGCCCAAGGGAGGGCTAGGGAACACCCAAGAGGGGGAAGAACCCCTGCGGACAAAACGCATCCAGTGGCTAACCCCATAGGACACTATGAAGGGTATATGTACCAGAGCGGACTGCACACAGGAGCTCAAGGTAGCCCTATCACTCCACCCTAAGGAGGAGTTGTAGGACAGGGGACAGATGGGTATAGACTAACCTAAGTATAGGCTAGGCCATACAAGAGATAGGAGGGGAGGGGAGAAGAAGAAGGGTCTTCTATAGAGGAGGCTCTGTACCAAAGCGGCCACCAAGGAAGGGAGGACGCTCCCTAGTCTAAGGCAAGGCAGCCTGTCTGAGAACGGTGCATGGGTATCGTTTAGCAAGGCACAGAACTAACTCCCCCCCAAGCCTAACCTACAGCAGGGATGTTACACCCTGAACTAGGAAGGATGGAAGACGTATCGCTATTGCAGGGAAGGTCGGAAACCAAGCCCCAGCAATAGAGGAAGGACATGCCTGCCGTTCCTCATTCTCGGACGCAACCCGAAGGGGGGATCATTCCCTTAGGGAGGACAGAGAAGCGATAGATACTCTGATATGAGCTTGATCCCCTTACGTGGTAGGGGAGCAAGGCTACACAGAGGGGATGCCCTAAGGCAGGGGGTGAAGGAAGCATATAGGGGTCCTACATGTAGGTTAGGTTAGAAAGGCACACTATCTAACCTATCCCCTATATGGTCCCTGAAGGCGAAAACCCTTGCATCACAGTCAACAGTATCATAAAATAATGCCACTATCTTCATAACTAAACCTAGGATCACTGAAATATATTATGCATGAACACTTATGATAGGCGCTCTGGCATAGGGGCTAGACTAGCGAACTGGTATGGGGTCAGATGATGACCGATAACAAAGCGTCAAAACACGATATATAAAGTTCCAAGCTATGAAGACTAAATAACATATTATCGATTAGTTAATGAGGCCGGAAAACGCTGTTGAGGCTAGCTAAATAAGGCATGCAAAACAACAGCGACGCCATAAAATGGCGGGTCCGGTCGAGGCACAGCTCTGCCACAAAACATAAAATATCTCGAAAAGTAAAAGTTACTTTACGGTCAGAGCTTATTTAAACAATACTGGAACCTTGTACTCAACTTTCCAGAAGAAGGCGAGGCCGAGGGTAGAGACATGGCTAAGATGCAAGTCGATAAGATACGCACAGGGAAAAATCCGTCTAGTAAGGCAAGCTACTAAGCGAAGGATGAGGACGGACGTGACGTCATTTAGCAATGGCGCCCGTTTGTTTATGTCTCGAGTACCAAAAGTAGCCACGAACGAGATTAGCTGTGGAACGGCTCCCCAGCTATTCTCCGCCCCTACACATCGAAGAGTTAACTCTATGTGGGGTGCAGATAGCTATGTGGCGCGTTAATACATGCGTCCCCTGTTGATATACGATGTCTTAAAGGGAAACCTTTAGGATACTCGCTCCAGAAGTTAGAATTCTGTGATAACCTGTGGTTAAATTCTCTGGGAATATTTAGTAGTTATATACCCAAGGAAGCTACCAAAAGGAACCTTCCATCAGGACGCCATGGCTTGAGCCCAAAAAATATAATATAATATAATTGATATGGTATAAAATATAATGAGTAGGAAAGCATGCGAATAAGATAGAAAGAGACGCAAGCAAGAGGCAGGGAGAGCCGAACCTTCCAGCGTGGGAAGGACCGAGCTGGTGGGGGGGGGGGGGGGGGGGCAACATAACACAAAGTCGGTGAGGTGCCGACATAAAAATATAAAAACAAACTGCCTCGCGAGAGTCCCACTCTAACTAAAGCAACTACTAGTCGTAAATATAATGTAATGTATCGTTTATGAAAATGTAATACCGTGGAAATATAAAAAACTAGCAGCGCCCGAAGGCGAGCAGGCATGCCAACCGAACACGAACTGTGATACCGTAGTACCATAACTGTATCGTAATTAACAGGATAATGAAATACCATAACAAAATAAAATAACACCGAGTGTGAACCGTGAATTACCCAGAAAGGTTCAAAACGAAAAACAATCAGTATGGAGGACTAATTTTAAAGCGTTAAGAACGAGAGAGAGAGAGAGAGAGAGAGAGAGAGAGAGAGAGAGAGAGAGAGAGAGAGAGAGAGAGAGAGAGAGAGAGAGAAGGTAGCCCGCCGCTATGGCGGTCCCGACCGCGATCAGTGAAAATTAGAAACTGTGATAAATTAACAACTAAGGGCAAGGCTACCTCCAAAAACTCAAAACTCATAGATCTGGTACTTAACTTTGACGGAGTGACAGTAGATTCCGACATCATGATATAATCCTGGGTAAATCCGGGAAAAAGCACAAACCGAAATACAGTAAGTGAACCTCTTAACGCGAGTGCTATTAAAGGAGTGACGTCACTAGCGTGGGTTGGACTGTTGGTAGTAGACGGTGCTAGGTCTTGAACGGCACCTCGCTGTACAGGGATATTGAGAGGAGATATCTAAATGGTACGAGGCCTCTGGTTGTGATTAATTATCACGCCCCAGTTATTATACCGACACCTAATTAGGTGAGCGAGCTGGGTTCAACCTAGCATTCCTAGACTATATTTTCTCTGGTAAATTCATAGCAAGTTTTTACCTTAGCAATGATGTTAAAGGAGCATTTCACTGGGCGGCACAGGTCTGAGCCCAGAAAGATATTATCCACTCTTTTAGAGATGGTTATTTTTCTATTGTTGCATGGGGGGGGGGGGGGGAGTTTTATAGCATGCCAGGCTACTCATTGTTGCCAGGTTTAGTACCCAACTGGCTCCTGGCTGATATGCATCTCCTCTGCTTGCATATACTTTCATTTTCTTTTTCGGTGGAGCAATAAATATGCTCTCCTTTTTTCTTTTATTGTGAGAGTTTTTAGACATTGCTTTGCTGCATCTTTCATTACTGGGATTAATGAGCCAGCAATGTATCCTGCATTGTGCTCAATTGCTGCAATATGGTAGGCAAAAGTGGCAGTATCTTTTCCATGATATCTTACTTTTGGGCACTTGGCCCATACTTTACTGTTGAAAGCCTCGTTCATATTTTGAGTATGGCCCTTCCTGCATCTGCTCAAGATATCATCCGTTGCAACTATCAAAACACTGGCGGACAAGGGTCATCTCTTCTTGGTTCAGTCTTAGTTTCACTTTAATTTTATCATGACTTCTTGGCTTCCTATTTCTTGCAATATCTTGCTGATAAAAACAGTAGCTCTTCTCCCCTTCTGGGCACAACAAATGATCGTGTTTATCATCAGTGCTTGTTAAATTAAGAAATATGGTCATTATTTCCCTTCTCACAGCACAACCATAATATTTACTGCACTTCACACAATTATTTTCACTATTTATCTTTCACACCGAGAGTACTGACAAATTTAATTCTTTCCATTTTTATTGGTCACTTTTTTACACTTCTTTTTCAATTGCTCTAAAAGCTGTTTGAGTTTTCTGCTCATGATTTATGCATTCCTCTTTTACCACTGGGTACTCAGTGCCATATGGACCAGTTCCTTCTTTCATTTCTTGTATTGCTTTAAACCATTTTCCATCACCATCTCCTACATACACACTGTATCTAAATTTTCTTTTTAAAGATCTTCCCCATATTGCAACAGCAGCATCCACTTCCATTTTCCCGGAATATTCATAATAATTCTTCTTGCATTTTTCAGTGTCTTTATGTGCCTGCAATTTAGCCTAATGTTCATCTTCTGTAATCAAAGTTTTCTTTAGTTTTCCATCAATATTATTACAAGCATTGCAATTTTTTGAGAATATTTCTGCATCAATGACAAATCCCGTATAGGCTTCTGTCTTTATGCCCATGCCAATTGATGTAAAGCCCCTCTTCATCCATGTACCATCGTACATAACTTCAATATCCAGAATCCCAGCTTCATCAGGTTTGAAGCCCATTGCTTCATAGTGTTTGAAAATTAACTTGTCAACTTCTGGAATCATTTCATCATACTGGTTCTTAGCAATGGTTTCAACATAAGTCTTATAACGCTTGTACATATAAGATGCAAGTGGTTAAGCACCCGTGGCACTCGTCATATTATTCAGGGCGGCGAGACCTCCCCCATTCATTATATTCTGGTACATAAATGAAGCAGTAACTTCACCAATATTATTAGTTTTCAAACTTTCTACCTTTTTCACTTTTGAATAAACAATATTTTCAGGTTCTGCACATTTACACTTATAATCAGTAACATCTAAATTCTGTCTTTCAAAATAAAGTTCAATTTTGCTGCTACAATCATTGCATATGACTTTCATTGAAACATCTTAGTGTCTTTTTTGATAAGCAAATTATTTCATCATCATTTCGTTCACTTTGTTTCATCATACTGTTCTTTTTCGCTTGTGTATTCCTACACGAGTTCACCTCGCCGTTCAGCTCCAGCACAAACAGCTGGTGTGGAGCACGTGTCACCACCAACACAAACACTTGTTGCATCATCATTCATATCAGTAATACTATCACAGCAAATTGTATCATCTTCATCATCTGATAGCACTAATAATAAGTCCTCCTCAATATCATCAAATAAGCCCACAGTTTCACTTATATTCGTAGGAATCCTGTAGAACATATTTGTAGGAAAACTAGTGTTTATCATTTTGCACACGGGGAGACAAGGTCATAGAAGGGACAACCACGTTGTTCTCTTCCATGTCGTTCTTTCTTTTGTTTTCCTCAAGTTTCTGTCTCCTCTTTTCATGTAAATTCAGCATGTTTTTAGCAGACACTAAATGCTTGTTAGACCACTTCCTCTTAGGCATGATTAGTTGCCAAAAACTAGCAAAAAACACGGTATAAACAGACGTTAGCTGATCGAGACCGAGAGCACATGCGAGGACACACCCACTCACAATATTGATCGGGTAAGCACTGCCTTGTAGAAATGTCGAGTCAACAGAAAGCGTGTGCATTCACGTAGAAAGGAAAAATATTGTACCGTAAAAAGCAAAATACAATCCAATATCAAAGTAACCAATTGCAAAATAACTAGGTCACTGGATGATACGGCTGTCAGGTAGATTCTTGGGTTAGCATATGCATGCACAAAATTGCAATTTTTACCTACTAAAATACTCCAGATTGCTTTCATCTTTCGTCTGGCAACAGTACACACCTCGAGGCTACAGGAGAGCAGTAAAACTAAAATTTGTGATCTTGACCCAAAAATCGAGTTTCTTCCCTGATGAGAAATTTTTCCCAACTAAAACATAGGTAAATCTGCCTCCAAGTTTTATGGTACAGTTACATAGCAACGAGTAGTTTAAAGTAACTGTCCCTCTCTCTTTCAACTATAAGAGCGGTTGTATAAATGTAAATATTTGTGCAGTTTATCTAATCGGGCAGTCTTCCTAATCGGGCAATTGTCCTAATCCGGCACTGTTCATTCGGGCAGATGTCCGTCGGGAAGTTGTCCCGATACCAACCAAAAGAGTGTCATGCCTATAACAAATCTAGAATATGGTAATTTAAAAAAAACAAGCATGAAAAAATTAATCAGTCCATCAATGACCACTATGAAAATCATTCCTGTTTATTCTTTAAAATTGTAAAATGTTTTAGGGAATCAGAGGAAGTACTGTAATAGTAAACACTTTTGAAGAGTAAAAAAGTGAAACAGGAATGAAAATCAGTGCAGCAGTAATATAACCAAGCAGACTGTATTAAAAGAGAATCAGGATTACAAAATGGATTTTGTTTACAATTTTTGGTACCCTAAAGATATGGGAAGAAATAACTAAAAGGGTTCAATATTTCTATTCTCTTTGATACACACACAAACCAAGATTCTATTTCAGAATGGAAGGGTAAAAGTACCTCATTAAAACTCCCCAAAAATTTATGCACTTTGAACAGAGTGCAATTCCAAACAGTAGATGTGGCTCCATATTTGCCAATTGAAAATGGAGATCTTGGACTGGATTTATAGATTGGGGTTATATAAACAACTGTTGGAGCCTGGGAGACTACCGAATGCCAAAATGTATCTAGGCTAATCTCCAAAGTTACACCGAGGTAAAAGAGGATGGACAAGATGGAGGAACAGAAACAAGAATAGAGGTAAAGTTTAAGGATATAAAGTAATTGCAACAGGAAGCTGAAGGAATGCTGCTAAGATACCAAATAATGCCTACAGTGCACTGGCATTTTGAATCTGTGGGACTACAAAATGTAACCATCCATATCTGGAGTCACTGCAAAGATGACACTAACAATGACATGCCAGGCCACCGCACAGAGCAAAGGGATATTGTTTTCAAGTATAATCACTTCCTAGCATTTTAAATAAATTTCTTTATAACTACCTAGGTCAACATGAAATTCACAAATCTTGTACAGTATTCTGTTTAGAGGCGAGATTCAACAGATACCTAACCAGTCACTAAATCCCATAAACATTACCCAGGGACCACAGAGTGAATTAGCCAAAAAGGACCTTCTCAGTCATGGGAGACTAACTACAGTATTTTATTTTGACATTGAAAATCACTAATACAGTTGGGTAGTGCCAATCTTTATGACTCAAGTCGCATGAGTATCAAACTCTTTCAGCACTAAAAACAACACTGGGAATACAATATAATACTTTACAGGACTACAAAATTGGTAATCATGCCAAGCCGTTGGCACAACTTTTAGCAATAATTTCACTTGTCATTAATTTCTAACTAAGGTTCACTGGCAACAAACAATGGGACCAGTCAGTTGCCCTTTAGTATAAATGCCATTACCAAAAATCTATACAATACAATATTATTCTGGATAAGTTCTGAGATTTCTTCAATGACAATTCATCTCAAGTTCCAGTATTAACAACTATGCTTCAAGTACTTCTAAGCCTTTCACAACTGGGACATCATAACATGCCTAGCAAAAATTACTGGGACGTTTGACGTCCTTTACAAATAAACAAAATTTATAAAGCATATGAAAGTTTTATTCATTCTGTCTCCAATAAAACATGGTATGCTGTATCTAAGATTTTTCACTATAGAAACTCTTCCCCTTCTTGATTTTAGCTTCCAACACTGGCCACCCCCTTCTTTCTTCAGCCAACCAATGAAGACTTGGGGTTCTAGTCTTCACTTTTGACCATCTATTGGCTAATATAGGGCGTTTTGGTTACTTCGTTCAATCACACCACTTTCTCTAGCCAATGGAAACAATGCTTACACGAGGCATTACTCAAAACCCCCATAACACCCCCTAGTACAGGTAGTCGCTGACTTACGGCGGAGATTTCCGTAGATTTATTATGATGCGTTATAATGCGGCAATCATCTCGATCACATTTTATCAATATTGTCTTACTGTCTATCATTATTCCATTTTCTTGTTTCAAAAAGATATATGCTCTATAAATGCATTTTTTTTATTCTATTTTTCAATTTTGGAAGCATTTTACCAGTCAATAATTACATAAAATTTTGTTTATCTTTGGTTATGAGCTGATCTGAAAGTGCCGTTACCTACCGTATCAAAATATGGCGTACATACGAATGGGAATTTTTTTTTTTTTTATAATTTCTTAAGTTATTAGAAATATCATGATAAATATTACATCAGCACCAATATGTTCAGTAAATGTTCCCATACAGTTCATCTTATTATTACGTATTATGCGAAATCGTTGTAGCTCTTTCAAGGAGTGTGTGTGTGTGTGTGTGTGTGTGTGTGTGTGCGTGCGTGCGTGCTCGCTCTCGCAAACGCATACAGGTAGTTCATTTGTAATGCTTCACAGAGTATTCATTTTTTAGTTCAATATTAAGCCTTCATATTTCATTAGACATTGAGTTTAATTGCGGTTTATTAAAACACGTTCTTATTTTATTTTTCTATTTCTTGAGCATTTCAATAATTAACGATTACTTTTGGCATCCGCTGATCTAAAGGTCACGCTGCCGTATTACAATAATGCGCACATATAGTATGAATAACACCGATTTATATAATTTTCTTGACATTCAAAATATCTTCATAATGAATATTACATCAGCGCCAATATGTTATAGGTTATCACATTTTCCTTACAGTTCGTTTAAAGGCCTCATTATTAGTTATAAAAGGAATACGCACCTCTCTCTCTCTCTCTCTATTTTTAATTCATTATTAAATCTTCATATTTCTTTGGACATTATTAGGGAATGGTAATGTATCTGAACAAAATCACTTTATTCGTCACTCGCCTTCCGCCGTAAATATGACGTCAGACTTTTTTGTTAATTTACAATAAGTTGTACTATTCTCAATGATACAGACCACTGAAACACTTGATATCGTTATTCAGTGTTTTGATGATGGGAATACTGTAATAAGATTACTCGGTAAAACGATGAAAGGAAATCATTCGGTTTGTCAGCTCGCTTCCGCCGGAAATATGACATCACAAGATACGTGATATAAACTCTGCAAAGAATGACTTGCAAAATATGTAAAATTCTTTTTTATCCTTGCAAGAAATGAAAAAAATACAAACTTGCCAACCAAAAGGATTTTATTTTCATCATGTAAAAATAAATTTATTTTTAAGAAAATATTTGCCCTATTAGTCTGCTTTCTTTAAATAAATATCGATCTATTATCAGAGATTAAATAAAACTAGCTCACAGTCAAATTTACGCTATGTAGTAATCATGACAACCGATACAGACCCATATAACACTTTGTATCGTTACTTGATATTTCAATAATGGGAATACTAATATCAATCGTTAACTTATTGGAAGGAAATCACTGTACTGCCTGGTCGCTTTCCGCCGGTGATATGAAGTCACCCGAAATATAATATGAACTCGACAGATTAAAACTTTTCTTAATTTCTTATTGGAAATAGATACTGTATATTAACAATAAAAGAATATAATTTACCGAGATAAATCAGTTTATTTTTATACAAAAAAAAATTGATTTTCAAGAAAATATTCGTCCTATTTCCGGTAGACTTGCGACGTCATCACCCTGAAAAAATTGTTGTAAAGTCGAATCGTCATAAGTCGCATAGGTCATAAGTCGAACACTACCTGTATAGTGGCGTAGCTCTTCTAACCTCACCCCATCAACAACTCTAAGACACTTGAGATTCTAATCGTATTTGTCCTACGTGACAAATCACACAAGGAACTTTTCCTGAAACATGGATGTGTTGCTCTCCCCCCCCCTCCTTCCAACTGACGGCAACTCTGACCGTCAGCCATGCACCAACGATGCCATGAAAGTTATATACTGTAGAGCTCTTCCTTCCGTATCATTCAATCTCAAAATATCTAGAATCTCATTAGATTGCTTGCTTACCATGCTGGGCGGTATATCTTGGCAATCCATGTTTGCCAACTGTTATACTATTATAACCGTATGAGCAACTATGAGTAATGAGAGCTTTGGGTGTGGAGGAAATGCCCCCTAAATCTCGAAGTCACTGGCAGCAGGTGACGGATTGGGTTTAAGGCGATGGACAAACTGTGTCTGGCGTTTGCTCCCGATGCCTAGCGGTTGATCTTACTAGAATGAGTATAGACCGGCAAGGGTCACTTGCCTTAGTTAGATATATAGTGCGCATCACAAGGAACTGGCCATCCTTTGGTGAATCTAGCCTATGAATCCTCTATGGACTTGGTCATGGAAAGACGACAGAATGGCCCCGGTCCCGGCGTAGTGTGTTGCTAAGAATTTCCATTTATAAGTATTGAAGAAAAATTGAAAATAGGTAATTGGAATGTTAGAACCATGAATCAGACTGGAGGTTACAGCAAGTGGAGAGTGAATTTATGAAATATAGTTTGGATATCCTAGCCCTAAGTGAAACACGTTAGGGTATTGGTAAGGAAACTTTAGACCAAGGCAATATACATATCTACTCAGGAAGATCAGATGGAGTTGGAAAAGAAGGGGGTAGGAATGATAATGCACCAAGAGCATAATGGCAATAATCGAGTGGAGAGCTGTAAATAGTAGATTGTTACTAGCAAAGTTCAAATCAAAGCAGTGCAATATGAGTATTATAGTTTGCTATGCCCAAACAAATGTTTTCCTTGAAGAAGAAGATGAATACTATCAATAACTGCAGAGGGTAATAGACGAGATCCCTGAGAGATGAAAATTGGGATTGGCGACTTCATTGTTAAAGTTTGAAGAAATAAACAAGGGATAGAGAATGTGATGGGTGTTGAGGATCTTGGCAAAGTTGCAAATGAAAATGGAGCACATATCATAAGTTTCTGTTCAGCAAACAATCTAGTCATTGGAAGTATTCTTTTTCAACAAGTAGATCCACAGGTATACATGGACTTCACCATGAAGCATTTACAAAAATCAGATAGATCACATTGTCATTAATAGAGGACTGAGAAATTTAAGAAGCTATAGGTGTGCAATATTGGTAGTGATCACCAGCTCCTCATTGCCACACAAACTAACTGAAAGCACCCAACAAAAAGATGGAGAGAATACCTAGGTTATATACAACTAAGCTTTTACAAGAAGAGCACAGAAAAACATTTGCAATTGAATGTAGGAATCAATTTTCAGTTTTAGAAACTTTTTAAGAGACCTAGAACAGACATCTAATAAAGAATGATGTGATATTAAGAACATATATCAGTCAGTTGATAGTGAAGTCTTGGGACATGCAGTTACAAGGAGAAAGACATGGATATCAAATGATACTTGGGATACAATAAAAAGGAGAAATACAAATTGATTGTTGAAAGTTTTCGAGAAAGTAAGGAAAATTGCAAAGCTTTCCAGTATTGATAGTGCCGTTAAAATAAAAAGCCAGGAATAACTGGAGAGAATATTTAGACAGTAAAGCAGATGAGGCTGACAGAGCTATGAATTCAGGAAGAGGCTATAATGTAAGAATTGCTCATAGAATTATTAATGAAATCTGAGGGCAAAGAAGCAGCATATACCCATCAAAGAGAGATGACTCTTATGGCAACAGAGGGTGAAGAAATACAACGTTGGAAGGAACACTTTAGTGAGGTTATGAATAAGAGGTTAAGGGAATAATTTGATTTATTTATCTGGAGTTGATGAAGACCTGAATGTGCCCATGAATGAATACAGTGTTTGAAGTCGAAGCTATTCTAAAAAAAACTAAACGGGATGGAAAGCTCCAGGATATGATGAAATAACTGTCGAGATGATATTGACCGAAAATGAAGTATTCCCAGACTACTTACAAGATTATTTTGAAGAATGTGGCATGAAGAGGCAAAGGCTGATGAATGGGAGTTAGGAGTGTTGGTAAAAATAGCAAAAAATGGAGACCTGGCTGACTGCAATAATTACAGAGGCACAACACTTGTGACAGTTATGAAAATACATAGTATGCTTATTCTAAAGATACTAGAGAGAAAGACTGATGAAACACAGATGAACAAGCAGGATTCAGAAAAGGTAGAAGTTGCACTGACCAAATTTTCATTTTGAGACTTACAGCAATATAGAATATAGAAATCCACTTTGGATGGCATTTGTGGACTATGAAAACACCTTTGATAGAGTGCACCGGCCAATTTAGTGGAGAGTCCTGCATTACTATGTGTAAGCAGGTTAAGAAAAACTTGTCCCATGCCACTGCCTTATTCACAGACTTCGTCGTGATCTCCTCCAGTCTGTCAAATGCCTCAGAGGCCGTTAATGAGTTCCACTGAACCTCTGAGTGTGTTGCATCTATAGCCATCCTTAACTTCTCATCGCAGTTTAACCGGATACTGATAAGTGCATTCTCTCCTGAGACGTTTCCTAAGGCCAGCCAATCACTCATAGAGCGACACCATTCTCGAAAACTGCTTTGTGTCATCTCATAGCTACACTTCTCAGGGCACATCGCCCTAACACCTGCCGAGGCTGAACCATGTGGTCTTCCTTGTGCCATGAGGCCAACCAAAGCCTGTAACAAGTCCTGTCCCTCGTGGCGCCGGCGTGCCGGTGTTGCATTCCTGCTTGCAGTGCCCCTGGGGGAACGTCTTGCTGTGCCCCTGGGTGTGTTGTGATGGCCTCGTCTCAGCATCTTGTAGGTCCTGCTTTGGAACGAGATTCACTGCGCCATGTAAGCAGGTTAAGACATACTCGGGAACAGTTGATTCCTTTAATGTACAAGAGTTGAATACAGATCAAGGGATGAGCGGGAACTGACTTGTGTCTTTTCCTGAACCCCGTGCAGAGATACACATAACAGGGAAAACATATCGTACATCAAGTTGAACATTCCTACACCTCCCCTTTAAGATCAAAGCTCCCCATTCAAAGCAAACTTAGTATATTTAAAACACAAGTATAGATTTCTCCTTTTAGTTGCAAAAATAATAAAACTGGTAAAGGTGGTAACATGTGAAGCAAAAGGAAATCAGCTATAATAAAGATAGTCCTTCGGACACAGCGCTGGAACATACATGAATGGTAAACATGACAAGAGGAACACTTATTAAACCCAAATAATCAGGATTAAAGTATATGCACAAAACTTGACATGTTTAGGGGATATTTATTAAACACAACTAAAATGAATTATTCTGTAATATAATCATCGTGCCATTGCGGAGGACGACGCACCCTAGTGCTACTTCTCTCCTGGGTGGGTACTGGGCCAGCCTCCCCCGAGGCGGTGGGAGTAGGTTCTCCCTCAGGTGGTGTGGGTGGCAGGGATCTCAAATGCTTGCGATTTCTTGTTGAAATTCTTCCGCTCCCGTCTAACCTTATACGATATCGGCGGTAGCTATTCTTTTCAATAACCACCCCGCTTCTATTCCAGGCTCGTGTAGTCACATCCTGGATAGCTACCCTCTCACCTATTTGTAGGGGGGAAAGATCCTTGGCTTTCTCGTTATACTTAGATGATATTCGTTGCTCAACAACGCTTCTTTCCCTCTCTCTTGCGGACAAGGTTTCCGACCAATGCTCGGTGACGAAATGATAACTTTTTAACATTGGCACCGAGTCTCGAAGTTGGCGACCCATGGCCAGCTGTGCAGGAGACTTATCTATACCACGTAATGGTGTATTTCTATACTGCAATATCGCCTGAGCTACCTTGTCATTGTCTAGCCCTCCATCAGGTAGAGTATTGCCCATTAATGTTCGTTTGGCGGTGCGCACAGCAGCTTCTGCCCGCCCATTGGACTGGGGGTAGTGAGCAGATGACACTCTCATAGATACTCCCCACTTACCGAAGAAATGTCTCATTTCCATGCTCGTTAGATTCGTGCCCTCGTCCACTGATATTTCTTCAGGCGCTCCCCACTGCATAAAATATCTTCTAAAAACTGGGATCAATCTCGCGGATGTAGTTCCGTTAGCGAAGAAATAAATTTCCATCCATCCAGTCAGTCGATCGGCGTAGACCATATACTGCCTCCCTGCTACTTGAAATAAATCTGCAACAGTTCTCTGAAATGGATATTCGGGAGGGGGAGTGTATATAATACTTTCCCTTTGTTGTGAAGGTGCCGCAACATTGCAATCATGACACTGTGCCCTATAATTTGCCAAGTCACCCTCAATCCCAGGCCAATAAACCGCCTGTCGTGCTCTTCTGATCATGGAGTCAGTTGATTGATGACCTGAATGTAAATTGGTTGCAATGCGTAAACGTAGTACCTCCGGAACTACCAGACGAACATGCCCCTCGTCATATGCATATGTGACTAATCCTTCAATGACAATCAGGTTTTAGGCAGGTTTTAGGCAGGGCTCCACTTGAGACCTTGACGACGGCCAACCCCCTTCGCTGACACGTCGCTGCAATAGTAAATAATCAGGATCCTTCTCTGCTTCCCCCCTCAGGGTAGCCCAGTCCATAGTAATGACGTCATCCGCCAGCGATGACGTCATGGAGGCAATACAAACTTCGTTCATAAGTTCCTCCTCTTCTTCGTCTTTGACGGTAGTTTCACTGCGAATCACTGGGTATCTTGATAACGTATCGGCTGCCGAATTCTTCTTCCCCGGCAAATATCTTATGGTAAAACTATATTGCATAGTTCTCTCCTTCAACCTTAGTAGTCTCGGGTTTGCAATGTCTTTTAGGCTCCTATCCCCAAAGAGTTTTACCAAAGGTCTATGGTCCGTGATTAAAATGAAATTCGGGCATCCCAGTAAAAACAATCTCTATTTCCTAAGGCACCATACTACTGCAGCCGCTTCCCCCTCAATGACGGCATAGCCGGCCTCCGCCTCCGTCAGGTGCCTGCTGCCACATAATGCCAGTTTCCATCCCCCCTTACAACAAAAAGGGGCATTGAGATCCTCGCAATTGCAATATTGTTGCAATATAACAAATCCCATTCCTTCTCTGCACCAATCGGTAACAACAACAGTGCGCCTTGTCTTATCATAATATGTCAGTCCATCACCCAACATCTTGCAAATGCTGTCCCGGGCTGCAACAAAACTGTTTTGAAGGCGTTGGTCCCAATAAACTTTCCGATGGGGGGATTTCTTGAGAAGATCCCTGAATGGTTCCATTACTGGTGCTACAGCCACGAAAGGTGCAATTTGGTTCACAAGTCCAAACCAAGATCTTATATCCGTGATAGTTGGGCTTACAGGCATGGGGAAGTTCTTAATGGCACTCATACGCTCATTAGAAGGCCTATAATTATCCCAATCAAGTTCGTACCCCACAAACTCTACCTGTCTTTGACAAAATCGGAATTTATCCGGATTCAGCGTAATACCATTATCTCCACATAATTGCAAAAAATCACAAGTATGCCAAAAGGCTCCCTCAACACTGTCGTCATATAACAACACGTCATCTATGCACTTGTACTTTCTGTGTACATCAATAATGACGTCATCAAACCTTTTCGTGTATGCATCGGGGGCCGCGCAATGACCCATAGGTGTTCGACAATACTGGTATCTCCCCCATGGTGTAATAAACGTTGTCAACTGTCGGCTTTCCTCATCTAATGGCACCTGGTGGAATCCGGCATAGGCATCAACTACAGTCTTGTATGTACGAAGTGGCACACCCGAGACCATGTCAAAAGGAGCACATGTGTGATGCGTTTCTCGTTTGCAATTCTTATTAAGCTCTTGATAGTCCACGGTCCTCCGTGGTTTACCATTTTTCTTTGCTACTACTACCATCCTCGCACACCAGTCCGTAGCTGTACCAGCAGAGTCCTCCCTAATTACTCCTAATTTGACATCTTCGTCGAGCTGAGCCTCAACATCGGCCTCCCAATGCTTAGGGACTGGTATAGGTGTATGACACGCATAGGGGATGGCACCTTCCCTCAGGTGAATGTGGTGAGGGGCTCCTTTCATCACCGGCAGAGGGTTTCTTGAAACGTTGAACGTAGTCTTCGCAAAACGTTGCAGTAGCCAGTCCCTCAGCCTAGGGACATTCTCCTCCGTGGCAGCGTATGGCATCTCGCGCTGACGACCACCACCCCCTACCCGTGTGCAAAAGTTTTCTTCAGGCGTTTGGCGGGGGTTAGTCGACGCAGAGGGTTTCCGAGTGACGTCATTCACGGTAGCGACAGTATGATTGGGAAACTTTGTATGCACTAGACCTAGTGATTTACACACTCCTAAAGACATATAAAAACGGGTAGCACCCTGCACAACGATAACACTAGTGCTCACTGATTTATCACCCAATTCTATTAGCATATCAACAGACCCATATATTCTCAATGACTTCTCCCCTGCGTGATTTACAATGACATTACACCGAGAGAGATTAGGTACCTTCAAACCCAATTTTGGTAACAAATCTACCCCTACTATACACACTTCTGCCCCTGTGTCTGGAACAGCCTCAACAACGACACACTCACATGAGAACTCATGCTTAACCTTTATTTTCACCGTCGGCAGTTTCCCCACTGCCGCACATAGGCCTACCTGGCGATTGTCCGCAGGTGGATAGGCAACAGTGCATGACGTAACAGACGCGTCCACGATAGGCGCCGTTTTGGCGGGCTGTTGCCCCCCTTGACGACAGAATTTAGCAAAGTGCCCCACAATACCACACTGAAAACGGTTAACATTATCAGCAGGACATTTTCCCTGCCAATGAGAACGACCACCACACTTTTTACACCTAGTATCTGACTTACTGCTACCATTAGGTTTCGAGCTACTACGGCCACGGCCGTGTCCTAGGTTTCGAGCTACTACGGCCACGGCCGTGTCCCTTGTCACTATTATTAGACCTATAGCTAGCAATAATTTTACTTTCATCTTCTAACCCACTGTCAACTAGGCCTAAGCCTATCTCATCCCCTTTTACCAAACTAGCTACGTTTGCCCTTCCACGAGCGCTAATACTATCCTTTTCTGCGGATTCATAAATTTCACATTTACGTAGCAATTTCTGCACAGTATTGAAAACCTCATGATCCTGTAGGATCTCTTGTTTAAGTCTCACATTGCTTAAACCACTTGTTATCCGCTGAACTAACACAAAATCATTCAGATCAGCTCGACAATGGGGACACTTAAACCCACAATCTAAGGCCAATTGTTGGCACCTATGCACAAAAGATTTTGCGGTTTCTTGATCGCCTTGTTGAGCTGAGAAAAACTTGTCCCATGCCACTGCCTTATTCACAGACTTCGTCGTGATCTCCTCCAGTCTGTCAAATGCCTCAGAGGCCGTTAATGAGTTCCACTGAACCTCTGAGTGTGTTGCATCTATAGCCATCCTTAACTTCTCATCGCAGTTTAACCGGATACTGATAAGTGCATTCTCTCCTGAGACGTTTCCTAAGGCCAGCCAATCACTCATAGAGCGACACCATTCTCAAAAACTGCTTTGTGTCATCTCATAGCTACACTTCTCAGGGCACATCGCCCTAACACCTGCCGACGCTGAACCATGTGGTCTTCCTTGTGCCATGAGGCCAACCAAAGCCTGTAACAAGTCCTGTCCCTCGTGGCGCCGGCGTGCCGGTGTTGCATTCCTGCTTGCAGTGCCCCTGGGGGAACGTCTTGCTGTGCCCCTGGGTGTGTTGTGATGGCCTCGTCTCAGCATCTTGTAGGTCCTGCTTTGGAACGAGATTCACTGCGCCATGTAAGCAGGTTAAGACATACTCGGGAACAGTTGATTCCTTTAATGTACAAGAGTTGAATACAGATCAAGGGATGAGCGGGAACTGACTTGTGTCTTTTCCTGAACCCCGTGCAGAGATACACATAACAGGGAAAACATATCGTACATCAAGTTGAACATTCCTACACTATGGAATTCCTTTTAAATATGTAAATATGATCAAGTCTGTTCATGAGCATAGCAAGTGCAAAGTTAAAGTTAATGGAGTCTGGTCAAATGAATTTCCAGTGAACATAGGAGTACTACAAAGGAATGTGTTGTCACCTGTTGTTTGTCTTCATGGATTTTGTAATGCGTAGAACAGTCAGAAATGGTAGAGAGGAATTTAGCAGACCTAGAATATGCTGACGATGACGTCTTTGTTAGCAGAACACCACAGGATTTGCAATGCTTACTTACCAGAATGCATGAAATATTACACTAGGTTGGGCTGAAGATAAATAGAAGAGAGAGATGATGAGAACGGAGTATGCAATGGAAGATGAAATATCCTTGGAAGGAGAAAGGTTTAATGAGGTAGAATCATTTAAGTATTCAGAAACTATGTTCTCCAATACAGGGTCTTTAGAATAAGAGTTTAGTGAAAGATTGAAAAAACCTATCAGACAATGGCTAGGTTAAGTAAAATTTGGAAATCAAATCACCTGAAATTACATTTAAACTAAGAGATTACTAGAGTGCCATATGTGGATGAGATCATGATGAGGGGTAGATGGAGATGGTTTGGGCATGCTCTTTGCACTTCAAGAGATTAGTTCACCAAACTTTCAACTGGGCTCCACACAGCACTAGAAGATTTGGAAGACCTAGGCCTACGTGGCTGAGGACTATGAAGCGTGAAGTGGAAGATGATGAATGTAGTAGTATCGATTCACAAACTCAAGATAGACGACTGGCGCTATTTTAACCGAGGCCCTTGGCATCAATAGGCTAGATGATTATGATGTTTACACTGCAACCCTTCTAATATCAGCAGAAACAGAATTAGGTTTTAACAGTGCTCACCCTTTGCTTGATTGCATGCTGTTTGACTTTCTAATTTGCCATTATGGACAGTAGTTTTAAATTACACATCCTATTGTAACTACCTCAACATCAATGATCCCTTCACAACCTTAATCTAGGGCTACAGAGAATCCTACAGTTTAAGTATGTCATACATACATATACCAAAGGCACTTCCCCGAATTTTGGGGGGTAGCCGACAACAACAAGAAACAACAAAAAGGGGACCTCTACTCTCTACGTTCCTCCAGCCTAACCAGGGACTCAGCCGAGTTCAGCTGGTACTGCTAGGGTGCCACAGCCCAACCTCCCACATTTCCACCACAGATGAAGCTTCATACTGCTGAGTCCCCTACTGCTGCTACCTCCGCGGTCATCTAAGGCACCGGAGGAAGCAGCAGGGCCTACCGGAACTGCGTCACAATCGCTCGCCATTCATTCCTATTTCTAGCACGCTCTCTTGCCTCTCTCACATCTATCCTCCTATCACCCAGAGCTTTCTTCACACCATCCATCCACCCAAACCTTGGCCTTCCTCTTGTACTTCTCCCATCAACTCTTGCATTCATCACCTTCTTTAGCAGACAGCCATTTTCCATTCTCTCAACATGGCCAAACCACCTCAACACATTCATATCCACTCTAGCCGCTAACTCATTTCTTACACCCGTTCTCACCCTCACCACTTCGTTCCTAACCCTATCTACTCGAGATACACCAGCCATACTCCTCAGACACTTCATCTCAAACATATTCAATTTCTGTCTCTCCATCACTTTCATTCCCCATAACTCCGATCCATACATCACAGTTGGTACAATCACTTTCTCATATAGAACTCTCTTTACATTCATGCCCAATCCTCTATTTTTTACTACTCCCTTAACTTCCCCCAACACTTTGCAACCTTCATTCACTCTCTGACGTACATCTGCTTCCATTCCACCATTTGCTGCAACAACAGACCCCAAGTACTTAAACTGATCCACCTCCTCAAGTAACTCTCCATTCAACATGACATTCAACCTTGCACCACCTTCCCTTCTCGTACATCTCATAACCTTACTCTTACCCACATTAACTCTCAACTTCCTTCTCTCACACACCCTTCCAAATTCTGTCACTAGTCGGTCAAGCTTCTCTTCTGTGTCTGCTACCAGTACAGTATCATCCGCAAACAACAACTGATTTACCTCCCATTCATGATCATTCTCGCCTAACAGTTTTAATCCTCGTCCAAGCACTCTAGCATTCACCCCTCTCACCACTCCATCAACATACAAGTTAAACAACCAGGGTGACATCACACATCCCTGTCTCAGCCCCACTCTCACCGGAAACCAATCGCTCACCTCCTTTCCTATTCTAATTCTAAGTATGTCATACAGAATAAAAATCAACAATATTGCTATGAATATTTTGAAGGTACAGTATTTATCCTAATGCTGACCTTCAAAATGGTACGTCAGTAGACTTATAGCCAAGATGTCTCCCGTGCAATTGGAGACTAAATTTCAGAAGTCGACGAGTATTTACAGCAAATGAGTTATGCTTCACTTCATGATGACACTACGCCATTTTCTGGAAAACAAAATTGTTTCTGGTAATGCAATCGCTAACACGATCTCAAACTTTCTTCCCATGGTATCTCAATACATACCCATATTAGTCCATTAATCCGATTTCCAATTAACTGAACACCACCTGGAACCAATATCTATTACTGTACATCATTAAACTAATTCTATCATTATTTTATACTGTCATATGTGCTACTCCCACTTGTCTTAAAGTCCATCAAACTACACTCAACATGTTCACCTTATACTGTACTGTATTGTAATAGGGTTCTCTATTTTTTCCCGAGGGGGCAAAATTAGACTAATGGCAGGGCAAAACTACCTACCTTAAAGATTAACACGAAAAAAAAGAAAAAGTACATGTTTTGATAGGTGTCAAATTGACTAACACAGTAGTGGTTTGCGGACTGTGGCCAGAGGTAGCACCCAAACTGCCTAGTGTCCGAATGCCGACCGCAACCCGACGTTTACTACACAAAAAAATATACAACAGTGGAATACCCAAAAACCTGAGTAACAGTTCAACAGACCGGAGTACTGGGCACCACCCCTTGATTTATACTGGGCAAGGGGACCCAGCTAGAACCTGACTTACCTGTTTGCTTCTCCTCCCTTTTGCTTGCTGATCATAAGTACAAGTATAAGAACATTAGGTGAAAGGAAATATTGTTTAATTAATTACGGGACACAGTGTGGGAGGAAAGAATTATGATAAATTACTGTACTTAAGAGATCTTAAAAAACAGTGGCTGGGGAAAAGAAACCGTGGTGGGAGGTTCTGAAATGAAATGCTATATACATAAAACAGGCAAAAAAACTATTTGAAAATTAAACTATTAAGAATACATTAATATATCAGTTAAGATAGTCAAAGGCAAAATTAACATCCCTTTTGCATATTGTACCAGCAAGAGAAAAAAATACTAAGCTGCATGCAAGGTATATCACCACACAGTTACAAAACGGAACTTCAAAATCCTTACAAAACTATGACTGCAGTACCTGAGGATTTGAAAGACTTAGAAATATTAGGATTCTCAACATAGCCTCTAAAAACAAAAAAAAAGCATTTCTTCAGAACTAAGTTTAAAGGAGAACCCCGCAATACTATAGTTTTATAACATCAGTAATGACCAGTAATAAACTTGAACACTTACTATCTAATGAGCCATCTATAAAGAACATATAACTGTGAAAAATACAGTACCACAATTTTCCCTAAATCAATACTGTTCTCACCAATCTCCCATCCACCATTGGGATGCAGTCACTTAAACAGTCCTAATTTCTGATCAGTACAGCCGCATACTATGTCTTACAGGTCTCTGCGGGCCCACTATAACACTTGAACAGTCATTCCCCGCCTAACATGAATTCACTCTTTGGGCCTCTGACCAGATATGCCATTTCAATAGCTCCTGTTAACTATTAATGTTTATGACACACTCTCAAATAGCAACACAGTAGCTTACTTCTAGTTCCAGGAAAGTTATATGAATATAGAACAGCATCACAGACTAGTACAGACTGGTAACAGGAAATATTCTACATTCATACTTGTTATGCGATACACTGGATTCCAGGGACGGATGTACTCACTCTTTTCTATATACCTACAGTAGTGAGCTAGATAATCTTCCCTTACACTCCCTACTGAGTGTAGGGGGTTGCTGTCAATACCTTGATTATATAGCTATCAATACCTGGAGAGGAATAAACGGATTTTGAGCGAAGCGAAAAATCTATTTTTGGGTGAGATAGCCATGGCGTCCTGATGGAAGGTTCCTTTTTGGTAGCTTCCTTGGGTATATCACTACTAAATATTCCCAGAGAATTTAACCACAGGTTATCACAGAATTCTAACTTCTGGAGCGAGAATCCTAAAGGTTTCCCTTTTAAGACATCGTATATCAACAGGGGACGCATGTATTAACGCGCCACATAGCTATCTACACCCCAAACAGAGTTAACACTTCGGTGTGTAGGGGCGGAGAATAGCTGGGAGCCGTTCCACAGCTAATCTCGTTCGTGGCTACTTTTGGTACTCGAGACGTAAACAAACGGGCGCCATTGCTAAATGACGTCACGTCCGTCGTCATCCTGAAGCCAGTTGCTTGCCGATCGCCATGATACTGCAGAGCAGGGTGGGACCTAAAAAACTGGACGAAGTAGCAGGGAGGGTCCATCAGGACGCCATGGCTATCTCACCCAAAAATAGATTTTTCGCTTCGCTCAAAATCCATTTTTTGGGCTCAAGCCATGGCGTCCTGATGGAAGAATACCAGAGAATCAATGTATCGTGGTAGATTTTCCCCTATTGAGTAAGTGCCAAGGGCTTTGAACAGGGTAGCATAGTAATCTTAATAAAAGAACCGTAGGGAAGAGACCTTCCTGCCCCCCTGGCAGTGAAGTTCCCACGGGCCATGCCGAGATCAAAGCGGGTATCGAAGGGCTATTCACCCTGCTAGAAGAACCTGAAGAACTTGGAGACAAGACTGAATAGTTGGCATTCATATAGGAACATTCTCAAAGGCAGACGAGTGGTGGTTAGGCACTGTATGTAGAGGAGAATTGTCTCGTCTCTAAGGTATATGAAGAGTAAGTATTCGTATTGGAATATTACATTGCATAGGTGAATATATAATAAGGGTTGAGACCTTAGTATCTTTATTAACCCTAAGAGGAAGGGGATAATAAAACTATGACAGACATGTATTTCATAGGATAAGTAGGAGCGGATTGAGACGCACAAGTAATAAAATAGAAATTTTATTTCACAATTGCAGAAAATTTAAATGAATTGCAATAATATGTAAAGTTAATTTACAACAAATTATAATGTACATAGTAATAAAGACTTGCTCTTGAATCTGAAAGGGAATTTCAAATTTATTAATAGGCACTCGTTCTCGAGGAACGTCAGTCTTTAATTAAAACACATCATGCTTTAGGCATGCGGCACTCGTGTGACGACTATGACATTTCACCTGGGATAAGAACAGTTATAAGAAAGCACTAAAGAACAGTTATAAGAAAGCACTAAGTGTTTTCGACATCACTACGTATCGCTCGAGGGTCAACATAGGCACCCGAAGAGTTAGAGTCCCAAGTAACTCGCTGTTCTATGCAGAGTTAGGTGCAGGTTTCATAACACTACCTGCGGCTACCACAAAATGTTTGACTTCGTGCACTTGTTTCGCATAATGTTTGAAGAAAACACGCGAGGACTTCCAGCCTGTGAAACTTTTAAGGCTTTCGAAGTCCATACTCTGAAAGAAATTCAGGGACGATGCAACTTTTCTAGGATCGTGACCGGCGGGTGTACTATCAGGATCCGCTCTGCGAATGAAGTAGGTGATTTTCGCTCTTAGTTGTTTCAGTGACAGGTCGCTGCCCGATGTTTCTCCTTTGAAGAGTTGGCCTCCACCAAAGTCCGAAGTTCTGCGAAGATAGACCTTGAGGCTCTCTACTGGGCAGAGAGGCATCTTCCTTCAGAGGGCATATTCTCCAAGGGCCCCATCTTTTGGTGGGTAATTCGTTTTTGGCGAGAAACGTCTGATCCGGGAAGAGGGTAAGGTCTCCTGAATCAGTAAACAGGATATGACCCTCTTCTCTTGATAATGCCACTATTTCGCTGACTCGGGCTCCTGAAGCAAGAGCAAAGAGAAATATAACTTTCTGAGTCAGATCCTTGAGAGGGCATGAATCATTATCAAAGTTGGAGGCGAAATGGAGCACCTTGTCCAATGACCAGGAGATCGGTTTCGGTGGGGGTGCTGGGCGTAGACGAGCGCATGCTTTCGGCAGTTTATTGAAGATGTCGCTGGACAGATCAATTTGGAAGGCATACAACAGTGGTCTAGTCAAGGCCGATTTGCAAGTAGAAATCGTATTGGCTGCCAAGCCCTGTCCATGAAGGTGAATAAAGGACATGCAAAAATCAATGGTGATTTCCGTAGGATTTTTTGCCTTGACGAATGAGACCCATTTTCTCCAAGATGATTCGTATTGCAGTCTTGTGGATTCGGTCTTGTATTCCTCGAGGAAGTCTAGACTTTTCTACGAGATCCCAAACCTCTTCTTCGCGGCTAGGGAGAGAAAATCATGAGATGAAGGTACTTGATTTTCGATGATGAAGCGAAGACAGTCGACTTCTGTACTTGCTGGGAGAGAGCTGGGCCCGGGAGAGGGATCAGCGTGGGCTGCAGCTCCAGGACCAGGGGGTACCAGTTGCTCCGGGGCCACTTGGGAGCCACTAGGGCCGCTGTCCCTTTGAAGGTTCTCAGTTTGGAGAGGACTTTCAGCAGAAGGTTGGTGGGAGGGAACAGGTAGATCTTGGACCATCTGTTCCAGTCCAGGGACATGGCGTCCACTGCCTCTGCCTTGGGGTCCTCGTACGGGGCCACATATCGAGGAAGTTGATTGTTGTCGCTCGTTGCGAAGAGATCGATCTGAAGTTCCGGGACTTGGTGAGAGATGAAGGAGAATGATCTTGCGTCTAGAGACCATTCCGACTATCGGGCTTGTCCGAGATAGAGCGTCCGCCGTCACGTTGCGGAATCCTTGTAGGTGAACTGCAGATAGGTGCCACTTCTTCCTCTCTGCCAGACGGAAGATTGTTAGAAGCACCTGATTTATCTGGGGCGATCTTGAGCCTTGGCGATTGAGACATCGAACTACCACCGAGTTGTCTAGGGTTAGACTAATATGGATCGAGGGAGGCGGGGAGAGTTTCTTCAGTGTTAGAAGGACCGCCATGGCCTCCAAGATGTTGATGTGAAACGTCTTGAATAGTGGAGACCACGTGCCTTGAGCCTGTTTTTGGTGGGAGTGACCTCCCCAACCCTCCAGCGAAGCGTCCGTGTGGATGTTGAGTGATGGAGGTGGGTGTTGAAGAGGGATGGACCTTTTCAGGGCCTTTGCTTCTGACCACGGCTTGAGGAGAAGTCGAAGTCTGTTTGGGAGCCGTCTCTTGAGGTCTCTACGCGATGGATGCAGAACGTCTCCAGACTCCCGCGGCATCCTTTAGCTGTGCACGAAGCACCGGGTTTGTCACTGAGGCGAACTGTAGAGCCTAGAACTCGTTCCTGCTGGCGTCTTGAGATCCGCTTGGATTTCAGTAGTCGCTTGACAGACCCTGCTATTTCCTTCCTTTTCTTCTGGGGGATGGAAAGGCGGTGTGACTGAAGGTTCCACTGGATTCCTAACCATTGGAACTTCTGAGCTGGAGAGAGGCGAGATTTCTTCGCGTTTATCTTGAATCCCAGGTGTTCTAGGTACTGGGTGACTTTGCTGCAGGATTTTAAACAATCCTCGGGCGATGGAGCCCAGACTAGCCAATCGTCGAGGTAGGCCATCACCTGGACGTCTCGGAGGCGAAGCTGTTGTACTATGGCGTCCGCCAGCTTTGTGAAGATCCGAGGGGCCACGTTGAGGCCGAAGGGCATGGCCCTGAAGGCGTAGCTTTTCCTTTGGAGTCGAAATCCTAGGTAGGAGGAAGCGTGATGGTTCATTGGAACGTGCCAGTAGGCATCCGCCAGGTCTATGGAGACCGTGTAAGAACCTCGAGGCAGAAGGGTCCTTATCTGTTGAAGAGTCAGCATCTTGAACTTGTCGTTCGCTATGAACTTGTTGAGGGGGGATAAGTCCAGAATGACTGAGTTTCTCGGAGTCTTTCTTGGGGACGCAAAACAGTCTCCCTTGGAACCTGGTGGACTTTACCCTCCTTATCACCTTCTTGTTCAAGAGATCTAGGACATATTCTTCCAGAAGGGGGGTTGATCGTTGGAAGAATTGCTGGAAGGTTGGGGGTGGTTGAGTCCAACTCCAGCCTAGACCTTTCTTGACGATGCTGTGTGCCCAGGGATCTTAGGTCCAACGATCCTGGAATTGGCGGAGTCTTCCTCCCACCGGAAGCACTTCATTGCTTCTGGTGTCCCGAGGGCTTACTGCCTCGGCCGCTAGCTCCCCTTCCTCCTCTGCCTCTGGAGGGACGGCGAGATGCGTCTCTGCTTGCACCCGTTTGAGCCTCTACCTTTGGGACGAAAGGTAGTTGTCCGTTGTTCAAAGGCAGGGGTGAAAACCGGTGACTGGGACAAAACCGGTTGGGTGACCAACTGAAAGGTCTGTTGTGGCTGAGCAGCCACTTGGGGAGTAGCGGGTCCCGGAAACTGTCGTCGCTGTTGACGTTGCTGGGGATTTTGCTTGGAGGATTTCCTCTTAGGTTGAGGGCCGTCGTCCTGAGAGGATTTCCTCTTTTTTGACATGCCCCACTTGTTGAGAAGGTTCCTATTCTCAGTGGCAGCCTTGTCAGTGATCTCTTTCACAAGATCGGAGGGGAAGAGGTGTTTACCCCAGATGTTGGAGGAAATCAGCCTCCGGAGTTCGTGTTTCACAGTGGCACTTGAGAACACGAATTCTCGACAGGCTCTCCGAGCCTTCATGAAGTGGTACAAGTCCTTCACCAGAGTCGCCATGTGCGATTTGGCGAGTACCATGTAGTGGTCGGGGGCTCTGGTGTCACCAGCCATGACATCAAGTTGTACCTGGAGGGACATGGATGCTGCGAGCCTTTCCTTCGTGTCTTGTTCCCGACGAAGGAGATGATCATTGAGTTTCGGGAGGTCCTCGTTAAACTGACGTCCGGCTACGTCAGGATCTAACTTTCCCACCACGAAGGTATGCTGGATATCCTTCCAGTGTCGAGCGTCGGGGGGAGTTACCATGGAGAAGGGTCTGCACTCCTCCAGTGCAGGGCAGGGTTTCCCTTCTTCCACAGCCTTGTGGCACGCAGCGAAGGCCTTTTCCGTGAAGGGAAGGACTGCGTCGTCAGGTGCGACGTAAGTAGGGTGCTTCTTGCTCAGGGCCGGAAGCTTAGAGCAGGTAAAACCCCTACTTTTGAACGCGGTGGCTAGCATAGCCTGAGCCTTCGAGAGATCGAACACTATCACCTCCTTGGGTTCGGTCTCTTCTTTAGAGGCAGGTTCAGAACGAAGCCAGACGTAACAGTCCGGGTAAGCCTCAAAGTTCGGGAAGAACTCCACTTCTTCTAGGGGGACCGTGCCGATCTTATCGCTGACAAAGATCCTGCCGGTCGCGATAACCATATGCTCAGCATACCTCCAGGGGTTGGCATGTGAGCATGCAGGGAGGTCCTTAACCGAGATCATCTTCGGTTCTTTGGACCCTCCCATGGACCTGATGAACTCGTGAGTCACTTGAAGCTTCTCTTCCATAAGGGCTTCTATCATACGGAACATCTCTTGGGCGGATGGGATGGGATCCGGGGTAGCGGAGGTAGACGGGAGACACTTCCGTCGGTGTAGGAGTAGGGGCGGGGATGGAAGGCGGAGCGACCTCCTGCTCCGACTCGGTGTATTCCACCTGGTCCTCTTCATCTTCCGCGCCTTGGGTCATGAGGGTCTTCTCCATGTCCTCCGAAATATCCGACATATGTTCATCGTTTTCGGAATCCAGGCAACACTCGTGCATGGACTGGGCCATGACTACGTCGGGTTCCACCGTGATCTGGACGGTGGGGATCTGATCTTTGGGGACCACAGGATCAGGGGAGGCCTTTGGGAACAATAAGGCCCTCATATCTTCAGTGGCAAGGTACGGTCCAGTGGCATTCTTCTGGAAGCCACGCACCCACTTGCGTAGCTTATCCCGAGAAGCGTCCCTGATCTCCGCTAAGGGAGGGTTATGAAATGCATCGACCAGGCGATCCTGGCAGACCGTACAGTTCTGCGGGTCCCAGAACTTCAGATCCCCTTTCTTGTTGGCACAAGGGGCGTGGGTCCTACACGCCGTATGCCCATAGAAGTGCGGGCGCTTCACTGCACAGAAGCCGTGGTCACACTTCATCTGCTCCTCCTGTAAAAGAAAGAGAACATGAGTATGGGGGGGTCATAAGAATGACTCTTAAACTAAAGTTAAATATTAATTAATAATTTTAACTTGACAATAGGTGTGATGCACAGAGGATGGACTGAGAGAGGGAGATAGGTACATACTCCGTGTATCTCGCCCGGCTGGTTACCGTAACCTTCATCCATGGACAATCCGTTGTGACTTCGATAGAATTCAACATAGAATACCCGTAGGGCAGTGGGAATTCTATTGGAAATTGTCAAGGATATAAGGCTAGGACTGAGGCCACTCAGATTCTAGAATTGGGAACTAGAAGATCCCATAGGGTACCGGTTTCCGGCAAGCAGCCGTGCTAAGATACACACAGCATGCTGGAAATCTGTGATATGCAAGAAGACAGCATGGTTACTAATAGAACGGTAATAAAATACCGATCCATTTACGTAAACAAGTCATCTGGTTGCAGTGTAGGGCTATCAACATCAGATTATAGCTAGTAGAAGGGGGTGCAAGTCGTCTTGACGCCTCCGGAAGGTTCCGGCAGACCGCCGGCACGCCGGAGGCCGCTCCAGCAGAGTTTCTGGCATTAGGGAAGACAATATAGAAGTCAAGAGCAATACCAGGGTGGCGGCCGCCGGCACCGCGCCGGCAGGGAGCGGCGACAGGGACAAGGGTGGTTATAGCAGAACCGGACTGCCGGCAGCGGATGCCGGCACTCCGGGGGCCGGCCGGTGGACGGACGACCAAAGCTATGAGGAAGGAGGGGAGGCCATTGGCTGGAAGCCGGCGGCAGGCGGCAGTCCCCTGGCACACGGAGGACTGGCGGCCCAGAGGGTAAGGGATAAGTCACCAAGGTAGGAGGTGGGTATCGCCGACAGTGGAGGCGGCAAGGGACCGGCACCAGGATAGTGAAAGAGACAGAAGGAGGGATGTAGGGGTCCGGCCACGGACCCCGAGACATCCCACCTGAGTGGGTGTACCCATGATAGAGACTAGCCCTATCACCCAGAAGCAGGGGCCGCAGAGGACCGGGAGCTAAGGTAGCCCAAGGGAGGGCTAGGGAACACCCAAGAGGGGGGGGGAACCCCTGCAGACAGAACGCATCCAGTGGCTAACCCCATAGGACACTATGAAGGGTATATGTACCAGAGCGGACTGCACATAGGAGCTCAAGGTAGCCCTAACACTCCACCCTAAGGAGGAGTTGTAGGACAGGGGACAGATGTGTATAGACTAACCTAAGTATAGGCTAGGCCATACAAGAGATAGGTGGGGAGGGGAGAAGAGAAGGGTCTTCTGTGGAGGAGGTTCTGTACCAGAGCGGCCACCAAGGAAGGGAGGACACTCCCTAGCCTAAGGTAAGGCAGCCTGTCTGAAAACGGTGCATGGGTATCGTTTCAGCAAGGTACACAACTAACCCCTCCAAAACCTAACCTAGAGCAGGGATGTTACATCCTGAACTAGGAAGGATGGAAGACGTATCGCAATTGCAGGGATGGTCGGAGACCTAACCCCAGCAATAGAGGAAGGACTAGTCGTTCCTCATTCTCGGACGCAACCTTAAGGGGGAATCATTCCCTTAGGGAGGACAGAGAAGCGATATAATACTCTGATATGAGCTTGATCCCCTTACGTGGTAGGGGGAGCAAGGCTACACAGAGGGGATGCCCTAAGGCAGGGGATGAAGGAAGCATATAGGGGTCCTACGTGTAGGTTAGGTTAGAAAGACTCACTATCTAACCTGTCCCTTATATGGTCCCTGAAGGCGAAAACACTTGCATCACAGTCAAAAGTATTGTAAAATAATGCCACTATCTTCATAATTAACCTAGGATCACTGATAAATATCATGCATGAACACTGATATAGGCGCTCTGGCCTAGGGGCTATAGTAGCCAACTGGTATGGGGTCAGACGATGACCGATAAAAAAGCGTCAAAACACGATATAAAAGTTCCTAGCTATGAAGACTAAATAACTAATAGTATCGATTAGTTAAAGAGGCCGGAAAAAACGCTGTTGAGGCTAACTAAACAAGGCATGCAAACAACAGCGACGCCATAAAATGGCGGGTCCGGTCGAGGCACAGCTCTGCCACAAAACATCAAATATCTTGAAAAGTAAAATTTACTTTACGTCAGAGCTTATTTAAACAATACTGGAACCTTGTACTCAACTTTCCAGAAGAAGGCGAGGCCGAAGGTAGCGACATGACGAAGATGCAGGTTGATGAAAAAGCGTAAGGGAAAATCCGTATTAGCAAGGCAAGCTACTAGCAGAAGGATGACGACGGACGTGACGTCATTTAGCAATGGCGCCCGTTTGTTTACGTCTCGAGTACCAAAAGTAGCCACGAACGAGATTAGCTGTGGAACGGCTCCCAGCTATTCTCCGCCCCTACACACCGAAGTGTTAACTCTGTTTGGGGTGTAGATAGCTATGTGGCGCGTTAATACATGCGTCCCCTGTTGATATACGATGTCTTAAAAGGGAAACCTTTAGGATACTTGCTCCAGAAGTTAGAATTCTGTGATAACCTGTGGTTAAATTCTCTGGGAATATTTAGTAGTGATATACCCAAGGAAGCTACCAAAAAGGAACCTTCCATCAGGACGCCATGGCTTGAGCCCAAAAATAACAGATTAAGACATTTTTTTAATGAGAGGCTTGAGGGATATATATTAACATCAAATATGTTTCATACACACAAACCATTAAAGTTTTCTTAGACACAAACCCTTATATATTGCAACACTGTTTCAAGTCTGTTATGTACACTCAACCAAGTTGCAGTACTTATTAGAACTGAGAGTGATATACAGACATATTACAAGTTTGTATGTTAGAAATCTTGCAGTTCAAGGTACTTCTATTTACAATAATCAATTTCCATCTTAAAAGCTTATCTACAGAGAATGGTAATTTGGTCTCTGTTTTAGTTAATGCCAGTAATCTACAAAGTTACAAGTTTCTTCAATGCCATAATTCGTGTTATTACCAAAGCCATGAAAAGGAAGATATAAAAACTTATGTTCACACACAAGCCCTTTTAGGTTGTAAAACTGCATACAACAAATTCAAAAAAATTTGATATAGGAGATTATTTATAGTTTGCCATTATGGATTGGAAATTTGAATTGAATTGAATATAGGATTTAGGCATTAAGCCAAGCACTGGGGCATCAAAGGCCATTCAGCGCTATATAACGAAAATCATTCAATCATATCTGTACACTCACATAATTTAGTATCATTTTAACCTTTAACACAAATCGTAACACTTTCATACAATAAAATCTAGATGTGAAATAAATAGGGATTAAAAGGGTAAAATAAATAAATAAATTAATAAAATCAATTATAGCTCGTAATATAACCCAATACTTTGTATAAATTTTCTCAAGTTCAGGGTATTACAGTTTTCCCCCAGTATATCTCTTAACGGTTTGTCCTGGAGTAAATGGGTCCTCCTCTGGAGATTAAAAACAGGACAATCGACTAAAATATGTTTAACATCCATTGTCACTTGACAGGTATTACAAAGAGGGGCCTGTCTCCCTTCCCCACTCTTCATTAAATAATCATGCGTTGCATGTGTATGGCCAATACGCAGCCTAGTTAAAATAATGGTATCCCTTCTACTTGTAGAATTACAAGATGACCATTTATCCACCAATGGGTGGATTTGTTTAAATTTTGTATTGGTGGTCAGTTCAGACCATCGAGCTTGCCACTTATTTTTACAGTAAAGATGAATCTCACTTTTAAGATCTTTGTAAGGAATACTCAAGGGGGATGGATTACTTAGCCCTGAAGCTTCCTTTGCTGCCTTATCTACTTGTTCATTCCCATCCACCCCAACATGGGCAGGGACCCAACAGAAGTGAACACTGATACTCTTCCTAGACTGCAGAAGTACTAACCAGTCCTGCACCTCTTGTACTAGATGATGGCCTGGCATAATTTGTTTTAATGAGTAAAACACTATTGGAATCCGTAAAAATTGTATAAAAACTATTTTGGTTGCCATTTTTAAAAATATGTTGGACTGCGAGAATTATTGCGTACAGCTCAGCAGTAAAAATTGAACAAGAGGATGGGAGTTTCCTTCTAGTAACAATATCCCCCACCACAGCTGCACTTCCAACTCCTGCAGCCGATTTGGAGCCATCTGTAAAAAGGGATTTTGACGAAGGAAAAATCTATTTCTGGGTTAATCTGTGGCGCCCGGTGAAAAGTCCTTCTTGTATGTCTTTTCTGATAAAACCTTCCAATTATACCAGAGAAAGATAAAAGCATGGAATGCTGAGGTTATAACCCTCGCGCGAGCACCTTTTGGGTGTCGTGTATAAAGCAAAGGCGCGTGAAATCCACTATTCACAGGTTGTCTTCCATTTAGTTAATTCCTTCGTCAAAGGGATGGGCCGATACAACGGCCCTAGACACACCCCCATCGCCGCACCACCCACGCCACGACGCGAGCGCCATCTGAACAACATCCTTCTTTTTGGAATACAAAGTGTTGAATGGTTTTGTTGTGCTCTCGGTCTTTTTTATCTATCGTGGATTTATTTTGTCATGTCCGAAGATCCATCTTCACACATTCCAATGTTAAGTACCATAGTTTGTTTTGACAGTATTTTATTGTACCGGGCTTTTGTTTTATATCCAGTATAGTCTGTTTTATTATTCCCGTCTGGCCTTTCATGGCGGCCATTGTTTGTTCACTTGTTTGGGAATTCATCTTTATCTTGTTTCCCATGATGTTGAGCAGCATGATTTAAAAACTCACTTTTCATTACCCTACTAGGTAAGGTATTTTTCCCTCCTGCCGTAAAACATACTTTAACAGGTGGATTACACCAAGGAGGAGACTTGGGATATCCTACCTCTGCTATCTGTGCTGTTAACAAGCCTACTTCTCTAGCATCATTTTTCAGCTGTACTTCCAAAGGCTTAGGCACTCTAGATCTGTTAGGAGCCCGATCTAAAGGCGCCCTAACATATTTACAGTTAGGATTGTTTCTCACAGCAAGGGACCTAGCTAAAAACCTCAAACTCAACTCCTCTCTGCGAATGGAAAGGGGAGGTATGCCAGAATCAACATAGAGACTGTCAATGGGAGATGTTCTGTAAGCACCTGTGCAGATGCGAAGCCCAGCATTGTGAACAATATCAAGTTTTCCAAGTAAAGTCTTTGTAGCTGACCCATATATTTGGCATGCATAGTCTAACTTGCTCAGACACAAAGATGTATAAATTCTAAGCAAAGTTGTTCTATCAGCACCCCAATCAAAATGCGATATCACTTTCAGAATGTTCAGCGACTTCTTAACCCTGATAGATAGGTCATTTATATGGGGACCAAATGTCATTTTCTTGTCGAAAATGACTCCAAGAAACTTGACACTATCCTCATATGGCAAAATACAATCATTTAAGAAAAGGGTGGGGATCTCTTCCCTTTTACGAGTACGAGTAAAGCGAATGGCTTTGGTCTTCTGAGGAGAAAACATGAATCCACGAGAATTTGCCCATGCGGAAGCAGCATTTATTGCAATTTGAAGATTTTGGCATGCTTGTAGTGCAGATGATCCACTACAATAAATTGCAAAGTCATCGACAAATAGTGATCCTTGTATGCCAGGAGGTATGTGACTAATGAGACTATTAATAGCAACAGCAAACAAGGTCACACTCAATACGCTGCCTTGGGGGACACCTTCTTCTTGCATGTAGGATGAAGATAGTTCTGACCCTACTCTCACTTTAATTGAGCGGTTTGATAAAAATTCTTCAATAAAAGAGAACGTATGTCCTCCTATACCCCACGAGGCCAATTGCTTTAAAATACCACCCCTCCAGGTGGTGTCATATGCCTTTTCGAGGTAAAAAAAAAAGACACCCACCACCTGGTTTTGGTTAGAAAACGCATTTGAAATTTCCCTTGATAACATCAGCAAAGGGTCTAGAGTACTTCGGTTCTTCCTAAAACCAAACTGTCTGTTAGATAAAAGATTTTTTGATTCTAGATACCACACAAGTCTGTTGTTGATCATTCTCTCAAATAGTTTGCATATGCAACTGGTCAAGGATATGGGCCTATAACTAGATGGCAGTTCTGGGTCTTTACCAGACTTGTGGCCTGGAATTACAATTGAAGTATGCCAGGAATCAGGAGATGTATGGGAAGCCCATAGACCATTAAAGGTTTCTAATAAAAATTCCTTGGTATCCACTGGAAGATGTGATATCATTTCATACCGAATGCCATCCTCACCTGGGGCAGTTAAAGAAGAGCTGGAGATAGCATTTTGCATCTCCTCCATACTAAAAGGCAGGTTAAAAGCTTCAGTATTTGAAGAAGCAGGAGGAACAACAGATGTTGATGCTCTAATTTGTTGAAATGCTGGGGAATAGTTGTCAGCACTTGATGAGCAAAGTGCTTAGCAAGAACCTCTGCTACATCTTTGGGGTCAGATATATATCTATTATTTTCCCTTAATATTGGTAGAGGCTTAGGGACGAATTTACCTTGAAGTTTTCTAATCTTGTCCCATATTTCCTTTGAAGGAGTTTTGGTATTAATATTAGATATATATTTCTTCCAAGATGCTCTCTTTGCTTTTTTAAAAATTCTTTTTTGTTTGGCACAGGCTCTGAGATATGCTATTCTATCTGCTAAATAGTTTGTCCTCAAGTATCTTCTGAAGCAAGTTCGGGTCACTTTTCTTGCGTTGGCACATTCTTTACTCCAAGGAACTACAGAGCGATGAGGTAAACCGCATGTTTTAGGTATAAACTTGCTAGCATTATCATCAATAATATTTTCAAGATGTTGATAGGCATGCACTGGAGATGTAAATTCATCATATTCTTTATCAGTGTGTGAACAGTTTTCATAAGCTGCCCAGTCTGCCTCATCTATCTTCCATTTTGGTGGACACTGAGAAGGAAGATTATGGACATAATTTAACATTATTGGCCAATGGTCACTGCCATGTAGGTGTTCATTTACTGACCAAAGGTAGTCCAATCGAATGGATGAGGAACAGATTGACAAATCAATGACTGATGTAGAGTTGTGGAATACATCATACCTAGTTGGAGAACCATCATTCATTAGTATTACATCATTGTTGTCGATTAATTCTTCAACAAGATTACCCCATCTATCGCACACATTTCCACCCCATAAAGTATGCTTTGCATTAAAATCACCCATTAAAATAAATGGGGCAGGAAGCTGATTGATCAAGTCTTGGAGGTCAGAAAGTCTAAGCCTTCTTGGATTACCAGCATGATCTAAGAGGAAAATTTCTAAGGATGGTTCAATATATAGCGAGCATAAAGTAATTTTTTTCCCGATATGAGTTCTAACTGCACATGCCTGTAGTGGTGTATTGAGTGGGATTGTTTCAAATTTTACAGATTTGTGAATAATAAAACCTGTACCACCTTGAGCTCTTGCAGCTTGCAAAGGAGGGGATCTACAAAAATGATAATAGAGTCCAGGATTAAATGGTTTGTCACTGATCTTGGTTTCCTGTAGGCAAATTACCTTCGTGTCTGTGTCCCTGGTTAAAGTTTTTATTTGCTCAATGCTAGTACTTAGACCTCTGCAATTCCACTGGATGATAGACATTATCTTTTGTTATTATTTTTCTGTCTCATTTGTCTTTTGGGACTTTTCAGATGAAGCCATGTAAGGCCTGGAGATGGAAGGCTTTACTAGGCCACCACTCTTCTTTTCTTTCTTTCTAGGATCTTTATAAGAGTCAACCTTAGGATCATGAGCAGTAGGGCACTTACCTGACTTAGATGAAGGTGAGGATGATGGGGACCATTTCCTCTTTGGAAGATCTTGTTTTCCAATCTCCATCAAATCAGGTAGAGATTCTGCCTGAGACAATACATTTAAGGTGGTGGACGCCACATTGGCTTCCTTGGAGGATTGTGCTAGAACTTCAACAGTTCGAGCACTTAACCCAGAAGGCTGGGCTACTACCTCTAGGGGAGATGCTCCTATCGGTGACAACACTTTTGGTGTGTTGGAAACCATATTGACCTCTTTGGAGGTTTGTGCTCTGGCTTTTATAGGCTGAGCACTTGACCCAGATGGCTGGGCTACTACCACTAAGGGAGATGCACCTGACGGGCCAGGTGCTGCCACTGGTCCCCCTGTGGTAGTAAGGGGTAGTGGATTATAATCTTTTGTTGGCATCTTAACCGCGCGAGCAAAATTAAGTTGCCGATTGAGTAAATGCTTTGCATAACCTACACTTATATGTTCAGCATTTGCTTTCAAGATTGCAGCTTCTTTTTTGTACTCTCTACATCTTTATCATTTGATTTATGATGATCTTTACAGTTTGCACAGGTTGTATCTCTGTTGCATTGGCCATGTTCTAACAAAGAACAGTTAATACAGATCTTCGTATTATTGCAGTACCGGGAAGGGTGACCGTACTTGAAACAATTAAAGCATTGTAAAGGCCTAGGTTTATATTCTCGAACACGTACTCTTTCATTCTCAATAATTATATGATCTGGTATAACAGGGGTTTCAAATGTTAAAACTACCATGCTTGTTTGAGGGATCTTACTTACTTTCCAAACATTAGCAGGGCACATGTCCAGAATTTCTGGTTCTGAGAATTCATATAGATCTTTATCAAAAACTACCCCTTTACCATAGCTGAAGCTCATATGTGGTTTAATATCCTTAATAGGATCAATTTCTGCAATCTTCATGCCACAAAGCATGTGAGCTTGAGTATCTGTTTTTGCATTAATCAAAACAGATTGCTTACCGTATCTACTAATATCCTTACTTTTAATTAAACCAACTTTTTTTTTAATAAATTTACTAATCTTATAATAGTTATAATTATCGATCTTCCCAGATGCAATTATCCATGTTGGGGGCTTGGGGGTTCTTACTTCTGGAAGTCTATGCTCTATTTCTTTTTCCATCCATTCTTCTGGTTTATATACCTCTAGGTGTCTTGGTGCTTTATCACATAGAGCCCCAGAAATCAAACAATTGTCAATTTTTATGCTCTCTAAATTTTTATTTGCTTCTAAAGCAATCAAAACTTGAAAATGATACCCAAGCTTCCCAAAAGCCTTTAATACCATTAAGCTCCATTAAAATTTCTTTGATTGCCCCAAATCTACAGAAGGCTTCATGAATTATGTCATAGCTTCAACCAATTGGTATGTTTTTTAAGTGGAGAATTTTCAGATTTTTTGTTGGATCTGGTAATGAGCCAGAACCAGAGAGTAAAGTATTACGGTTATTACAAGCATCATTTTCCACCAGTGCCGATAAATTGTCTTTAACAACACTGGTCAAAGAAGTATTGTTGGAGGAATCCTTTTTATTGCCGAGGTTGTCAACAGAGCTTTCCCTATTTAAACAAGCTTAAGTCGTCAACGGTGTCTGGGGTTTGCCATTTGATCCAGGGGTACGGGGAATATTAAGTTTACTCATTAATTATTTTTTCAGGGGGAGGGAAGGGGTCATAATAACAATGAAAAAAAAAACAATGGAAAAAAATAAAGTTTAAGGGAGAGAAAAAATTAAGACTGTCTGAAATTCCAAAGAAGACACCGTTAGTCTTTCCTGGAATTAATTTCTCCACCAATGACACCTGTGAAAGCTGCTTACCAAATGTCCACTCCCTACCCTACCACAAAGGGATGGTACCACTATGATTAGAGTGGCTCAAGTGTATGCCAAACCCGCTTGATGGGACTGAGAGCATTTCAAGAATACAATCATCCCCACTCTAATCTTAGTGGCAGGCAAACCGGACAGAATGCCGAGAGTCCTATCTCTATAAAATCGTCAACCCCTGGAATCCGAAGGCCAAATTTCCTACAAGATAGTTCCGCGTGCCAGTATGGGAATACTGACACTCCTAGGTGTCCAAACATTTTCGGGCAGTTGGCAAGACCACCACAGCTCCCACAATTGATTTTGAAATAAAAACTGATCATGGATACAATGTCCCCTCTAAAAAACCTGGACAGTGAAATGGGTAAGAGAGTTTTGACAGCAAGGTTGGAGACAGCTGATAATTATGAAGGAGGAATAAGCAATAAGAGGTAATAGAAAAAGAATGAGAGAAATTTAGAGTCAAACTGAGGAAAAGAAATTCACCAGTTCGAGAGCCCTCTTGCCCGTCACAAGCCTTCAGCACGGGAATGATATGCCGTGCTGAAGCCCAATGACTTCATCAAGGCATTCTCTCGTTAAGAGGGATTGGAAATTTGAGATACATACCCTAACGCAACCACCGTAATAGCCTTGAACCCTCCATAACCTTAACCCAGCCATGCAAAAACAAAGGGCACTAAAAGTTTGTCATACTGCATAAAGATAAACAGGGATAAATCCTTGCAAAGAAAATGTCATTGAAGGCACCGTACTTGTCTAAATGGTATGTCAGCAGACTATTTTTTAAAACATTTACCTGTCCTGCACTTGAAGATACAAACTAGTTAAGTTGATAGGAGTTTGCAGAAATAAAGTTTTTGGGCTGCTCACTTCACAGGGATATTGCTAATCATTATCTGCAAAATAAAATTTTATGTAATAGTGCAATAACTATTGTGATGAGATACTGAAATTTAACTTTCAAGCTGGGCAAAACTTGAAGGTTTTCAATTCAATAATGAAATAAAATAACTAAAACTATAGAACCATTTTAGCGTGTGCCAAATTGAATTATATGATTTTCAAGTTAAGTCCCATGACCTAAACCAAGTTTCAGTAGGCCTACATGGAATAATGATGGGAATGCTAGATGCTGATATTTTACCAAATTATATTTAATTGGGAATCATGGCAAGCCTTATGTATAACTTGGAGCAATAATTCTGCTGGTAGTTTCTGTCATTCCCTTTTATTCCATAATTTCAATGTCGGCCAACAAATGACCCGTCACCTGGTGTCAATTGTTACTATCGATGCCAAAAAAAAACTTAAATTCTTGATAGAAGTTGTTAAAATCTCAAATACTATAAACTTTAAAAATAAAATTGCTATATTTTTTCCTAGCATTATAAAAATTCATTTAAATTGTCTGGTTGTAGAAAATCAACATCAAGAGCGATCCATTTTTATGACTGATGTTTGCATCCTCGTAGGAATAAGTAACTACAGCAATACCTCTAGATATTTTGTTCCCGAGTAGCTTCAGTTTTGTGAAAATTTTGGATCATGGGGCACGTTTTACATGTAAATTCTAATTCAATCCAAACCCTACCTAAACATCACATTAAACATTATAATGTTGTAAGGCAATAACCACAGTGAAGTACTGTACAGCCAAATACATTTGAATTATGTACTGTGCTGTATTGTAGTTTCCCCTAATATAGAGAAGTACATTTCCTATTATAAAGAAAAAAAAAATTCTTCAAAAGGGCTATTTTTAATGGGTAACTATTCTATTCTTGGCCTGCCTGGCGAATCTTTCCGTATTGTGAAAATGTTTTCGTAATATGAGGGGAAAAAATCTTGGTATCTCTTTTCACATCATGAACATTTTGAAGGCAAAAACATTCCTATCAACGGGTAATCACTATTCCTATCCAGTTACTGCCATATCTATGAAATGTAAATTTTTTTTATAAAAAACTTGGTTACACAATTAGCCCATTGATATTTGGAGAAAAAATATATTGGGATATGAAAGTGCCTACCACGTTTGATTTCATAAGATCGTGTTATTACTAATCATTTGCTATTATGAGCTGCAAAATTTTAACAACTTACCCAGATGCAAAACTATCATTTGCCATAAGCCTATCAACCTTATTCTAGGTCAGAACAAAACTCCAATAAAGGAAAAGTTTGTTACAGTACACAGTGTTGATAAAAATGAAACCTTACCTTGAACGCTAAGGTATTTATTCAGACGATATCAGCAGACTTGACTTTTGCTTAAAATATCCTACTGTACTGCAGCTGGATTTCCATATTGGTTTCCAGCCACCTCTGGTCACCACCCTTCTCCTCAGTTTTAAAACTAGAAAGAAATAAGAACCATCAACCCAGCCTGGAGCTTATGCCTGTTCTCTGAAATATGACTAGTCTCTCCCACTAGGAGGCAGACCACTCCCTACACTCCTCGCATATGAAACCCTGCTTGCAATGATGTCCTCTGCAGGACAGACACAGAGTGGACACCATTCAGGAGCTGGACGAGTTCACATGATAAACGTCAAAAGGAACTCCTGGGGAAAAAAAAAAAAAAAAAAAAGTAATGGAAGGCAATTGTTTGTAATGGCCAAGTGTTTGAGAAAGAACAGAGCGGATACATCCGTTCTAAAACCCAAAAGAAAAAAGTGACTTCCACTAGTGTGCGAGTTAGAGGGGTAGCCAGGAGGCTAACCCTCACCACCCCTACCAACTAGCGGTTGGGTACTTGCCATTTCGCATAAAAGTCTTGATGGCTAGTCTTGCAGCTTTACCGAAAGATAATCCTTATCAAATAACGCGCAGTTTTTAGTGAACAATTCAACAAAGATAAGTCCTTTCAACAAAGATTAGTCCTTTCAACAAAGATTAGTCCTTGCAATGAATATTTCTAAGATATTTATCCAAATGGTAACCTTCACAACAATATGTCAGTAGACTTGTGCCCAAGATGCGTCTTGTGCAATTTGAGACGAGATTTGAGAAGTATGTACGAGTTTACAACAAATTAATTAATATGAATCTCGCTTCACAATAACAGCCATTTTCTGGAAAAATTTGTATACAGTATTGCAATAGCTACCACTATCTCAAACTTTTTCTTCTCCTGATATAAATACACTACATGAATAACCATATCGGTTCCATTATTCTGATTTTCAATTAACTGAACACCTCCCGGAACAAATATGCATTACTGTACGTACTTAAATAATTTTATTTACCTTCAGTAACGTGCTACTCCCACTAGACTTGAATTTCACCAAACGACATATGTCCATCTTTTACTGTACTGTATTGTAATAGGGTTCTCCTTTTGGGGGGGGGGGATGAGACTCATGGCAGGGAAAAAACTACCCGAGATTTTCACTGAATGAGTACAGTATTTAAAAGTTTGACATTGTCAAATTGACAGACTTTTCAAGTCTTATGTGACTTTAGCCAATTTGATGTACTTGATAGACCCATGAATGATATGCTGACACCTTAAAGTTTGTACAAAATTAGATATCTTGCAGTTCTAGGTACGGCTTTTGCAATAACTTCATCTCAAAAGCTTGAAGAAATTTTATCTAAGGAGACTGGTCACTTTGTTTCAGTATTTCAGTTAATACCAAAATTCGATAAAATTGTAAGTTTCTTCAATGCCATAATTCTCATATTACCATAGACATGTAAAGGAACATTTATATAATCACTTTTGGATGTTCGCACAGAAGCTCGTTAATATTAACAATGTATTAAGTTGTAAAACTGCATACAGCAAATTTAATAGCATTTATCAATAGTTTGCCATAATAGCCTTAAACACTACATAACCCGAATCCAGGCATGCAAAAAACAAAAAGCATTAAAAGTTTGTCATACTGCATACAGATAAACTGGGATGAATCCTTGCCAAGAAAACATCAAAGGTACAGTACTTATCTAAATGTTATGTCAGCATTTAGTTAAGTTGATAGGTGTCTGTAGTAAAGTTTTTGGGCTGCTCACTTCACAGGGATATTGCAGGTTATCTGCAAAATAAAAACTGTTCGGAATAGAGCAATAACAATCGTGATGCGAGTATTGAAATTCAACTTTAAGCTGGCCAAAACTTCATGGTTTTAGATTCAATACTGAAATAGAACCAAAAATATAGAACCATTTTTCCTATTGCCAAATTAGTTTAGACAATTTTTCAGTCACGTCCCATGACCTAAACCAAGTTTCAGTAAGCCTACATGAAATGATGGGAATGCTGTATGCCAATATTTTACAGAATTATGCTAAACTGGGAGTCATGCCAAGCTTTAAGCATAACTTAAGCATTAATTCTACTTTGGGTTTTGGTCATTCACTTCCATTCCATAATTTCAATGTCTGGTGTCCATTGTTACTACTGTTGCCAAAACAAAGTAATTCTTGAGAGAATTTATTACATATCCTCCAATACCATAAATTTGAAAAGTTAAATGTTTATTTTTTCTAGTTATACAAACCCGATTTATTTAAATTGTCCGGTCATAGAAAATCAACATAAGGAGTGACCCATTTTAATGACTCAGGAAGTTTGTATCTTTGTAGGAATAAGCTATTTATATCCAGTTATTTACATATCTATGATGAAAAAAAAAAAAAAAAAAAAAAAAAAACCTGCACAATAACCCCCTTGGTATTCGCAGAAAACATTGGTTGATTTTAGGGGTTCTGGCATCCTGACATCTAAGGTCACTGATAGCAATATCAATTATTATAAATAAAGAATAAAAGAATATCCAATTAACACCATAAAACAAAGATGTCATTTTAAAAGTTGAATAGCTTTCAGAAAACCTGCTTCTGAAGAAAAGCTAAAAATACCATTAGCATGGTACGACATGTCTAAAAATCTTGGCAAAGCTGAAACTGCCTACCTCACCTCGAGCCTCTAACAGATATCTACTGAAAGTGGGGCATTCGGTCAACAAATGCCTTGCTATCACGGGTACAGTCGGTCATTGCAATACGGCTGGTATTGGCCAGTAAGCAGATTTTCATGTGTCAACAGAGTTTGACTAATGTGGAGACTACCAAGTAGTCTCCCACTTTCAGGGCATTATGTTATACTTCCAGGGAGATATAACATACATTACCCCTCTCATATCTTCAACCAGCCATCCCAATACTGTTGCCAAGTTGCCAACTATTAGAAATCAAATTCTTAATGTTGGGTAAACAATCACCAAAACGAATGGGACACCTTCTTTGTTGCAACTCAGCAGCCACATTCTTTGCCAGAAAATCTACCTTCTTGTTTCCAGACACTCCTACGTGCGCCGGAACCCAGCAAAATTCAACTGTTATACCACTGTCCAATGATAAATAGCCATTTAAAACCTTTAAAAGTAAAGGTTTACTGGAACTGAAAACTTATAAAGCTTGAAGGACAATCCTTGCATCACTAAATATGGTAAAATAACCCCCATCTTCCAATGCAATTCTTTTCAACAGCAGTTGGTATGCCGTATAGTTTGGCCATAAATATGGAAGCTGTTAGAGGAAGTGCACCTCTAAATTAAAAGCATCACTATAAACATCAAATCCTACACCAGTATCGGATTTGGAGCCATCAGTATATATATAAAATTCTATTCCTTATGTTCTGCAACATGATCCATAAAGAGAGACCTGGCTTCTAAGTCAATTATTTTTAACCAATAAAATATTTACAGAAAGATACCTCTGGTAATTTCCATGGAGGCATTGATACCTTAAATGGAAACACCTTAGTTCTAGCTATATTAGGACTGTATCAATTGTTTAACCCGAAAACCTTAAGGTTGAGGAGATTTTGGGTGCAAATTTTGAATATGATGTGTACTTTGGAAGGCTTGCAGTCTGATAGGCTAAAGAATTAGGAAGTCACTGCAACCTAAACCAATAACGAATAATGGAAGACTTTCGGTGGAAATTCTCCAGCGTCAACAAGGAGGCTGGCTTGGAATGATATAAGTTCTAAATACTCTTGTTGCCAATCTGATACCAGTATGGTGTATGGAATCCAAAATTTTTAATTGACTTTGGATGGCTGAGGAGTATATTTCACAGCCATTATTAATTTTTGAAAAAATTAAGGCCTTGTATAACTTTAAAGTAATTTTACAGTCTGCCCCACGATATGGGACAAAATTTTAAGAGATTCATAGCCTCAAGACATTTTACTTTAAAGGCTATGAAATGAGTAACCCATGTAAGCTTACTATCAAACAAACCCTAGAAATCAGCTTCACTAACATATGGGATCCTCTGACCTTTGATGTCTAGATCCGGGTCTGGATGTACTCCCCGAATACTGTACAACAGAAATGGACAAGTTTCGCTTGTCAAAAACTTAAATCCATATTTTGTCAATTGAGAGTTTCAATTCACTTCCAACCATTGCCATTCTAGCTCCAGAAAATGATTGAGAGAGAGATCACCTACAAATAGTGTTTGAGATAATATCTATAGGAATGACTGAGGATATCCCATTTATGGCTAGTGCAAATAGGGTCGCACTCAGCACACTACACTGGAGAACTCACTTTTCCTGACATTTCCTGAGTTTCACTTACTCTAACTTGAAAAAAAATCTATGCAAAGCAAATGCTTGAATGAACAATGGTAGCTCTCCTCTTAATCCTAAATTATGAATAGTTTTAAGTATACCATATCTCCATGCAGTATCATATACCTTATCGAGGTAAAAAAAGACTAATGGTGTTTTGAAGCAAAGGCTTCACAAATAGAGGACGCAAGTCTTAACACATCAGTTATTGAATGCATTTGCCTAAATCCACACTGGATAGGTGATAAAATCCCCAGGTACCACATCAGTCTTGCATTGACCATCTTCTCCATGATCTTACATAAAGTCGGTATTTTACTACTAAAAACTTATCCTTACCTAGTTTTAAAAATGCTAAAATAATGGCTCGTTCCCTAACAGTTGGATAACTGATCATGTCATATGTTAATTATGCTTAAAATAAATAACTTGGTATTAACAGGTACAAGTTTAATCAGGACCAGGGGCTGTATAGTTACAATTACCTAGTGCAAAATCAAATTCCCTTTCGGTAAAAGGATTACTGTAGGATTCCGCCTTTTCTGTTGCAAAATTTCAAATTTTCCGTTCTTCATTTACACTTGGATACATTGAAGAAATTATCTGCCAATGCATCGCTAACCTCAGTTGCTCCAGTCACAAACTGATCATTCGGTGGTAGGTTGGGATTGAATTCGCCTGCTCTTGTTTACTTTCCTCCACACTAAAGATGGTTTGTTCTACTGTTAATGGAGGAAACAACAGACACCCATGACTGGTGCCTAGCTTCTCTCATTGAACGACAGAAATGTGCTCAACATTTCTTTTTATGTAATTTAATTCGATGTGGTATGGCATCTGCGCAATGGAGTTAAGACTTTGTGGCTCTGTGCAAGGCAGTTAGTTCTGAAGATCACCAAGGGACTAGTCGTCGTTTGAATAACCCTGTTGTTTGTATTCCCTTGTTATGGGGGACAAAAGTTTAATAGAGGTGGGCGAAGCCTTAGTAGGTGATATTCTTGCCCTATCATGCAGGTTTTTTTTTTTTTTTTTTCAGAGGATGGAGATTTTCTTTTTTGTGGAATACTGCCAATGGTAGGTGGGTTGGATGTTTCTTGCCTCATTTTTCTTTGAGATTTCAATGCCTTTGCATAGCTTGTTAAATTACTCAATAGCCTCTTGGCATGCCCCACACTTTTATGTTCAATACTGGATTTATTGAGGGCAGCCTCTTAACATATTGCTGGCAGCTCCTATAAATATATTCTTTATTCAAATTGCAGTTTATACACTTGGCCTCTAGTATACATTCCCCATGGTAAACATTGGAGCAAGTACTATACATTTTTTCTTTCTTGCAAACTTTAGAAGAATGCCCATATCTAAAGCAACTAAAACATTGCAGTAGTTTCTGCCTAACAGCAAATTACGAACTTTAATCCATTCATTTTCTTTGTAAATGTGGGGAGGCACATCAGCATTCTGGGAAGTCAGGATAATCATGGATGTTCCAGTGACTTTATGCACTTTCCAAAGGACACATAGCCAGTATTTTCTCTTCTGTAAACTCATAAAAGTCTATTGAAAACTACTCCCCTTCCATAACTAAAGTTTAGATAGGGTTTCACATCCAACTTTGTCGTCATTCTGTGTCTTGAAATTGCATAGTATAACATATCTCCCAGTGCAATGGTACCCATTTTCTTTTGAAGAAATTTACTTATCTTGAAACAATTTCCCGACTCCTTTTTGACTGAGCAATAAGCCACTTTGGTGATTTTGGCTTTCTCTAGAAGGGTACAACCACCTCTATCTCTTTATAAATCCAATCTGCAGGTTTGGATATATCTAGATTCTTAAGTATCCCATCGCAAAGGGCACCCTTGATGATCAAATCATTGATTTTAATATTCATAATATCACTGATTGCATTGAATGCTGCTTCATTTTTATCATCAAATGATATCCATGAATCCCATTTATAATTTTCAAGCCTCATTCAAAATCCATGAATCCTATTTTTAATTTTCAAGCCTCATTCAAATTTCTTTGATATTACCATAAAATTGAAAGGATTTATACAGCACACCATAGCCTAATTAGTTTCTATGGGAATTTGAGCGACTTGAAGGATATGCAAATTCTCCAAGTCGCCCAAATTACTTTGTTTATGAGCAACCGTAAAATAGTCCTTCGGAGTTTGCAGGTCATCAACAGAGGGACTAGTTTTTAAAAATGAAGCAAGCAGAGTTATCTACCTCTTATCGGAGGATGTCACAGTCCTCCCATCCCATGTAGCCCAACACGAGAAGAGGCTTCAGCGAGGACCAGTCCTCTATTAGAGAGGCTACCTCTCTCTAGATAGACATACACTGGTCAGTGGGGGTAGTTAGCCGCTCCCACCGACGACTCCAATCCCTGGCATCACCCATTACCGGCGAATATGGGCGACTTAAAACCGGATCACTGGAGCCAGACTCTTACAGACCTAGTCTGTACCCGCCAGAGGGTGATGGCATCTAAATTTGTACTGGTTGAAATGCCATACCATCCATCTCACACTGCACCAAAAGCAAAGCAGCAGCCAAACTATAATCAAACAAGCCAAAGTCTTCAACTATTCATGCCCAAGAGGAAGAGATGGGCGAATAAAAGAAATAAAGGGAAAAGAGAAAGTGCTGACTAATTTAGTTGGATCAATAACTGGGCACCAAAGTCCAGTGGGAAAGCAGTTCTCCCTGTTCATCAGAGCCCAGCTGCTAATTCCTAATTACATATCCTCATCAAGGCTTCAGCATATGGATTACAGAATGAACATGACAAATTCGGAGATAATTTGTATTTTTCCTAACCATACAAACCTTAGCTATTTACATTGCGTTTACCTTTCGGCGTAGCTGAAATGATGAGCCAATAGTTTTCAACGAGGGTTAACTACCCCCGCGCTAGTTAGCGGGGGTAGGGGAAGGGGTAGCTTGCTACCCCTCCCCCCCCACACCGGTGATTTGCTTCACTTCACTTAGAGGTAGGACTTGACTTGGGGGCCAGGGCTGGCGGGCAAATATGTGTAAATAGCTAAGGTTTGTATGGTCAGGAAAAATACAAATTATCTCCGAATTTGTCATTTGTTCGGTAACCGAAATACAAACCACGCTATTTACATTGGGTGACTTAGCCCTTAGGAAGGGTGGAAAGTCCCCAGCCTTACTGACTTTGGCTTTGCCAGGGGGCTCCGCCTCCCAGTGTGTAGCACTTGAGAAAAGGAGCCCCTGCACCTCACAAGTTCCTTGCTTCGCTAGGAACGAGTGGCCTACATAAGTTGTGTGTGGAGGAAAGCGTGACTCGTCCTATGAAGTTGACCTTGAGACCTTTAGATAGGAATCTAGGATAGGACGTTCCCAATACCACCTCGTCAGGGTATGGGGGACGCGACAGTATTAAACTTGATACTAGGAGCACAAGGAAGCATGGGTTACCAGCAGAGGTCGAGGTCAGCTATGCGAAGACCAGGATGCTGCTTCCCCAAGAGAGGGGAGAATGGAGAAAGAAGTAAGGGTCAGACATACTCTTTCATTCACGCAGACTAAAACCAGGCAACAACGCCCTCAACCTACTGCTACTTGTCCAAAAGGAGCCTGAGGTTAGACCAGCTGTTGTGCAGCGCAGCCACCACAGGGCCGATAGAAAACGTATCGAGGCTCCTGTGGGTCACGTCCTGCAGGTAGTGTGCTGTGAAGGTAGTCTGACGCTTCCAGACCCCAGCTTGAAGCACCTGCGTCACAGAGAAGTTTCTCTTGAAGGCCAGGGACGTAGCAACGCCCCTGACGTCATGTGCCCGAGGGCGACGTGACTGAGGAGGGTCTGGATTCAAGGCGTGGTAGATAACCCTTCGAATCCAAGCCGAGATGTTATTCTTGGTGACCCTCCTCTTCGTCCTGCCTGTACTTACAAACAATGCCCGCACTTGGGGACGAACTGCAGCTTTTCTCTTCAAGTAATACCTCAAGACACCTCACTGGACATAGTAGCAGCTGGTCTGGGTCGCTTGTTACAGAACGGAGACTCGCGATCCTGAAAGAGCCGAACCATGGATCCGGCACTCCAGGATTCTGAGTCTTGGCAACAAACTCAGGGACGAACCTGAACGTTACCTCCCCCCATCCCCTTGAATGGGCGATGTCGTACGAGAGACCATGAAGTTCACTAACTCGCTTGGCCGAAGCCAAAGCAAGCAGGAAAGCCGTAATGGTTCGAAGGGAGGTCTCTTAAGAGCCCTGAGAACCCGCACCACGTTCCAAGGAGGTGGTCTCACTTCCGACTGGGGGCAGGTAAGCTCATAGCTACGTATGAGTAGTGTGTGTTCCAGCGAGGAAGAAATGTCCACATCTTTCAGCCTGAAAGCCAAGCTTAAGGCTGAGCGATAGCCTTTCACTGCCGAGACAGAAAGGCGCATTTCCTCCCGCAGATATACGAGGAACTCCGCTATTGCTGGAATAGTGGCATTGAGTGGAGAGATACCCCTCCCACGACACCAACCACAAAAGACACTCCACTTTGCCTGGTAGACTCCCTCAGAGGACTTTCGCAGGTGCCGAGACATTCTCACGGCAACCTGTTGCGAAAAGCCTCTCTCCGTGAGGAGACGCTGGACTGTCTCCAGGCGTGAAGCCGAAGATGGGATAGCTGCTGCGAAAAAGTACCTCCCTGCTTGTTGATATAAGCCACTACCGTGGTGTTGTCGCTCATCACCACCACGGAGTGACCAGCCAGGGTCCGTTGGAACTGTTGAAGAGCCAGAAAAATGGCCTTCAACTCTTGCAGGTTGATGTGCAGGTACTTTTCTGATTCTGACCAAAGGCCTGAGGTCCTCTGGTTCAGAACGTGCGCCCCCCACCCTTCTTTTGACGCGTACGAAAACAGTGTCAATTTCGGGGGAAGGACGAGAAGATCCACTCCCTTTCGCAGGTTCTCGTCGATCAGCCACCACCGCAGGTCCGTCCGTTCCAAAGATCCTATCGGGACCTGTACGTCCGGGGAATCGGATCCTTGATTCCACCGGGACTTGAGCCGCCACTGCAGGGATCTCATCCTGAGGCGGCCGTTTGGAACCAGACGAGCCAGGGAGGACAGGTGACCTAAGAGACGCAACCACCATTGGGCGGGAAGCTCTTCTCGCCTGAGGAAGGGTTCCGCCACCCTCCTCAGCCTTACTATTCTGTCGTCTGACGGAAAGGCTTTGTGGAATTGAATTGAATTGAATATGGGATTTAGGCATTAAGCCAAGCACTGGGGCATCAAAGGCCATTCAGCGCTATATAACGAAAATCATTCAATCATATCTGTACACTCACACCATTTAGTATCATTTTAACCTTTAATACAAATCGTAACACTTTCATACAATAAAATCTAGATGTGAAATAAATAGGGATTAAAAGGGTAAAATAAATAAATAAATTAATAAAATCAATTATAGCTCGTAATATAACCCAATACTTTGTATAAATTTTCTCAAGTTCAGGGTATTACAGTTTTCCCCCAGTATATCTCTTAACGGTTTGTCCTGGAGTAAATGGGTCCTCCTCTGGAGATTAAAAACAGGACAATCGACTAAAATATGTTTAACATCCATTGTCACTTGACAGGTATTACAAAGAGGGGCCTGTCTCCCTTCCCCACTCTTCATTAAATAATTGTGCGTTGCATGTGTATGGCCAATACGCAGCCTAGTTAAAATAATGGTATCCCTTCTACTTGTAGAATTACAAGATGACCATTTATCCACCAATGGGTGGATTTGTTTCAATTTTGTATTGGTGGTCAGTTCAGACCATCGAGCTTGCCACTTATTTTTACAGTAAAGATGAATCTCACTTTTAAGATCTTTGTAAGGAATACTCAAGGGGGATGGATTACTTAGCCCTGAAGCTTCCTTTACTGCATTATCTACTTGTTCATTCCCATCCACCCCAACATGGGCAGGGACCCAACAGAAGTGAACACTGATACTCTTCCTAGATTGCAGAAGTACTAACCAGTCCTGCACCTCTTGTACTAGATGATGGCCTGGCATAATTTGTTTTAATGAGAGTAAAACACTATTGGAATCCGTAAAAATTGTATAAAAACTATTTTGGTTGCCATTTTTAAAAATATGTTGGACTGCGAGAATTATTGCGTACAGCTCAGCAGTAAAAATTGAACAAGAGTATGGGAGTTTCCTTCTAATAACAATATCCTCCACCACAGCTGCACTTCCAACTCCTGCAGCCGATTTGGAGCCATCTGTAAAAACATGTTTCCCATGATGTTGAGCAGCATGATTTAAAAACTCACTTTTCATAACCCTACTAGGTAAGGTATTTTTCCCTCCTGCCGTAAAACATACTTTAACAGGTGGATTACACCAAGGAGGAGACTTGGGATATCCTACCTCTGCTATCTGTGCTGTTAACAAGCCTACATCTCTAGCATCATTTTTCAGCTGTACTTCCAAAGGCTTGGGCACTCTAGATCTGTTAGGAGCCCGATCTAAAGGCGCCCTAACATATTTACAGTTAGGATTGTTTCTCACAGCAAGGGACCTAGCTAAAAACCTCAAACTCAACTCCTCTCTGCGAATGGAAAGGGGAGGTATGCCAGAATCAACATAGAGACTGTCAATGGGAGATGTTCTGTAAGCACCTGTGCAGATGCGAAGTCCAGCATTGTGAACAATATCAAGTTTTCCAAGTAAAGTCTTTGTAGCTGACCCATATATTTGGCATGCATAGTCTAACTTGCTCAGACACAAAGATGTATAAATTCTAAGCAAAGTTGTTCTATCAGCACCCCAATCAAAATGCGATATCACTTTCAGAATGTTCAGTGACTTCTTAACCCTGATAGATAGGTCATTTATATGGGGACCAAATGTCATTTTCTTGTCGAAAATGACTCCAAGAAACTTGACACTATCCTCATATGGCAAAATACAATCATTTAAGAAAAGGGTGGGGATCTCTTCCCTTTTACGAGTACGAGTAAAGCGAATGGCTTTGGTCTTCTGAGGAGAAAACATGAATCCGCGAGAATTTGTCATTGGAAGCAGCATTTATTGCAATTTGAAGATTTTGGCATGCTTGTAGTGCAGATGATCCACTACAATAAATTGCAAAGTCATCGACAAATAGTGATCCTTGTATGCCAGGAGGTATGTGACTAATGAGACTATTAATTGCAACAGCAAACAAGGTCACACTCAATACGCTGCCTTGGGGGACACCTTCTTGCATGTAGGATGAAGATAGTTCTGACCCTACTCTCACTTTAATGGAGCAGTTTGATAAAAATTCTTCAATAAAAGAGAACATATGTCCTCCTATACCCCACGAGGCCAATTGCTTTAAAATACCACCCCTCCATGTGGTGTCATATGCCTTTTCGAGGTCAAAAAAGACACCCACCACCTGGTTTTGGTTAGAAAAAGCATTTGAAATTTCCCTTGATAACATCAGCAAAGGGTCTAGAGTACTTCGGTTCTTCCTAAAACCAAACTGTCTGTTAGATAAAAGATTTTTTGATTCTAGATACCACACAAGTCTGTTGTTGATCATTCTCTCAAATAGTTTGCATATGCAACTGGTCAAGGATATGGGCCTATAACTAGATGGCAGTTCTGGGTCTTTACCAGACTTGTGGCCTGGAATTACAATTGAAGTATGCCAGGAATCAGGAGATGTATGGGAAGCCCATAGACCATTAAAGGTTTCTAATAAAAATTCCTTGGTATCCACTGGAAGATGTGATATCATTTCATACCGGATGCCATCCTCACCTGGGGCAGTTAAAGAAGAGCTGGAGATAGCATTTTGCATCTCCTCCATACTAAAAGGCAGGTTAAAAGCTTCAGTATTTGAAGAAGCAGGAGGAACAACAGATGTTGATGCTCTAATTTGTTGAAATGCTGGGGAATAGTTGTCAGCACTTGATACATGAGCAAAGTGCTTAGCAAGAACCTCTGCTACATCTTTGGGGTCAGATATATATCTATTATTTTCCCTTAATATTGGTAGAGGCTTAGGGACGAATTTACCTTGAAGTTTTCTAATCTTGTCCCATATTTCCTTTGAAGGAGTTTTGGTATTAATATTAGATATATATTTCTTCCAAGATGCTCTCTTTGCTTTTTTAAAAATTCTTTTTTGTTTGGCACAGGCTCTGAGATATGCTATTCTATCTGCTAAATAGTTTGTCCTCAAGTATCTTCTGAAGCAAGTTCGGGTCACTTTTCTTGCGTTGGCACATTCTTTACTCCACCAAGGAACTACAGAGCGATGAGGTAAACCGCATGTTTTAGGTATAAACTTGCTAGCATTATCATCAATAATATTTTCAAGATGTTGATAGGCATGCACTGGAGATGTAAATTCATCATATTCTTTATCAGTGTGTGAACAGTTTTCATAAGCTGCCCAGTCTGCCTCATCTATCTTCCATTTTGGTGGACACTGAGAAGGAAGATTATGGACATAATTTAACATTATTGGCCAATGGTCACTGCCATGTAGGTGTTCATTTACTGACCAAAGGTAGTCCAATCGAATGGATGAGGAACAGATTGACAAATCAATGACTGATGTAGAGTTGTGGAATACATCATACCTAGTTGGAGAACCATCATTCATTAGTATTACATCATTGTCGTCGATTAATTCTTCAACAAGATTACCCCATCTATCGCACACATTTCCACCCCATAAAGTATGCTTTGCATTAAAATCACCCATTAAAATAAAAGGGGCAGGAAGCTGATTGATCAAGTCTTGGAGGTCAGAAAGTCTAAGCCTTCTTGGATTACCAGCATGATCTAAGAGGAAAAGTTCTAAGGATGGTTCAATATATAGCGAGCAAAAAGTAATTTTTTTCCCGATATGAGTTCTAACTGCACATGCCTGTAGTGGTGTATTGAGTGGGATTGTTTCAAATTTTACAGATTTGTGAATAATAAAACCTGTACCACCTTGAGCTCTTGCAGCTTGCAAAGGAGGGGATCTACAAAAATGATAATTGAGTCCAGGATTAAATAGTTTGTCACTGATCTTGGTTTCCTGTAGGCAAATTACCTTCGTGTCTGAGTCCCTGGTTAAAGTTTTTATTTGCTCAATGCTAGTACTTAGACCTCTGCAATTCCACTGGATGATAGACATTATCTTTTGTTATTATTTTTCTTTGTCTCATTTGTCTTTTGGGACTTTTCAGATGAAGCCATGTAAGGCCTGGAGATGTAAATCTCATTTGTCTTTTGGGACTTTTCAGATGAAGCCATGTAAGGCCTGGAGATGGAAGGCTTTACTAGGCCACCACTCTTCTTTTCTTTCTTTCTAGGATCTTTATAAGAGTCAACCTTAGTATCATGAGCAGTAGGGCACTTACCTGACTTAGATGAAGGTGAGGATGATGGGGACCTTTTCCTCTTTGGAAGATCTTGTTTTCCAATCTCCATCAAATCAGGTAGAGATTCTGCCTGAGACAATACATTTAAGGTGGTGGAAGCCACATTGGCTTCCTTGGAGGATTGTGCTAGAACTTCAACAGTTCGAGCACTTAACCCAGAAGGCTGGGCTACTACCTCTAGGGGAGATGCTCCTATCGGTGACAATACTTTTGGTGTGTTGGACACCATATTGACCTCTTTGGAGGTTTGTGCTCTGGCTTTTATAGCCTGAGCACTTGACCCAGATGCCTGGGCTATTACCACTAAGGGAGATGCACCTGACGGGCCAGGTGCTGCCACTGGTCCCCCTGTGGTAGTAAGGGGTAGTGGATTATAATCTTTTGTTGGCATCTTAACCGCGCGAGCAAAATTAAGTTGCCGATTGAGTAAATGCTTTGCATAACCTACACTTATATGTTCAGCATTTGCTTTCAAGATTGCAGCTTCTTCATTCTTGTATTCTCTACATCTTTTATCATTTGGTTTATGATTATCTTTACAGTTTGCACAGGTTGTATCTCTGTTGCATTGGCCATGTTCTAACAAAGAACAGTTAATACAGATCTTCGTATTATTGCAGTACCGGGAAGGGTGACCGTACTTGAAACAATTAAAGCATTGTAAAGGCCTAGGTTTATATTCTCGAACACGTACTCTTTCATTCTCAATAATTATATGATCTGGTATAACAGGGGTTTCAAATGTTAAAACTACCATGCTTGTTTGAGGGATCTTACTTACTTTCCAAACATTAGCAGGGCACATGTCCAGAATTTCTGGTTCTGAGAATTCATATAGATCTTTATCAAAAACTACTCCTTTACCATAGCTGAAGCTCATATGTGGTTTAATATCCTTAATAGGATCAATTTCTGCAATCTTCATGCCACAAAGCATGTGAGCTTGAGTATCTGATTTTGCATTAATCAAAACAGATTGCTTACCGTATCTACTAATATCCTTACTTTTAATTAAACCAACTTTTTTTTGTATAAATTTACTAATCTTATAATAGTTATAATTATCTATCTTTCCAGATGCAATTATCCATGTTGGGGGCTTGGGGGTTCTTACTTCTGGAAGTCTATGCTCTATTTCTTTTTCCATCCATTCTTCTGGTTTATATACCTCTAGGTGTCTTGGTGCTTTATCACATAAAGCCCCAGAAATCAAACAATTGTCAATTTTTATGCTCTCTAAATTTTTATTTGCTTCTAAAGCAATCTCAAAACTTGAAAATGATACCCAAGCTTCCCAAAAGCCTTTACTACCATTAAGCTCCATTAAAATTTCTTTGATTGCTCCAAATCTACAGAAGGCTTCATGAATTATGTCATAGCTACAACCAATTGGTATGTTTTTTAAGTGGAGAATTTTCAGATTTTTTGTTGGATCTGGTAATGAGCCAGAACCAGAGAGTAAAGTATTACGGTTATTACAAGCATCATTTTCCACCAGTGCCGATAAATTGTCTTTAACAACACTGGTCAAAGAAGTATTGTTGGAGGAATCCTTTTTATTGCCGAGGTTGTCAACAGAGCTTTCCCTATTTAAACAAGCAGAAGTCGTCAACGGTGTCTGGTGTTCGCCATTTGATCCAGGGGTACGGGGAATATTAAGTTTACTCATTAATTATTTTTTCAGGGGGAGGGAAGGGGTCATAATAACAATGGAAAAAAAAAACAATGGAAAAAATATAGTTTAAGGGAGAGAAAAGATTAAGACTGTCTGAAATTCCAAAGAAGACACCGTTAGCCTTTCCTGGAATTAATTTCTCCACCAATAACACCTGTGAAAGCTGCTTACCAAATGTCCACTCCCTACCCTACCACAAAGGGATGGTACCACTATGATTAGAGTGGCTCAAGTGTATGCCAAACCCGCTTGATGGGACAGAGCATTTCAAGAATACAATCATCCCCACTCTAATCATAGTGGCAGGCAAACCGGACAGAATGCAGAGAGTCCTATCTCTATAAAATCGCCAACCCCTGGAATCCGAAGGGCAAATTTCCTAAGAGATAGTTCCGCGTGCCAGTATGGGAATACTGACACTCCTAGGTGTCCAAACATTTTCGGGCAGTTGGCAAGACCACCACAGCTCCCACAATTGATTTTGAAATAAAAACCGATCATGGATACAATGTCCCCTCTAAAAAACCTGGACAGTGAAATGGGTAAAAGAGTTTTGACAGCAAGGTTGGAGACAGCTGATAATTATGAAGGAGGAATAAGCAATAAGAGGTAATAGAAAAAGAATGAGAGAAATTTAGAGTCAAACTGAGGAAAAGAAATTCCCCAGTTCGAGAGCCCTCTTGCCCGTCACAAGCCTTCAGCACGGGAATGATATGCCGTGCAGAAGCCCAATGACTTCATCAAGGCATTCTCTCGTTAAGAGGGAAAGGCTTTGTGGAGATTGGTGTCTAACAACATGCCTAGATAAACCAGTCGTTGGGACGGCTGCAGAGAGGACTTCTCGAGGTTTACCACGATCCCCAGATCCTGGCAAAGACTCTGAAGCCTGTCTCGGTGTCGAAGAAGGGTCAACTGAGTCTGCTAGGATCAGCCAGTCGTTCAGATAACGAAGGAGACGGATGCCGTTCCTGTGCGCCCAAGATGAAATCAGGGTGAAAACACTGGTGACCACCTGAGGTGCTGTGGAGAGACCGAAACACAGCACCTTGAACTGGTAGGTCTTGTCGTCTAGGCTGAATCTCAAGTACTTCCTGGAAGACTGACGGATTGGGATCTGGAAGTACGCGTCCTTTAGATCCAGTGTGCTCATGAAGTCTAGAGGTCTCACCGCAAGTCTGACTGTGTCCGCTGTCTCTATGCTGAACCGAGTTTGCTTGACAAACTCGTTCAGAGCCGAGAGGTTGATGACAGGTCTCCAGCCTCCAGACGCCTTCTTTACAAGAAAGAGTCGACTGAAGAAGCCTGGGGAGCTGTTGACGACCTCCTGGAGAGCATCTTTCTTGAGCATGGTCTCGACTACTGCCCGAAGGGCTAGCCCCTTTACCGATCCCATGGCATAGGAGCTCAACGACACTGGATTCGCTGTCAGGGGAGGTTGAGATGTTATGAACGGGACGCGATAGCCTTGGCCGATCACAGAAATCGTCCAAGCATCGGCCCCGTGTTGCTGCCACCTGTGCACGCAATGTCAAAGGCATCCCCCCACAAGTGGACACGCGGGGGGACTGCCACTCTTAGTGTTTGCGGCCGCGGCCGCTCCCTCTAGGAGTCTTGCCTCCCCTGGAGGACTTACCGCCCCTTTTGACCTTGGCTGGAAAGGGTTGGGGCTTAGACACCACTTTCTTAGCTGCCGGTGCCTGCTTTGGTGTCTTGCGAGGCTGCTGCTGCTGTTGCTGCGGAGCTGGAGGCTTATTAAGGCCGAGCTGTAAGGGCCCTATGGAGGAGGGAGTCCTGGCTAGACTTCCTCCACCTCTCAGCCGTTCGTTCCATATCCTGGGGCTCCAACAGATTACCCCCAAGGAGGGAAGCATGTCTGAGCCTACAAACATCCACGGCGGGGACCTTCAGGTGGAACTTCTCGCTCACCGCATCACGCCACTTCAATACCGAGTTGGCCCACAGGGTGGTAACCTGGTGTGCCAGGAACTAGATGGAGCGGGTGCCCGAGAGTACGAAGGTCTCCAGGGCCTTCCTATTGGTCTCCTTAGACAAGTCCTCGGAGCACAATAGGATGCCCAGAGACCCTAGCCATATATCCCGCCACGAAGTGGCCTGCAAGGCACACTTCGCGATCTTCTCATGGCTCAGGATCTCCGACGCCGAAAACGTCACCTGCCGGGCGGAGAGCTTCTCGAGAGGAACTCCCTTAGCAAGCTCTTCTACGGAATGAGCGAGAGGAAGAGCGAGATTAGACTCGCCCAAGATCTCAAAATACCTCCTCTGCTGGAGACGAGGAGGTGGGAGGAGTTTGTTCCCGGCAGAGGAACGACTGGAGGAAGCAAGAGTTGCGAGTTGGGCATTGGCCCTGGCTCTGGCACTCTTCAACCCGAGACCAGGGCAGAGCCGCACTGGTCTTAGGGGGCTTCTGAGTACCGAACACCTGGTCCAGGACAGTGTCCTTGCCTTCTCGGGGGGCGATCACGGGGTCCATGAACCCGTTGAGTTGCCTCATCAGGCTCAGGACCTGCCAGAAGGCATGCTCAGACTCCTGCTGGTCTCCTCCTTGCGGACTGGCAGCTAAGTCTCCCGTCCCCGGAATCTTCCCGGGGAGATGCGTGGACGTTCTCCCGGGGCGCAGCTGGTTCCTGACGAATCCTAGAAGACTACTTCGGGATTGTCTTGGGAGTCCTTGGGTTCCCTCCTGGGCGGGATACACGACCCCAACAAAGAGGTTCGGAAAGCGCCCTCCGCGCGAGACTATTCTCCTCCATGAGGAGACTACTCCCCCCTTGATGCCGAGGGGGAGACTATCACCTCACTGGATTCACCCGAGGACGGAAAAGCCTCGTCCTCGGGAGAAGAAGAAAGCGCCTGCGAAGGGGATGGAGCCTTCCTGGACAGACCTCTTAGGAACCAAGTTCTCCCTGGGGGAAGTCACCACGAAGTCCACTCCTCTCCTCTCCTCTTCAGCGGGGGCGAGGCAGCCGTTGGCTTGTGTCCTTGATCGGTGAGTGCCGGCTTCATAGCCTTCACTAACGCCCGCATCAGAGGACCAAACCAAGTCTGCCGAGACACGGACACAGAGTCCGAAATTCCCGCTGGCGGGAAGGGGATCGGGCGATCCTTCGGAGTGGACACCACTGGACCTGCCTGAAAAGGAAGGGGGAAAGAAAGTTGTACTGACCTCTCTGATGTGTCTTCCCTATCCTGCACAAGAGTCCTGCGCTTCGGTGGAGGCGATCCTGAGTGCGGTCTGGCGACACACGTCCCTGCTGCTGTCGCGGGCTGCGAAACCAGACGCGAACGGGGATCGCGCGCAGGCGAGCGGTCGCGCAGGCGATTGGGCGCGAGGGCGCACAGGCGAACGAGCGCGTGCGCGAGCTGGCAATCGAGCGCGTTAGCGCGTGGGCAAACGAGATCGCTCCGTTGACCGCTGACAATGTTGTTCAGGAGACCTGTAGCGCGTGGGAGAGCGATGGCGAGCAGGCGATCGGCGGCGCGCTGGTGAACGCTAGCGCGTAGGCGAGAGATGGCGCGCTGGCGCATGGTGGCGCGTTGGCGAGCGATAGCACGTAGACCGCGTAGGCGAACGACCGCGCGAGGGCGAGCTGACAGAAGGTGACCCACGTCCCTCCAGATCCTCTGGGTGACGGCGCGTTGGAGAACGCTTGCGCGCAGGCGATAGGTCACGCGGGCGGTCTGGAGATCGCCGATGTTCAGGTGATCGCTGACACGCTGAGGACCGTTGACGCGCAGGAGATCGCTGACGAGCAGGCGAATGTTGATGCGTTTGTGATCGCTGGCGAGCAGGAGGGCGACGAGTGGAATCCTGTGAGGGAACTGCCGGCGCGGGGCGCAGAGGCGAATGCTCACGAACGGGCTCAGGAACATGAGGCGTGTGGGCGTACAGGCATTTTGGAAGTACGCGCTGGAGACCGCGAGCGTTGTTGCGCTGGAACAGGCTGACGAGCAGGATCGCGAGGGCGAGGAGAAGAGTCCTTGGCCAAGACCTGAACCGAAGTTCTAGGTCGTGCGGGCGAACGTGGGCGCACAGGGCGCGTATCAGGAACTGGAAGCGCAGGTGCGCTCTGACGGGCAGGAGAACTAGAGCGCTCAGGAGACCGATGGCGCGCAGGGCGCACAACAGGAACAGCAGGATGTTCGGAGTCCTCAGGAGAGCGCTGACGAGCAGTGGGGCGATGATCATCAGAAGCACGCTGACGAACAGGAGTCAGCTGACGATCAGGAGCGCGCTGACAAGCAGGGGAGCGCCTGTGCGCTAACACTGCAGAAGGGCGCACAGGGGAACGCTGGCGCACTGGGCGCTCAACAGGAACAACAGGCTGAAGGATGTCCTCGGGAGAGCGCTGGCGAGAAGAGGGGCGATCATCAGGAGAGCGCTGGCGAACAGAACACTGACGATCAGGAGAGCGCTGACGAGCAGAATGGCGCGCACGGGAACCCTGACGCGCAAGGGAAGAATCCCTTTGCCCCGAAGGGACCGTTACCCATCGGGTGACGAGATCAGGTTGCTGGACATCTGCACCAGAAGCTGAAGGTCTGGAAGGCATAGGAGACCGATCCCCAGAGAGGTCTAAGGAAGCTGGAGCTGCAGGCTGCTTACGGCGAGGAGAGTCCCCCCTCGGAGGAAGGAGGCGAAGATTCAAAAAGGCGCCTCTTAGCACCCTTATAGGGAGACGGGAGGCCCTTGCGGCGCAGCGGACGGTGAGCCTTACGGCGAAGGTGGCCACGAGGAAGATCGTCAGGACCATCAGACCTCCCAAGGGGAGTCTCAATCAAAGCACTCCCCTTAGGGGGAGGCTGGACAGCAGAAGAGCCCGCGGGACTCCCTTCCCCCTTTGAAGTATGTACGGAAGGGGGAGGAGAGCCGAAAGCACCATCATCCACAACAGTACCTGCAGAGGATTGACCCGACCCGTCGGAAGCCTCTGCCACCACGACGTCGACGATAGACAGAGGATCTACCTCTGCTACCACCGGCGACTGCTTAACAGCGGCCCCTAACTGGACAAGGTCAATCAGGGCTTCCCTGGAGGGCAGGCTCTTAAGCCCCAAGGAAGCCCAAATCTGAAAAAGATCATCATTAGACAAGGGGTCATTAGCAACAACCTTCCCCCGGAGGAGGAGGAGGAACCGCCCCGCTATGGGAGGCAACGCCCTCTCCCCCAATCCAAGGTTGGGAAACAGAACTAGGGCCTGCGCTCCCACTCAGCGGTCTCTCCTTAGGAGCCGAACGAGGGGGAGCTTCGGAGGAGGTTTGGGCGGCGAAAGGAGTCCCCCGAGAGCCTTCCTCCTTCAAGGCAACCCCGGAAGGAGAAGGGTCTCTCTTGGACTTCTTACGCCGGCGGCCAAACCTCTCCCACTGGGAGGCAGATCACTCCCTGCACTCACTACACGTGTTCTCTTTGTCACACCGTCGGCCTCGACACTGCGGGCAAAGGGTGTGAAGATCTGTGTCCCCCGCAGACAAAGGTACCGCAAGGGCGATCGGCAATACCAGGCCACTTGCGCATGGTGAACAATAAAGGGCGAGGCCAACTTCAAAATGCACACACAAACTGGAAGAAAAAGCAAAAAAAGATTAAGGCTGTCAACGAGGACGATGGACACACACGTCTGTTCATCGCCGGAGCCAAAAGTGAAGAAGCAAATCACCGGTGTGTGGGGGGGAGGGGTAGCAAGCTACCCCTTCCCCTATCCCCGCTAACTACCCTCGTTGAAAACTATTGGCTCGTCATTTCAGCTACGCCGAAAGGTAAACCAAATGTAAATAGCGTGGTTTGTATTTCGGTTACGGAACAAATACTGGGTTATGAAAGTACCTACCATGTTTAATTTTGTGTGATTAGTCATCGATGATATTAGCAGCTACAAATTTTTTTATTACGTACCCAGTTGTAAAAATATTTTTTGCCATGAGGGTATCAACCTTAATCTAGGTCAGAATACAGTAATGATAAAGATGAAACCTTACCTTGAACATGAAGGCATTTATCCAAATGGTGTCAACCGACTTTTCTTTCGCTTAAAACATTCAATTGTCCCTCAGCTGGATTACCATTTTGGTTTCCAACCCCCGTAGATACAATTTGGTTAAATTTAAAGGTGTTTAAGCATTCAAATTCTTGGGCTGTTTCTCAATTCACTCTGACAATGTATGGCATTACCTGAAAAACAAAACTATTTGTCATTACAGTAGCTACCATGATCTTCCAAATTTTTCTTTGTACATGACAAAACAAAAATAAAGTAATTAGCATTACATTCTCCAATTGTTTTTCCAATTTTCTGAATATCTCCTGGAATTAATACTAATTTCAAAACCATTACACCGAGTCTCAAGTAAGGCTGAACACGATTAAATTTCCTCCAAACCTTGTATGAAACATCCACCATTTGCTATTATTTATTGCAAAAGATTAGCCGCTATAGTTAAGACTTCTCACGAGAGATCCAATCTACCTCCATTTCCCAGTCTTGGTAACTACTAATGTAATACCTTGCTGCCATCTTTGGCTCTTAAGGCCTTATACAATGAAACTTTTTCATTTTCTCCACGCCATGATCATCTTTGTTATTGCCCACGTCTGACATTAGTGAATTGAGCATAAAACCTTACTTTGATTACTCAAGATATGCTGGTCACAGGTCAAGTCCAACATTCTTTCTCAATTCTATCCAGGCTGTTCGTATGGATTTTTTCCCATCACACAAAAACCTGTCTTACAGTCTACTGCTAGTGTCTCATTGGGCCCTTTGACTGATCAGACAGTAGTACATAGGATCACTCTTGTTATGGCTTATTTTTCCCTTGCCTACACATACACCTAATACTCTGGCCTATTCTTTACATATTCTCTTCTGTCCTCATACACCTGTCCACACAGATTACAAACCAACTCCTCTTCTCTCAAGGGGTTAATTACTGCACTGTAATTGGTCAGCGGCTACTTCTTGGTAAGGGTAGAGAGAGACTTTAGATATAGTAGGCAGCTCTTTTAGAAGGACACTCCAAAATCTAACCATAGTTCTCTAGTCTTGGGCAGTGTCATAGCCTCTGTACCCTGGTTTTCTACTGTCTTTGGGTAGAGTTCTCTTGCTTGAGGGTACACTAGGGCACTATTCAACCTTATTTCTCTTCCTATTGTTTTGAAGTTTTAATAGCTTATATACTAAAGATTTATCTCAAATGTTTTTCTTAAAATATTTTATTTTAATTGTTAGTTACTTTCTTGTAGTTATTTCCTCACTTCACTTCCTCATTGGGCTATTTTCCCTGTTGGAGCCCTTAGGCTTATAGCATCTAGCTTTTCAAACTAGGGTTGTAATAATAGATAATAACAAATAATAAAAAATTATAACTAATAATAACTAATACTACTAATAGCTAATAATAATAAAATAATATAATAATAAATAATAATAATAAATAATAATAATCAATAAGAATAATAATAATAAATAATTAATAATAAATAATAATAATTAATAATAAATAATGATAATAATAATAATAATAATAAAACACCATCCTAGAGAATGGACCTTAATCCTTAGGCTTTCCTAATCTTGAACTAACAAGTACACTGGTGCAAACAATCCCTGGTCAACCTTCACCTACCATTTGGAAAAATGTCATGGTAGTGGAAATTCATGGACATCAAATTGGCAGCAGAAACAAATGAACCCTCTGCCTTGATTCAATTCTTAAAAAGCCCTGCTGTCAACACACACAATAATGGGTCAACCATTAGAGTAGAAGTACACTCTTCTCTCTGGAATTTAACTTTTTTGCTGGATAAACCAGGGATACAAGAAAATTTTAGATAAGCTGGATCAAAAAAAAAAAAAAAAAAAAACAATGACGTAGTTTCACTGATGTGGGAGTGAAAAGGGTGGTTGCCACATTGCATTAACCCTGGATAGGTACGCTCCTCGGACACCCCTTTAAGGGTATACTCTGACGCGAACGACCCCGACGCCAAAAAAAATTCTTGAAAAATCAGTTTTTGCAGTAACCTCTTTTTCTTTTGCCAAAAAAAACTTCAATGAATGCTTAAAACTACTGTAAAGATAAAAACTACTCATCTGCATAAAAACTATTTATTATAAATATTTTAAAAAAATAAGTAGAAAAAAAAAGACCTTACATAAAAATTCATAAAAAAATAATTTTTCTCCTATTTACAAAAATAATTTTAGGGATTGAATCTTGAATGTCTAGGACACATCTTGCTATATTTTGGATGAAATCGGACCCATAGAGGTGAAGATCTGAAATGAGAAAAAAAGGGTAACTTTTTTTGGCCAAAAAAATGTGTCCAAATTTCATGAATTTTTTTAGGTACCCAAATGAAATCCGAATTGGCTAATTTTTTTATGGAATAAACACATGTTATCCTAGAATAGAAATATGTAAAAAAATCTTCATTATTTTGTAAATTACATTTATATCAGGGGCCATATCTAAAGGTCATTTTTTGAGTACTTAGAAATTTCGTAAAAAAATACCTATATATAATATATAATATGATTTTATGCAGGTAAAAATATACCAAAATATCACAAATTTTATAGGGAACAAGAATATATATAGATATGGCAACTTACGCTTCGGATATGTCCACAAAATGGCCGCCAACCACACTGACTCAGACTCCCTGTTCTGCCTCCTGAAATGTAGGAACGGTATGTCAATTTCAAGGTGTTATTTACTAATCTAATTATTCTTGGATATACATAAAAATTGTATGGTGGGTTGCTGGATGAATGTCGATTATTTTACGAATATAAAATTAGAATGCTGACCCAAAAAAAAAATTTTGAAGGGAAATAAAATAAAAAAAAAAAGAAAATTGTAAATCAATAATAATATTTTCGGTAATAAAATTTGATGAGGGTGTTATTTACTAATCTAATTATTCTTGGATATACATAAAAATTGTATGGTGGGTTGCTGGATGAATGTCGATTATTTTACGAATATAAAATTAGAATGCTGACCCCAAAAAAAAAATTTGAAGGGAAATAAAATCGAAAAAAAAGAAAATTGTAAATCAATAATAATATTTTCGGTAATAAAATTTGATGATATTCAATCAAAAAAGAAGTAAACAAAATTTTCATGTTATAACTTACAAATAACGCTGCGTTACAGTTTGGACAGATGCTACAGTTTGGACAGAGGAGACACTGGTGGTCCAGACAAACAGGACTCTTGCACAGGAGACAGGCAGTGTTTGTCTTGCGGTCGTCCCTAGGCGGGCAGCTGTGACAGCGAATCCTTTTAGGGAGTTTTCTGTGGCCAACGGGAATTCGACGTCTTGGTGGGACCTGCTCAGGTATCTTGAAAGTATCCACCATGATTTGACGGAGTCCTTTCGACAAACTGTGTGACGTTAGATACCGATGTATTGCCTGGGGAGCACACAACTCGTAGGCGATATCTCTGAGGAACGTTCGCTTTGGCACTGGCTTGGTGAAAGGCATGGACGTATAGAGAATATAAGAATTGACCATTATTATATTCAATATCCCATAAAAGAGTGTCAGAGGCCAGCATCGTGACTTACGAATACAACTAGATGTAGAACACATCTGGTCGAATGTGTCTACACCTCCCTTGGTCGCATTATAAAACATCTGAATGTCGGTCTTCCTTTTTTCGACTTCAGACGGATCATGATGCAGGGAACTCAACAGCATCACCTTCTTAGTCCTACTAATTTGCTGACACTGTAGAGTTAGATTGTGTTCGTAATTGAACACTGCCACTGACTCCTTTGGGGGAAGCACCTTCTCCGTAAGTTCCTTAGGAATATAAGGCTTTTGGCGAATGGTGCCACACAAATACATGTCCTTATCCAAGAGTGACAAAGCAAGCGGTAGCGTCGTGAAAAAGTTATCCGTCGTCACTGTGCGGCCACTTCTCTGAAAAGGTGAGACAAGATCAGACTTAAAAACTTCTCCAAGCGTCGATCCTCTAGGTATCTGGACAGTGTCCTTCCCCAAGTACGCAATCGCATTACACATGTAATGCGTATCGGCATCACACGCCAATACAATCTTGATACCATATCTAGAAGAAGGGAAATGGAATTAGTAACTAATAAAGGTAAAAAGATAAAAAAAAATTTTAAAAAATACACAATATACAATTATATTACTAATCAATATAGTAATAATAATAATAAAATAATAATAATAAATATATAAGAAAAACATTTACAAATACGAAAGATAAATTATCAGTTATATAAATGAACAAGTTATACATAGATAGAGATAGAATAGATGATATATTATGATTTAGATATATAAATCATATAGCAAGTTCTTTACTTCACAAAATAGATATATATATATATATATATAGATATATATATATATAGAGATATATATATATAGATATATATATATAGAGATATATATATATAGATATATATATAGATATATATATATATATATATATATATATAGAGATATATATATATATATATATATATATATATATATATATATATATATATATATATATAGAGATATATATATATATATATATATATATATATATATATATATATATATATATATATATATATATAGAGATATATATATATAGAGATATATATATAGAGATATATATATAGAGATATATATATAGAGATATATATATAGAGATATATATATAGAGATATATATATATAGATATATATATATAGATATATATATATAGATATATATATATAGATATATATATATATATATATATATATATATATATATATATATAGATATATAGATATATATATAGATATATAGATATATAGATATATATATAGATATATATATAGATATACAGTGAACCCTCGTTTATCGCGGTAGATAGGTTCCAGACGCGGGCGCGATAGGTGAAAATCCGCGAAGTAGTGACAGCATATTTACCTATTTATTTAACATGTATATTCGGACTTTTAAAACCTTCCCTTGTACGTAGTACTGTTAACAAACCACCCTTTACACCCTGTAATGTACAGAACACTTAATGCATGTACTACAGCACCCTAAACTAAAACAGGCACAAATATTAAAGGCGATTTTATATCATGTGTTTCCTAAACACCTAAAAAGCACGATAAAAAATGGCAACCAATGTTTTGTTTACGTTCATCTCTGATCATAATGAAGAAACAAACTCATTTAGTGTACACATATATGTACGTATGGTTAGTTTTTGCATCGATTATATTGATTATACAGTACTGTATGTTGATTTTTTTATTACCAATGTTTTAGTTTACGTATTTTTCTTAGGACTTCCAAATGAAATCTTTTTCTTTATGACGCCGCCTGAAACGACGGCGTGTACGCTCAGTAAACAACCACGCTCAGAACAAACAAGGCATTTAACACGCATGATGATAGTGATAAATAATGATACAGTACATACAGTATTTACAGTACAAAGCATTTACAAAATATGTTACCTTACAAATATAAATTATACAGTACTTGTACGTAGCAAAGCAGGAAAACAATTTGAGAGAGAGAGAGAGAGAGAGAGAGAGAGAGAGAGAGAGAGAGAGAGAGAGAGAGAGAGAGAGAGAGAGAGAGAGAGAGAGAGAGAGATTGTTTTACTGTACGTACGTAAATGTAAATTTTAAACAAAAAAAATATGATAGGTTACAACATGTAGACTTTTAAAACCTTCCCTTTAACTTAATGCATACAGTACGTACAGTACTAAACTATAAAACAGGTTAAAGTAAAAAATAAAGATTGTTACTGTACTCACCACGAAAGAAGTTCCAGAAAAACTTGAATGACGATGGCGATGAATTTGCTGCACAGTAGAAATGATGATGATGAAGCTGATGATGTGTTCTACTGTGCAGTCAATGATAGTATTTTACGTCTCTTCAGACGGAGGTGTCTTTTCCTGGGACACCTCTTCAACTTCTTCAATTTCTTCCGAAGGCGTACTAGCAGGAGGAACTGGCTCTTTTTTGCGAGGCTGAAAAAACATTGTGATCGGAAGTTGTTGCCGCTGCTTCTTTTTTCGATCCAAGAGCATCCTGTAGGGAGTCGTGATGTCATCGACCTTGTTGCAGAATTGCATCGCGCGAACCATATCCTCGTCCCACTCTTGCAACATTTCTTTCGCCTCCTTCATATGGTTGCAGAACTTGGCGAGCCGTTCTAATGTTAAGCCCGTTTCTTCTACATTTTCTTGGGTCTCTTCCTGGGTACCCTCACTCTCTTCCTCACTTGCCGATTTCGTCAGGTCTTCGAGATCTGCGTCAGTTAGGGGCTGGGAATGGCAGTCCAACAACTCGTCGACGTCTTCAGTCGTCATGTCGCCAAACCCGTCACCCCCAATTATGGCAGCCAACTGCACAGATTTCCGTATTGCAGAGTGTTGGATTTCCGACGGAGTAAATCCCTTGTCGTCGTAAACAATATCGGGCCACAGCTTCTTCCAGCTCGCATTTACAGTTGCAGGTTTCATCTCTTGAAGTGCCTTTTGAATATTCTGCAGGCACGTGGCTATGGTGTACTGCCGCCAGTACGCCTTCAAGTTGAAGTCTTCATCCTCGTCATCTTGGGCAGCATCCACACACGCAACGAGGTCCGCCAAGGTATTCTTCGTGTAGAGGGCCTTGAACGCCCTGATAACCCCCTGGTCCATTGGTTGAATCAATGACGTGGTGTTGGGTGGCAGGAACTCAACCTGAACGCCCTCACGCGACAGGTCAGTTGCGTGTCCACCAGCGTTATCCATAAGGAGAAGGATCTTGAATGGCAAGCCCTTCTCTAAGAGATATTCATGGACTTGCGGGATGAAACACTGGTGGAACCAGTTGGAGGTCAGCATCTTCGTAAT